>NC_048300.1:27194166-27512644 GCF_013100865.1 Trachemys scripta elegans | reverse complement strand
GGCTGCCCAAAGCCCGTAGCACTCGGCTCTTAAACAGAGCCGAAGAGTCAGGGGAGGAGCAGAGCCGCCGCGGCTGGAGGCTCTGCTCCTCTTCGGCTCTGTTTAAGAGCCGGGCTGCCCGAGCGCTACCAGCTTCGGGCAGCCTCCCGTGCCTCCAGACCCTGCGCCGCCGGAGCCCGGGAGGGGAAATGCCTGGCTGGGGGCGCAGGGTCCGGAGGCATAGGGGCTGCCCGAAGCTGAGCGCTACCGGCTTCACGGTTTACCAGGCAGCCTCCAGACCCTGCGCCCCCGGCTGGGTGCTTCCGTCCCGGGCTCCAGCTGCGCTGGGGAAGCGCCGGCTGGGGGCGCAGGGGCTGGGGGCTGCCCAGCAAACCCTGAAGCCGGTAGCGCTGGGGCAGCCCTTTCCCCCTGGCTGGGAGTGGGAAGGAGGAGGGGGCGGAGGAGGGGCGGGGAAGGGGCGGAGTTGGGGCGGGGCTAGGAGTGGGGAAATGGGCAGGGCCAGGGCCCGTGGAGGGTCCTCTTTTTTTATTTATTAGATATGGTAACCCTAGCTTGTTATCACTTATAATCACTTAAAAACTACCTTTTGTAGTTAATAAACTTATTTTACGTTTTAATCCAAACCACGAAGCTTTGACTGGAGTGCTTGGGGGAAATCTCTGCTTGGTTACTAGAAGTGTACATTGTTCTCTTCACACTGAGGGAAAGGCGGACCGAATATTAAACCCATATACTGGCCAGATTTGATCACGGCAGGATGGTACTATTCTGGGTCCTAGGCTGGGAAGTGGTGGTTAGAAAGCCTGTGAGTAACTGCTGCTGGATATATCTCTATCTGTGTGAATGTGAAATTGCTGGCTTGGAGGGCTTTGCAGCTTATCACAGCAGCACAGTGTGAGAGGGTAGGTCAGAGGGCTCAGTGGTACCCCAGTTTCAGGTGGCACCCCAGGTGAACCTGTCACCATGGCATAGTCAGTAGGATTAAATGCACAGCTTGTTGTTCTGAGTGAGGTTGGCACTTCATATGCTGGTGGTGATTTTAAGTGAGATTTAAGTATGGTGGCTAGAGATCAATCAAAAAGGTTACCAGTCTGTTATTTTCTGTTTGCTTATTTTGGGAAAGGCAAGTAGGGACAGAAAAGCAGCAAAATGAGTGAAAACGAATCTATCACAAAATTGGAGCTATGCAGATTTCAGGTGGAAGAGAGGGGAAAAGAACACAAAAGACTTATGGAATTAAAACAGATGGAAATCGATGTGCAAGAAACTGCACACCTAAGAGCCATGGAACTGAAGCCAAAAAAATAGAGGAAAGGGAGAGGAAGCATCTACTGGACTTGATAGAGAACCTGAACTAGAACCCCCACACTTCAGTGAATCCCACCTCTCCAAAAAACCACAAATGAGAATGATTGTGTCATGCATACAGCAAGACAGGGGATATTACTGAATATGTTATGTTATCACCTTTGAGAGGCTGTGTGCACTTCATAAGATTCCTGAGGACCAGCAGATGCCCACTTTGGTTGCAAAGTTTACTGGTACAACTCTGGATATATTCAATAAGATGCCAATTGAAAATGCTTCCGATTATGGTAAATTCAAGGAAATGGTTTTAAAACAGTTTCAGATTACACCTGAAACATATAGAGTAAAATTTAGAAGCCTTAACAGGGGTACTGGGATGAGTAATGTGGCATATGTAAACCAGATGAAAGATTTGATGGAAAATTGGGTAAAGGGAAAAGGTGTTACAAGCTTTGATGGAATGTGTGAACCTGTTGCTCAAGAACATTTCCTGAATATATGTAAAGATGATGTAAAACAGTGTTTATGGGACAAAAATGTGAAAACTATGGAAGAACTGGCTACCCTAGCTGATGAGTTTGACCAAACTCAAGCATCTATTGCAAACAAACCACAGACAGAGGGGTTTAAACCTGGTAGGAAGCAGGGTTCCTGTTTTACCCCTAGGAAGTAGGAGGTGGATGGGAGGCTGGGCGCTCACCTCCCCAAATCCATTCCTCTAGTCCCCACCCCAAATCTCCTGTAAAAACAGAGGAGCCCAGAAGGTGCTATCACTGCAATTCCACTGAGAACCTGAGGAATAATGCCCTGTGCTGAGAGGGACAGGCAGCAAGCAACTCATGTGAATGCTGTTACCCTGAACACAAAAGCACCTCAGGCGCCTGCCACTTACCATACAGGATTTGTGAAAGTAGCCTCTGCACAGTCAGGCATGAAGCACATAAAGGCTGTCAGGATTAATGGCAAAGAATACCTTGGGTGGGAAGACACAGGGGCAGAAATTTCTGAGGTTAGAAGAAATGTTGTACAGGAAAGTGACATACTGCCAAGACAGATGGCAGAGCTGTTATTAGTAGGAGGTTACAAAATCCTTGTGCCTTTGGCTAAAATGCACATAGAAACTGAGGATTTGGAAGCTGTATTGTCTGTGGCTGTGGTAAATGATAACTCAATTGCTTTATTACTGGGAAATGATTTGTTTTCATGTAGCTCAGGCTGTCAAGGGGTCTGCTTGCAGCAAGAAGGAATATTATGCTAAAACTTCTTGTAGGACTCTTTTTTTTAGTTTCAGATTGCTGAAGATCTCCTGGGTAAGACAGGGTGTTCTCTTCCCATTATTTCTGCATTTCTTATGCAGAGGGATAGTTTCCTCTTGTGTCCTTAATGTCTCTTTTAAACTCTCAACTCTCTCAAATGGTTTTCTCCCCTAGGCTTGCTTCCCATGGGATCTGACCTACCAAGTCCTTGTGTTCGCTAATGCCTGCCTTCTTGAAAATCAATATCTTTTTCTGCTGTTTTGCCTCCTACCATTCCTGAGAATCATGAACTCTCATTTCATGATGACTTTCACCCAAGCTGCTTTCCACTTTCAAACTCTCAACCAGTTCTTCCCTATCTATCCAAATCAAATCTAGAACAGCCTTTCCCGTAGCTTTATCTACCTCCTGAAATAATATATGTATTTTTTCCTTTTATTTTTCTGATTCATAATGAGTCAACTTTTCGCACTGTGGCTTGTGATAATGATAAAGAAACACAGAAAGAGTGGCTTTTTTCAAACACAGGGCAAGGAAAACTGTACTGTCTCTCTCTGCCTCACTGAACTGCTTCTACCTAGAACTCTCCCCTTCCCTCCCCCCATGCAGCCCGCCTGGCTTTCTGCTACAGATTTTTTTTTAAAGTGTTCAGTGGTCTAGGTAGGAGGCCTAGGTTTGAGTGAGTGAGGATGCATCCCATCTGTCTGGAAGAGTGTTGGGTCTGGGTGGGGAGGAGGTACAGACCTTTCATTCACTCACAAAATACTGGCTAGGAGGTTAGCAGGCAACTGCAACTTCTCCCAAAAGATACTACCAGTAAAGCTGGTTGGAAAATTGGTAGCTTTTTCTGCATAAAACTTAACATTTTCAGTGAAAATCAGAATACTGAAATATTTCAGATGAAAATAAAAATATTTCTATTCAGAAATGTCACTGAGGTGCCTCATGCTGCCTACATAGGCTAGGCTCCTGACTGGACTACGTCTTCCATGTTGCAGCACTGTCTCCCCTCTTGGAGCAGAGGGTGTGGCGTATCATGGAAGACAAAGTCCAGCCAAGGAACCCAGTTCTTAGAGAAGAATGGAGCAACTGAACTATAACTCTCATGTGGTGCTGCAGCAGCAATCCAAATGGAACTTAGTTTTTTAGTCAAGATACTTTGGGTTTTCAATGAAAAATCAAACTTTTTTTCCTATAGAAAATAAACACTTCTTGTGAAAAAAATTCATGTAGTCAAACCCCCAATTTTTCCTTGAAAAACAGTTGACAGAACAAAGAGTAATGGTCTTAAGTTGCAGTGGGGAAGGTTTAGGTTGGATATTAGGAAAAACTTTTGCACTAGGAGGGTGGTGAAGCACTGGAATGGGTTACCTAGGGAGGTGGTGGAATCTCCTTCCTTAGAGGTTTTTAAGGTCAGGCTTGACAAATCCCTGGCTGAGATGATTTAGTTGGGGATTGGTCCTGCTTTGAGCAAGGGGTTGGACTAGATGACCTCCTGAGGTCCCTTCCAACCCTGATAGTCTATGATTCTATGACTCACTAGTGTAAATCATCCCAAACTACCTGGTAAAGGTGCTGAGGGATTGTCAATGGGGGAGCAAAGCATGTGTTGTGACAAGGGGATTTAATTATCTGGTATCAGAAGGTGGCATAGTCTAGTGCACACTTTTCATAGGATAGGAACTCTCGAAAGCTTTTCTGAACGAAACTACAAAACTCTGGCGGCTTTGCCAACATTAATATGCACCTATGTTACAATATGTCTACTGGCCATAATGAAAGGTCCCATATACTTCTAAGGGTATATATTGGCAGTTGTGGAATCTGGCTAACTGCATGTTACTATGTAGGTTTTGGCAATGGTGGGGCCTGGCAACCCTACTTACAGGTTGCTGTTTATTTTCGTCATACTGGGATCCAGTTTATTGTACTTATTGAGAGGAAGGGTTCTCTTGTGGATAAAGCATTGGTCTGGAACTCAAGCTATCTGGAGTCAATGCCCAGCTCTGCCAGAGACTTCCTGTGTGACTTTGGGAAAGTCACTTAACCTCTCTGTAAAATGGGGATAATATTCTGATTCTCTCACCTTAGTCTATTTAGATGGTAGTCCCTGCCACAAAGAGCTTATATTTTAATGTGTGAATTCTGAGTGGCCAACACAGAGGGATCTCAATTATGATGAAGTCTTTAAGTGCTACCATCATACAAATAATACTTTCATACAGTTTGTGGATAGTAATAGTGAGCCTGGGTTTCGCATACTCTTTATTTAGTTCTAGGAAGACAATTAAAGGGATGAAAGGACACAATTCTTCTTCAAGTGCTTGCTCATGCCAATTTAGGGTGACCAGATGTCCCAATTTTATAGGGACAGTCCTGATTTTGGGGTCTTTTTCTTATATAGGCTCCTATTACTCCCCACCCCCATCCCGATTTTTCATATTTGCTGTCTGGTCAGCCTGTGTCGATTCCAAATAGGTGTATGCACATACACGTGCACAGTCGTCAGAAGGTTATTCCCCTAATAGCACCCGTTGGGTCAGCCATGGAGCCCCCTGCAATGGCGCCTTCATGGCAGCAGATATAGGTCCCTGCCGACCTGCCACCTCTTCAGTTCCTTTATATCGCCAGTGACAGTCATTGGAACTGTGGTCACTTGCCTTGGCAAGTGCTTCTCCTAGTGTTTGTAAACCAGCTCTCTATAAATAGTTAGTTGGTGAGTGTAAATTAGTTTGTTTGTTAGCTAAGAGTGGGGGGCCTTCCCCCACCCCAATTTGTTTCCCCCATTGGGGTTTGGAGCATGCCTTGATCCCAAGGGTTTAAACCCTGTGGAACCTGCTACAAGCCCATGCCTACGGGGTGACCTCCATGACTCTTGTCTCAAGTGTCCGGGGGAGGCACATCAAACAGATAGGTGTAAGATCTGTAAAGGGTTTGGCCTGAGGATGAAAAAAGAATGGTACTGAAGCAGGGGGTCTGTCGAGTCCGGTGCCATTGGACTCCCCTGAGTGTGCCAGGTGGAGGAGTTAGAGCTCCCTTCCACCCCGGACACATTCGAAGTGGCAAGGGACTCGATTGCCATGATGGCTCGACAGTCCCATCAGCCAGGATAGACCTCCGGCACCGCAATGCATGGCACTGTCCAAAAGCAAGCCTCCAATGATGAGGTGCCACTCATCGTCCCTGCAGCACCACTCCCTGTGGCACAGGTCTCCAGCACCGTCCCTGCAGCACCATTCCTCGGCACCATTGCGCTTGGCACCGCCATGGTCTTCGCACTTAAGGTCCCGATCATTGGACTCAGAGGCAGACTCATAGAATCATAGAATATCAGGGTTGGAAGGGACCTCAAGAGGTCATCTAGTCCAACCCCCTGCTCAAAGCAGGACCAATTCCCAACTAAATCATCCCAGCCAGGGCTTTGTCAAACCGGGCCTTAAAAACCTTCAAGGAAGGAGACTCCACCACCTCCCTAGGTAACCCATTCCGGTGCTTCACCACCCTCCTAGTGAAATAGTGTTTCCTAATATACAACCTGGACCTCCCCCACTGCAACTTGAGACCATTGCTCCTTGTTCTGTCATCTGCCACCACTGAGAACAGCCAAGCTCCATCTTCTTTGGAACCCCCCTTCAGGTAGTTGAAGGCTGCTATCAAATCCCCCCTCATTCTTCTCTTCTGCAGACTAAACAATCCCAGTTCCTTCAGCCTCTCCTCATAAGTCATATGCTGCAGACCCCTAATCATTTTTGTTTCCCTCCGCTGGACTCCTTCCAATTTTTCCACATCCTTCTTGTATGTGGGGCCCAAAACTGGACACAGTATTCCAGATGAGGCCTCACCAATGTCGAATAGAGGGGAACGATCACTTTCCTTGATCTGCTGGCAATGCCCCTACTTCTACAGCCCAAAATGTCGTTAGCCTTCTTGGCAACAAGAGCACACTGTTGACTCATATCCAGCTTCTCGTCCACTGTGACCCCTAGGTCCTTTTCTTCAGAACTGCTACCTAGCCATTTGGTCCCTAGTCTGTAACAGTGCATGGGATTCTTCCGTCCTAAGTGCAGGACTCTGCACTTGTCCTTGTTGAACTTCATCAAGTTTTTTTTGGCCCAATCCTCTAATTTGACTAGGTCCCTCTGTATCCGATCCCTACCCTCCAGTGTATCTACCACGCCTCCCAGTTTAGTGTCATCTGCAAACGTGCTGACAGTGCAGTCCACACCATCCTCCAGATCATTAATAAAGATATTAAACAAAACCGGCCCCAGGACCCAACTCTTGGGGCACTCCGCTTGAAACCGGCTGCCAACTAGACATGGAGCCATTGATCACTACCCGTTGAGCCCAACGATCTAGCCAGCTTTCTATCCACCTTACAGTCCATTCATCCAGCCCATACTTCTTTAACTTGGTGGCAAGAATACTGTGGGAGACCGTATCAAAAGCTTTGCTAAAGTCAAGGAATAACACATCCACTGCTTTCCCCTCATCCACAGAGCCAGTTATCTGATCACTCCTATTAGTCAAGCCGCAGCTGGCACCCTTCGGACAGCCGCAGACACAGGCAGGATACGAGGATGGTGCCATGGCAAGCACAGTGGCAAGGGCCTGCGCAATGGCCATTCTGGACCTTGTGGCCTACTACCAGGGCTAGGGCACACACTAGGGTTACCATATGTCCGTATTTTCCCAGATATGTCCAGCTTTTTAGTTGTTAATCGCCGTCCGGTAGGATTTTTTAAATATATAAAAATTCCAGAAAATACGGACGTATGATAACCCTACCCACTGCCCCCTCCCCTCTTGGGGTGTCAGCTCGCTGCAGTCTGTGGATTGCATCCCCCTCCCCTCCCCAGTGCTGCTGCAACCCTGCGCCCCACGCCTAGGAGCAGTGTCCCATCCCAAGTGCCCTTGCAGCCAATAGGAAGCTGCGGGGGCAGTGCCTGGGGGTAGCAGCACATGGAGACTCCCGCCTGCAGCCAGCTGTGGGTGGGGGGACCCGCAGCCACTTCTCCCTCCTCCAAGTATCACCCGCGGCTCTGGCAGAGCCTCAGTCTCCCCCCTCCACCCCGGCTGTGCAAGGAGCCCCCCGCCAGCAGTCCGTGCAGCTGGGGCTGCCTCCCCCTCCCCCCACTGCAGAGCCGCTGCACTGGGGGAGGGTCCCGGTGCAGGGGAAAGTTTCTTGGCACGCAGCGGCAGTTCCTGGGAGCCCAAGCTCCCCACAGGGGCTCCAGAATGGCGTCGGTACATGGCACAGAGCCACATCCAGGTCCTGGGCCCACCACCACCAGCAGCCGGAAGATTTATTCCACCAGAGCGCTCCAGCTTAGGATTGCTAACCAACAATCAATGCTGAGTAGATACAATTTCAATTCATGGAACTCCATGATAAAATTTAAGGAGTTGGTTACGACAGACTCCAGGTCAGAGTTTGCGGCCATAGTAGATGAGGGCAAGGCAGTGGCAAGGACCTCTTTATAGGCCTCTCTAGATGCTGCAGACTCAGCTGCGCAAAACTTGTCCTCGGGCATAGTCATAAGGAGGGGTTCATGGCTCCAGGCATCTGGCCTTCCATCTGAAGTCCAGCTGGCAATTCAAGACTTTCTCTTTGATAGTATGGGCCTTTTTGCAGAGCAAACAGACTCCAGGCTTCACAATCTGAAAGATTTGCGGGCAACATTATAGTCGCTGGGCCTGCATACCCCTGCTACTCAGCAAAAGCATTTTAAACCACAGTCCCCACAGTGCTTCTACCCTCCCCGGCCCAGGCAGGACTTTTCCAGGAAGCAGGGAAGGAATGGCAGGCATAAACCCAGGGGTGGCAGGTTTGCAGAAATTTTGGTGGTGCCCAGAACCCACCCCCCCAAACTCCACCCCCCACCTGCCTAAGGCTCTGGGAGGGAGTTTGGGTGGGGGAAGGAAGTCTGGGGTGCAGGCCCTGGGCTGGGGCAGAGGATTGGGGTGCAGGATGGGTGAGAAGTTGGGCTCTGGAAGGGAGTTTGGGTGCTGGGTGCAGGCTTTGGGGGTGCAGGAGGGGGTGAGGGGTGCAGGCTCTGGGAGGCAGTTTGGGGGCAGAAGGGGATGTGTGGGAAGGGGGTGGGGGTGCAGGCTCTTGGACGGAGTTTGGGTGCTGGGTGCAGGCTCCGGGCTGGGACAGGGGCTGGGGGTGCAGGATGGGATGAGGGGTGCAGCGCTGGGACTGAATTTGGGTGCAGGCTGGGGGTGGGGGTGCAGGCTCTGGGAGGGAGCTTGGGGATGAGAGGGGGTGCAGGCTCTGGGAGAGAGTTTGGGGGCTGAAGGGGGGTGCAGGCTCTGGGAGGGGGCGCTTACCTGGGGCTCCTAGACAGGGCAGGCTGGGAGTCTCCATGTGCTGCTACCCCCAGGCACTGCCCCCACAGCTTCCTATTGGCTGCAGGGGCACTTGGGATCAGGGCCGGCTTTAGGAAGTGCGGGGCCCAATTCGAACAGTTTCGACGGGCCCCAGCAGGGATGACTGAAAAAAAAGCCGCTTAAAAAGAACCCTTTCATTTCTTCCATGTATTATTTACTTTCCATGACTATATAAATAATAACAAAATTATATATTAATTAGCTGATTTTCACTTTCATATTAGGAAAATAATTCATGTTTTGATAGTTGTACAACTGATTTTCTTCAATGTTTGTTTTATTAAAATTTATAAAATATTTCCTTATTAATATAAAATTGTGCCCTCCTCCCCCCCGCAGCGCCTCCCAGCCGACGGAAACAAACTCTGCTTCCCCAGCGCCACCCCGCCGAAACAGCTGTGGGCCAAAAAGGAAGAAAAGGAAGGTTTGGGGGTGGGGGTGACATAGGGTGACCAGATCACAGCAGTAAAATAGGACCCGACCCCTCCCCGCTCGGCCCCACCATCACACCCCTCTTCACCCCCTAGCCCCCCGCTGGCTTGCTGTGTCCCTCCTAGTCAGTCCCCCACCCACCACTTGCCTCCTTTCACCTTCTCCCTCCCCCACCAGAAACCCCCAGGCCTGCCCCTAGAACCCCTGCTGGCTCACTGCTTGCCTCTTTGCCCACCCGCCGCTTGCCCACCCGCTCGCCGCTCACCCCCCCCAAGTATAAAGCCTCATTCAAAGACCCAGGGGTCACTATATTACTGCACACAGCAGTCAATCAGTGCAATTGAAGATAAATCTCTGCATTATGCGTTTTTGTATAACTTTTATATGACTTTGTATTGAACCTTGGTAATGTTATAGCTGGCCCCTAAGGTAGTATAATTAAGGTAAAAGAAAAATGTCTTTTTGCTAGAAGTAGAATAAGTTCTTCCCCCACTTTGTAATCAATTGACGTGTTGAATGAATGAGGTGTGAATGAGGAAGGTGTAGAAGGCAGGCAATTCCAGACAGCTGCAACCCTTGGAGAGGGGCTGGGAGCCAGCCAAGGAGAGCTTTGCCCAGGGCTGAGTGGGACAGAGTTTGGGTGCAGGCTCCGGGCTGGGGCACGGTGTGGGGTGCGGGATGGGTGGAGGGGTGCAGGCTCTGGGAAGGAGTGCGGAGGGGTGGGTGCAGGCTCTGGGACAGAGTTTGGGGGCCGGAGAGGGGGTGGTGGGTGCTGGGGGGGAGGGGACTGCCATCATATATGTCTTCCTTCCTCCCCTGCTGCCCCTCACCATAGCCTCGGTGGGGGAGGGCACTCCCTCCCAGAGCCTGCACCCCTTGCCCAGTGTTTGCAGGAGTGGTGGCTGGGGGGAAACCCAGTCAAACTCTGGTTTTACTCTTTCATTGATGGGTCACTTTAACCCCTTACAAGCCCCTTCCCGCCTCTCTCACCCCCTTTTCTACTGGGCTTGCTTGATCTTTTCGGTGGAGCCAGATGAAAACCACAAACCCCAGCGAGAGCAACAGGCTGGAAGACTAGACTGAACCCACCACCCATCCAGTCTAGTCCATCCCAGAGCCCAGGACTGAGGGCAAATGTTCCCCCACCCCCGGGCCACCTGCTTCCACTCCTGGCCTCTCCTAGGGCCGCCAGAGATTCTGTGTGGCTGCATCGGGTGGGATTTCCACCGGACCCCTACCCGCTAAATTCACCCCTGTTTTGTGACCACTCTGCACCAAGAGCACCTTCCTTCCCTGCCCTAGAGCTGCTGAATGGCTAGAAAGCTGAGGTGGGTGTTTGAGCGATCTGGAATATTATCGTGCCCCCCTTCTCCCCCCCAAAAAAACTTTAATGTCCACACAGCTTTGGGGGGGGATATTCCTCCCCCCCAAAGCCGGTCTATTTTATTGTTGCAGGGCAAATTAAGGAGCCAGAGTTTAATGGAAATATTCAGCCCCTACAGTGGTCTTGCAGCAGGGGAAGCAGAGTTGATGGAAAGGGAACTGGTTTGGATAGGAGCCCCCTGTCCCCCTCCTTTGCAAAATAATTTGGGGAGGGGAATCAGATCACTCCGTGCCTCAGTTTCCCCTCTCTCGGGGGAGATAAAAGTCTCAGTCTGCCGTGTTGCAGACCTTTCGCATTCTCCCCTCTTGCTGTATTTGATTTCCTCCTCCAAACCTCCCTCTCTCTCTCACCTGAAATTCACAGCACTAAGTACCGGCTCGGGGCTTTCTTCCTGGGTTACATGATCCTGAGTTTAGTTTTGAAACAGACACAGGCAGGCACAACTCACCCTCAAACAGCAACACCACCAAAAACCACAAAACCAACCCAATATTACACACCTAGGGGGAATCACGGGGTCAAACTCTCACCGACCGAAGCCCCAGCAGCTGCTCAGGTGAGTGAGGAACAGTGCCGAGATTCCTGTCTCCCACCGGACCGGAAGCCCCCTCGGTGTCTCCTCCAGGTGAGTGCCGGGGGGCGGGGCGGGGAGGGGAAGGCTGCAAAGCACACGTGCCTTCTCCCCCCTCCTGACCTGCAAGAGCCCCCGCTGCCTCTGCCTCAGCTCCCCTCCCCCCAGCGTCTCTCATTGCCTAGCAGCAACAGCTGCTGCTTCTGGGAGAGCCACGGAGCTTTGCTTCAGGCAGGGACACTGCCCGATCTGTGCAGGGCCCTCTTAGGGGCGGGGCCCAATTCAGGGGAATCAGTAGAATGGGCCTAAAGCCGGCCCTGCTTGGGATGGGACAAAGACCCACCCTGCCCAGGGGCTACAGGGAGAGGCTGGTAGCCACATGGAGTGAGCAGGGAGGAAGTCGCTCAGCTCCGCTGCACTGCCAATGGTGAGTGGGGGCCCTGGGATGTTTTAAATTGCCCGGGAGACACATGGGGAGGGCGGGCAGGGCAGAAGGCAGGGCCAAGGGAGAGACCCAGTCCCAAACATTGCTGGAGCCAGGCCCCGGGCCACGAATATTCCTGGTGCCCAGGCACCATGGGCCCATAGGACTTGCCACCTTTGCATAAGCCTCCCCATCCTCCACCCAGCCAAGATCAGGGCAAACCTAAGATGCACCCACAGGCAATGCACCAGTCTACTCACCAGATCCTTCCCCCTGTTTTCTGAATCATCTGGCCCACTTTTACCATGCTTGGTCCCAGATCACCTCAGATCACTGAGTCCTGCGCACCGTAAAAGTGGGATATTCTCTCCAATTCTGCTTCTCCTCTCCCTCCCATCGCCCTTCCCTGTCCCTCTGAAGGTACCCTTCTCACGAGCATCTCCTAATGCAGGAGGTCCAAATGCTCCTCGCCACAAGACCATTGAAGGAGGTTCCTCAGGAACTAAGGGGCAAAGGATTCTATTCCTGATACTCCCTAATCCCCCAAGCCAAAGGGGGTCTCAGATGCATCTTTGTCTGCGAGGCCTCAACAAATTCATGACAAAGTTGAGGTTCCACATGGTGTCTCTAAATGCAGTCATTCCATCTCTGGATCCGGGAGACTGGTACGTTGCCCTTGACCTCAAGGACTGTCAAGGCTGTATCCCCACTTTGAACTTTAGGGTACAAATGTAGGGGCCTGCATGAAAACTTCTAAGCTTAACTACCAGCTTAGCTCTGGTCCGCTGCCACCATTTCCCAATGGATTCCTCCCTGGGAAGCCTTGAGAAACCTTTCACCAATTCCCTGGTGAATACAGATCCAAACCCCTTGGATCTTAAAACAAGGAGAAATTAACCATTCCCCTCCTTCCTCCCACCAACTCCTGGTGAATACAGATCCAACCCCCCTGGGATCTAAAACAAGGAGAAATTAACCATTCCCCCTCCTTCCTCCCACCAACTCCTGGTGAATCAAGATCCAAACCCCTTGGATCTTAAAACAAGGAAAAATCAATCAGGTTCTTAAAAAGAAGGCTTTTAATTAAAGAAAAAGGTAAAAATCATCTCTGTAAAATCAGTATGGAAATTAACCTTACAGGGTAATCAAACTTAAAGAGCTCAGAGGACTCCCCTCTAGTCTTAGGTTCAAAGTACACCAAACAAAGATAAACACTCTAGTAAAAGGTACATTTACAAGTTGAGAAAACAAAGGGAAACTAACACGCCTTGCCTGGCTATTTACTTACAAGTTTGAAATAGGAGAGACTTGTTTAGAAAGATGTGGAGAACCTGGATTGATGTCTGGTCCCTCTCAGTCCTGAGAGCGAACGCACTCCCAAACAAAGAACACAATCAAAAGCCTTCCCGCCCCCCCCCCAAGATTTGAAAATATCTTGTCCCCTTATTGGTCCTTTGGTCAGATGCCAGCCAGGTTACCTGAGCTTCTTAACTCTTTACAGGGAAAAGGATTTTGGAGTCTCTGGCCAGGAGGGATTTTATAGTACTGTACACAGGACAGCTGTTACCCTTCCCTTTATAGTTATGACAAGGATGCATACTTCCACATATCTATAATTCCAGCCCACAGACATTTTCTCAGGTCCATGGTCAACCACAATAACTACCAATTTACAGTCCTTCCTTTGGTCTGTCAATAGCCCCTCAAGTGTTTACCAAATGCAAGGCAGTTGTAGCCACCTTCCTGCGATGAAGGCAGGTGCAGGTATTCCCGTACCTCAACAATTGGCTGTTCAGGGGCTGATCCAGGGAGCAAATGGAGCTCCATGTCAACTTGATAAGATCCACCTTAGACAGGCTGGGTCTCCTTTTCAACATGAGCAAATCAACCCTATCCCCTACACAGAGGATAGAGTTTCAGAGCAATGTTGGACCCGGGCCAGGCCATGGCATTCCTGCCAGAGTCTCAGTTTCAGACAAATGACAAACATCATACAAAGCCTCAAGCAGTACCCCATCACCACAGTGAGGAATTGCTTAAAGCTCCTTGGGCACATGGCAACATGTACATATGTGATACAGCACATGAGGCTGAGGCTCAGACCTCTCCAGGTCTGGCTAGCATCAGCCTATCAGCGAGGGTGTGAGGGTTGTGAAATGTGGTCACCCTCCTGGTGCCAGTTCTCAAGTTATTCCACTGGTGGCTCATCCCACAGAAGGTCCCTTTCATCAAGCCCCAGCTCTCCCTGTCCCTGGTTATAGATGCATCAGCGTTGGGATTGGGTGCTCACCTGGGAGACTTTTAGACCCAAGGTCTATGGTCACAAGATGAGCTCTCGCTCCACATCAACATCAAGGAGCTGAGAGTGGTCTGCCTGGCATACCAGACCAGGTTCACTTGCAATGGAAATGCGCAGAGGTGGTGACGGACAACACAACTGGAATTTTTTTTTTATAAAGAAGCAAGGTGGAGCTTGTTCCTCTCCCCTATGTTGGGAAGCCCTCAAGATGTTGGAATTCTGCAAAGCCCACTCAATTCACCTGGAAGCATCTTACCACCTACCGGCATCTGAAGAAGTGAGGTTCTTACCCACAAAAGCTTATGCTCCCAATACTTCTGTTACTCTCAAAGGTGCCACAGGACCCTCTGTTGCTTTTTACAGATTCAGACTAACACGGCTACCCCTCTGATACCTACCACCTCGGTTCTCAGAATGAGTTGGCGGACTATCTTAGCAGATCCTTTCACAATCATGAGTAGTCTATTCACCCGGACGTTGTGCACAACATTTTCCAAAGGTGGGGAGTTCCCCAAATCGACCTGTTCACCACAAAGAGAAACAGAAAATGCCCCCAGTTCTGTTCCTTCTGGAAACACAGTCCGGGCTCCCTCGGGATGCGTTCTTCCTCCCTTGGACAGACCACCTGTTGTACATATTCCTGCCATTTCCACTCATCCACAAGGTTCTATTCAAGATCCGCAGGAAATGGGTAGCAGTCATACTGATAGCACCAGCTTGGCCCCACTAGCACTGTTATACTATGCTCCTGGAACTATCAAAGGACACTCCAATCTCATTGCCCCTGCTTCCGGGCCTGATCACCCAAGACCATGGCTGTCTCCATCATCCCAACCTCGAGTCTCTTCACCTCACTGCTTGGAAGCTTCATGGTTAAACCTCATGAAGCTAATGTGCTCTGAGTCCATTAGGGAGGTCCTACTTGGCAGTAGGAAACCCTCCACCAGGGCTACCTATCTAGTCAAGTGGAAAAGATTCGCAATCTGGTGCTCTCAAGGTTGCGCTCTCCCAATGCAGGCTCCTATACTGCTCATCTTAGACTACCTACTACATTTATAACAGCAGGGCCTCTCAGTATCATCTCTCAAAGTCCACCTGGTGGCCATTTTGGCATTCCACCTGGGAGCGGCTGGCCGTTCAGTCAGTCACTTACTGAAAGGTCTTGACAGACTATACCCTCAGGTTAGACAACCAGTCCCAGCTTGGGGCCTTAATCTGCTCCTTTCCAGGCTACTAGGCCCACCTCTGAACCCCTAGCAACTTGTTTATTGCTCTACCTATCACGGAAGATGGCATTCCTGGTCGCCATAACATCAGCAAGGAGAGTGTCTGAGCGTAAGGCTCTAACCTCTGACCCACCCTATACTGTTTTTTATAAGAACAAGGAGCAGCTTAGGCCTCACCCAGCCTTCCTTCCAAAGGTGGTCTTCCAATTCCATGCCAGTCAGGACATTTTTCTCCCAGTCTTTTATCCTAAGCCTCAAGTGGATAGTCGGGAGCAAAGGCTACATTCCTTGGACATTCTACGAGCACTGGCCTTTTATATTGAATGCGCAAAACCGTTCTGCAGATCGAACCAGTTGTTTATGGTGATTGTGGGTAGAATGAAAGATCTCTTGGTGTCATCACAAAGAATTTTGTCATGAATCACATCCTGTATCCAGGCATGCTATGATCTTGCAAAAGTACAGGCCTCTGCACTGATGCCACATTCCACAAGAGCACAGGCCTCCTAGGCAGTGTTCTTGGCCCAGGTTTCACCTCTCACTATGCTATTACCAAGCATACCAGGGATAATGCGGGTTTCAGCAGTGCAGTGCTCCAATCTGTAATTCCATAAGCGCTGACCCCACCTCCTAGTTAGGGCTTGGAAATCACCTAATTGGAATCAACATGAGCATGGACTTGAAACAAAATGGTTACTCACCTTTTCATAACTGTTCTTCGCAATGTGTTGCTCATATTGATCCCACCCGCCTTTCCCCCTGTCGGAGTAGCCAGCAAGAAGGAACTGAAGAAGCGGTGGGTCGACAGGGACCCATATCTACCGCCATGAAGGCGCCCCTCCAGGGGGTTCCACAGCTGACCCAACAGGTACTGCTAGGAAAAAACCTTGTGATAACTGTTCACGTGGCGCACACACACCTAATTGGAATGGACCTGAGCAACACATCTTGAAGAACAACAGTTACGAGAAGGTGAAGAACCTGTGTGTGTATGTGTGTGTGTGTGTGTGTGAGAGAGAGAGAGAGAGAGAGAGAGAGATGTCGGAAGTGAGTGGAAGAAACTTGGAAAGTGTAAATTGCTCCGTACTCCCTATAGGCCAAGAATCCAAACAATAAAGAGGCTGGGGGGAGGATTTTGGTTTTTATCACCAGAAAGGGCTATACCTGAGTGAGGCAGCTCAAGTCTAACTCTGAGCTACAGACACTGGAAAGAAAAATCTTTATAATAGAACTTGACACACAATTGTAATGAAGGTGGTTCTGCCACTCATCCCTAGCTACATTATGCAGTTAGAAAATGAATTTTGAAGTAATTAAATAAATCTTAAGCAAAACCACTACCACCATCCCCAATGTATATCTTACAGAAAGGAAAAATTCCAAACAGCAAAAGTCAGTGGTACAACAGATAATAGTTCAGCAACTCTGTTGCCTTGTTAAGTAGTTCTGTGGGGGGACAATGCCCTGTCATCTGACAAAATGCTACTTTCTGCAGCCTGCTGAATAAATTTCTTGGTATTGAGTTATCCCAGCTTTCAAAGAACCTGAAAATAGAATATATTGTAAAAAAGCTTCTTCAAATGAAAGGGAATACAAAATTCTGTCTTCCTGAGATATAAGACCTTAGTCTTACATTTCCCAATTCCTTGCCCTCAGGAAGCGAGCTGGTTTCTTCTCTGAGAAAGTTTTCTGATTAGTAAAACACTAGCAACCAGTTTAGAGAAGTATAGCTGTACTTCCCTCATCCCTTTGTCAGTCAGAAATAAGCTGGTTGAATAGTAGGGTTTTCTTGTTTTGGGGTTTGTTTTGGGGTGGGGGGTGTTAACCAATTGTTTTGTCAATATCTTTCTGAATACAACCATTGAGTCATGGCATTTGTGGCATTGCAGTACTCATTGTTCTTTGGTGAACTGTGACAGATTTTTGTTACCAATTGCCTGGACCACAGTTGATTAGGCTGGGCCACAGGATTTATTTTTGGGGGGAGCTGACGAGGCACAGCAACTGTTTACATTTTAAAGCTTTATTGATAAAATAATAAAATAACAGCAGAGAGTGCTGGGAATGCTTTCACATTACCCACTTTTATACTTACACCCGCACGACTCAGACTGGCCAAGTCTGGGTGTAACATTAGAAGAAGGGGAAAAGGTGTATGGGAGTGCTATCCTGGGCCCAGGATATTTTGCTGTGCTTTCTGACTTGCTTTGGCTTTTGGGAGGGTTATAAGTTTGGGGTTTTTTGCGGGGGGTGTTTCTGTTTAGGGCCCTCTGTTTTTGGTGTTTGTACCAGATTAAATAGGCTTGCTGTGGCCTCCCCAGTGTCAAAACATCCCAGCTCCGGAGACTGGTTTCTCCTCTGTTGGCCTTCGCTGTTGCCGTTTTATTTGCTTTTACTTTTTTTTTTTACACTGTTTTTGCCGTTATTTTTGCAGCCCTGCTTAACTTAGTTGTTTTTTTTTGTTTTTGTTTTTTTATGGCCGTTTTGGGGGGTTGGACTTCTATTCTGTCTTGGCAGGGAGCATAGCTTTTTATCTTCAGACTGAGCTTGCCAGCTGCAGTGTTGAATTAACCTGTTTTTTGCTTTCTTCTTTCTCTCCCTCCCCCCTGCCCTGGCCTCTTGTACCTACAAAAAAAAAAAAAATTTACACACCTTTGACCCTCCCCAAAATGCTTTGCGATGTGAGCAATAGCGTTAGCAATATACAATGCTGATCTGCCTTCCCAGGGGACTCCCTGAGGGAGGGGGCCTTGGGGTGTGACAGTCCCCCCCTTGACCCCAAATCAACATTTTGTTGGGAGGGGTCACCACTGAGGTTTTCATCCTCCCCCGGGTACAGTGGCAAGGGTTACCATGAGTTTTCTAAACAGCAATATAGCATACATAAAATTATTAGGGCAGCAACAATTGCATACACTAGCCAATAATGACTTTTAGCGTTATTAGTTATATACCATAACACATTCCCCCATTGGCATAGATGCCCCACTAAAATGGCGGTGGCAAACGCAGCTTTTTTTAGGTTAAACAGGTGTTGTAACACTGTGAAGGAGGAGGCATTTGTTTGAAATACCGAAAGCTGCTTTTGGATGTGCGCTAACGGCAGGAACACATTGGGTGTTATTCATGAAAAATTAAACACAACATAGTTAGAAATATTAACAGTTTGTTGCAGAATGTTGGGCCAATTCACCAAAAAATTGTGTTTGTTTGTGATTTTAATAGCAAATCAAGTGGCATCCCGCGGTGGGTGGTTTTTTAAACACATGCTGAGGTATTGGTAAACACATGTGCTTCGTTGGGGACATATTTTAATGCCTTCCCTTTCCAACAGATGTGTTGACCCACCCTGTAAAAGCGGCCTGGCATTGCCTTTTTTTAAAAAGGCATTTGAGGGGGCCTTATAGGTGCTGCTAAGTGTTGCCCTTTGCAATTCATATGTGCTGATAGAGGATGTAGTTAGCACATACCGCTTAGCTATGTTATTGGGGGGAGCCACCTCCCACATGTCACGATGGACCACCCAATCCCAGATAATACGTGATGCCACCTTTTTAGGATGCTAAGCCATAATTGCCTCCCCCCCGCACTCTCCGGCCAACAGATAATTGACTTTTTTTTTTTTAAACCAAGGCCAATTTTGGACACTGGTAAAATTAACAAAAGAGGCTAAAAATAATGGAGACTTAAGAATTTTTATACAGATGTGTTATTATACATACATTGTATTACATCAATGAATTTTGCAGGCCTGAAGCAGCAAGAGTGGTCCGACCAGTCCTGTTTGGGATGGTTTTGGGATTTTGCTTTTAGTGCGTTGTCCTGTTAACAAAGCAAGAGGGAAGGAAAAAGAACAACACAAATGCGCCTATTGGGGAAACTGAGGCACGGATGAAAACTTTTAAAATTATTAGTTGTTTTGTTACAGCTCTGGCTTTTGTTATGGATGTTGTTTGCCTGGTTTAGGAGGTTAAAACAACCATATTAAATTTTAAGATTAGTAATTGCTACTGCTTGCCAAAGGGCTTTTTATTTTACTTTTATTTTAGGCCGCCACTGGAGGAACAGAGTTTATTTTAATGGTATTTAGGGGAGGCTTGGGGCTACCCACCAGGTGTTTTGCTGTGGCCCTGCAGTGTTTATTTGGACTATGCACTGTTTTTAAGGCTTTTTCCCTTTAGCCTCCTGCCACGCTATGGCTTGGGCCCCATCAGCAGCTCGATCCAGGGAGAGCCTTTGAAGGTATTTTTTTTATATAATTATGATTATTTGGATAATTTTATGGTCAGCTGGTAACCTGGATGGTCCAGGCAGGTGGCTGGTCCACAACCAAGGCCCACGACGCCATGACCAGAAACCTAGGGAGAAACAAATGTTTTGAGCTGATTGGCATGCGCCCGTTTTAATTTGCCGGGTAACTGAAGCTGATTTACTACCAGGGAGAGGCGACTTACAATGGGGTATGGACCCACCCACTTGATGTTTAGAGTTAAAAAAAAAAAAAAAATTACCCCACATTATTGGATGACCAAAAAGGATGTGATAGGGGAATTATTTTTGGCCAGGGAAAATATGGCAGTGGGCTTTCTCAAGATATGTTTATACTGAGGTTTTATGGGTTTGGTGGTAGTAGTGGTTGAGCAGCAATTTATGTTTTGAATTTTAGGACTTTTTTTGTAAAAATTTAAGACATTTTATTTTAATTTTTTATTGTTTTTATTATGGTATACTAGTGGGCTGAGGCAGTTTATTATGGTTTAGGGGTTTGTTTATTTTGATTTTAGAGAGTGGCCCCTTTTTTATTTGTTTTTGTAATTTTCTATTTGGGACAGAGCTTAATTTATTTTTAACTACCTTAATGTTTACAGTATGTATAATTCCTGCTTCAAAACCAATTTTTTTTAATATGTTGTTTGCTGCCTGAGGATTTTTTTTGCAGCATTTGATACCCAACAATGCTAGCAACAAGACAAACACAGCACAAGACAAAACATAAAACATAAAAACACAATTTTTATTGTGACAGTAGATTTATGGTATTTTGGGTTGCTTTTCAGCTGGTATTAGCTTTTTTTTTTTGTTTGTTTGTTTTGAAAGACAAAGAACACATTTTTACCCCCTTTGGGGATGGCAGATTATTGCTTAATATATATAGTTTTGTACTAATACCCTTGCTGATTGCAGGCAAAACTGAGGAATTACCCCCATATTTTTGTGTTTGTTTTATAGACAGGCCAGATTTTAATGGCTTTTACCTTTATTAGTTAGGTAATTTGCAGTAGCAGATGCTTTTTAGCTTGCGTTTGGATTTAAAGCTATTAGCAGCTTAGAGACTTTGTTTTAAAAGGTACACCATCAACTTTCACCAGAGTTTTGATTATTTTTAACTTTGAATATTTGCTTTCAAAACACAGTGATTTGAAAAGGAAAACACAGCCTTTAGCAAAGTGACAGTTTGATTACACAGAACCACCTTCAGGCTTAGTGTGGGGCATGTTTTTTTTTGTTTTGTTTTTTTACTTTAGCTTTTACCTGCTTTTTTGTTATCAAAAACAGATTTAATTTAATTTATTTATTTAGGCTTTAACTGTCCTACTGCAGCAACGACTTTGGTTTTTATTTTAAATTTTGAAAAGCATTGAGTTACCTTAAGGGTTAAATGCTAAATACCAAAATTAAACACTAGTTACCTGTGACTGGCAAAAAGTGTTTTTTGGTTTTGCAATTTTGAATGAAACATTTAAATGGATTTTAGTGGTATTATTTAAAACACCAATTTATTTTAAACCCTATAAAACAAAGATTGTACACACCTGGAGTGGTTATTTTTAGCAAATTTGACTAACTTGTTTATAGTCAAATTATTTTACTTAGATAATTTTTGCCTGGATTATTTGGAAAAGGGACCCCCCCCCCTTTTTTTTTTTTTAATAGAATGGCTGCAAAGAAACCAATATTTTTTTTTGGAACATTTATTTTTAACACTGTTAAAATGTTTAATTGCTTAATTTTTTTAGTCTTTGCAGAGTTAACTTTTTACCTTTTTTTTAAATTACTTGCTTATTTTTTAAAATGACACCTTAATTAACTTCGATTTTACCATTTTAAGTACTGTTTTAGGGATTTAAATTTTTTATGTTTGCACTATTTTTTTTTTTTTTTTGCGCTATTATCCCCTTACGGCTGTTTTTTAATTTTTTTATTGGTTACCTGCCTGCTTGTTTGGGCCCGATTCTGTTTTTTTTGCCAAACCATTTTTTTTTTTTTATGGGCACAGGCTTCGTTTTACTACCAATTTAGCAAGGAGGGTGGGCTCCTTAGCTAGCCCCCACCCCTCATGGTCCCTTTCCTTTTTATAATTACCCCATGGGGTACTCTCCTGGTAGTTGGGGGTGCCGTACATATGACCTTCTCCCCCCCCTTTCACCCGCTGGACCTCTTCTTAGTTTTAATGAGGGCCGCTATAAGGGTGCAACAAGGTTTTGCCCCAAATTGAGGATTTTGACAAAGAGAGAGATTAAAGCCAGCCCTTACAAGGGTCACCCAAATCATCCCCTGTGAGGCTTGCCACCTGGACCGAATGCATGGCCAATTGATATTTTAACTGTGCTTTTTTTTTTATGGCAAGCACACTGCCAGTGCAGCGTATGCTGGGCATTGATGGTTAAATTTTTGATGAGTCCCTGAAGGACCAGTACTTGCTTAGCCAGTGCTTCCAGTTGGGCACATTTCGCCTTTTTTGCCTGGAAGTCCTGTCTTAAGGCTTGCAATTTGGTTTGGGCATAGGCTTGGGTTGCTGCCTGGTTAGTGATTTGTGCTTTTAATTGCTTAATTTTTACCCGCTGTTGGGTGCACACCTCTTTTCTTCAACTCCTCTTTCTGTTGTGACAGCATTTGATACCAGATGGCAGCTGCATTCCAAATTAATCCCACAGCTGCCCCTAGGTTCTTACCCTTCTGCTTTTCATACGTAGCATATAGATTTAACAAGTTTTGCCAAGAATGCACCATTTTTAGACGCTTAAAGAGGGGAGGGATAGCTCATTGGTTTGAGCACTGGCCTGCTAAACCTAGGGTTGTAAATTCAATCCTTGAGGGGGCCATTTAGGGATCTAGGACAAAAAAAAAAATCTGTCTGGGGATTGGTTCCCCCTTTGAGTAGGGGGTTGGACTAGATGATCTCCCGAGGCCTCTTCCAACCTTGATATTCAATGATTACAGAATCCCAGGGATTGTATCCCATCTTGGTGAGAGCCCTCTCCAGCCAGGAGAGGTTTTCACCCCATTTTGAAAGAGGTAGCAGGGTCCCATCCCTTTTTGCTGTCTCTCCCATGGCTTGGGCATTAGGTCCACCTGCCTCCCGTGACAGAAGCTGATCAGGCAGCCGGACTACCGTGTTGTTCACGCTCCCTACAGCCCATAGGTCCAGCTTTGGACCCCTCGCTGATGCCATCGCCCACAACTGCGGGACTCCCAAGTTTGCTGCTGTACCCTTCTGTTTCCTGAACATGCTGACCCAATCTGTCCGTACAACTCTGAAGATTTTTTTAATTACTTGAGATTTTATGTTGTTTACACAGACTGGCACTGGGGCTTACAATGCTCACCTCCCCCCCACACACACCCCGGGCCAGAGGGAGAGATGCTAAGCCTCCCTCCATATTACTCGGTCCAATATCACTGAGGGTCCATACACCAAAACCCTTCCCGGGCAGAGCGAGACACCTTCCATTTTTCTTTTATACTTAGGCACACTACAGCTGATGGCGTATAAACCCAGGATTATTTCCTTGGAGCGAGAATCTCTAAATCCTCCTCCCTTCTATCACCTGGGACTTTTACAGCTGGGAGTGTACCCACCTGCACCCTCCCCTGGTGACCAGGGTGGAGAGAGGAATGCTAAACCTCTCTCCAGTTCTCAGGAATACTTTGGCTAGGGTGGGCACCACCTTTATCATAAAATCCTCAACACACAATACCAACAGTGCCAGACAGAGCAAACATGAAATACCAAGGGCAGAACAGTTGGTGCGCTCCGCAGGGCTCCCCCCGCCTCTGCAATTCTCCACCAAAACTGTGACAGATTTTTGTTACCAATTTGCCTGGACCACAGCTGATTAGGCTGGGCCACAGGATTTTTTGTGGGGGGAGGGGGAGCTGATGAGGCACACCAAGTGTTTACATTTTAAAGCTTTATTGATAAAATAATAAAACAACAGCAGAGAGTGCTGGGAATGCTTTCACATTACTTAGCGGAAGAAAGAAAGCATTAATGCCCCAAGCACTTACCCACTTTTATACTTACACCCGCACGACTCAGACTGGCCAAGTCTGGGTGTAACATTAGAAGAAGGGGAAAAGGTGTATGGGAGTGCTATCCTGGGCCCAGGTTGTTTAAGAATTTGCTGTGCTTTCTGACTTGCTTTGACTTTTGGGAGGGTTATAAGTTTTAGGGTTATGGGGGGGGGGTTTATGTTTAGGGCCCTCTGTTTTGGGTGCTTGTTGTACCAGTTTAAACAGGCTTGCTGTGGCCTCCCTAGTTTTTCAAAACATCCCAGCTCCGGAGACTGTTTTCCCCTCTGTTGGCCTTTGCTGTTGCCATTTTATTTGCTTTTACTGTTTTTTTTTTTAAACTGTTTTTGCCGTTATTTTTGCAGCCTTGCTTAACTTAGGTTTTTTGTTTGTTTGTTTGTTTTTTGGCTGGTTGGGGGGGTTGGACTTCCCCATTCTGTCTTGGCAGGAAGCATAGCTTTTTATCTTTGAACTAAGATTGCTAGCTGCCGTGTTAAATTAACCCATTTTTTTGCTTTCTTTCTCCCCCCGACTCCCCTCTGCCTCTTGTACCTACAAAAAACCTTCCACTCCCCACTTACACACCTTTAACCCTCCCCAAAATGTTTTGCAATGCAAACAACAGCGTTAGCAATATACAATGCTAATCTGCCTTCCCAGGAAACTCCCTGAGAGAGGGGGCCACAAATCTCAAAGTTTCAGGAATTTTAGCCCAAATGTCTATTCATACAATGAAGTATAAGTATTTGCTCTCCTCTTCAAATAATTGCCACCTGATCAAGAAGCAGAAAGAATATGACATGAGTTAGATAACCAGACACACCACACAAGTAATGAAATACAAATAACTGAAGAAAACAGTTTGCATTGACCCACAGGCTGCCTTTTTTTAATCCAGCAAATATTTACAAACATATTTAAAAAAATCAGACTTGATCTGCAAACAATTCATGATCTAGATTCTGAGCACCATTTGGCACAGCTCAGAGAAGGAACATAGGTGGCAGCATCTCTTTGTGGCCCCAGATCCTGGAGCTGGCCAAGGACCTGCCTGGTCCCCACAAACCTTCAGATGCTGTTGTAACCGCAGGAATTACCAAAGCACAGCAGTGGCCTGATCCACCCTTTTCCGTGTTTGTGCCCTTTTGCTAGCTTATTAATTTGGGCTTGAATAGGGAATGGGAGTGGCTTGCACAATACAAAAGCAATTTTCCCTCTCTTGGTATTGACACCTCCTCATCAATTATTGGGAATCTTATGTGTGTTTGAAAACATGGGACTTAACATGAGCAAAATAAATGTTTGCTAAATTGTGTTGCACAGGTTCATGCCTGTGCAGATAATTATGGTTGTGGATTTCATCCTGTTCCCATTACAGTCAACAGTAAAAAGCTCCATCAGTTCAAATGGTGCAGGATCAAGCTCTAAAGGAATATAGACACTACACTCAGTTATGCTGACAATGCCAGTGGAATCTGTAAGATCCACAAGCCAAAAAGTGCTGGAGCAAGAAGCGTAGATGCTCTGCTAGTTAACTTGTAAATTCCACAACCTTCAGGGCAATCTCCATTGGTGAAGATTCTGGATTTCTTCTAATCTAATGAATGTATTTGTTTATTTGGCCTGGTAACCTTACTATCAGAGTGCCTCAGAGATACTAATAAACTTACACCAGTCCTGTGAGATAGGGAAGTGTTATCAACCCACTTTACAAACGCAGATCTGGAAAGAACAATAAAGGAGTTTGAGGAGCCAGTGGTATTCTCCTCCATCCTCCCTCTGGAAGGAAAAGGCCCGGGTAGAGACTGTTGAATCGTGGAAGTCAATGAATGGCTATGCGGGTAGCGTCGGAGACAAGGCTTTGGATTCTATGACCATGGGATAGTGTTCCAAGGAATTATGATGTGATTGGAACAACAGAGACTTGGTGGGATAACTCACATGACTGGAGTACTGTCATGGATGGATATAAACTGTTCAGGAAGGACAGGCAGGGCAGAAAAGGTGGGGGAATTGCATTGTATGTAAGAGAGCAGTATGACTGCTCAGAGCTCCAGTATAAAACTACAGAAAAACCTGGGAATCTCTGGATTAAGTTTAGAAGTGTGAGAAACATGAGTGATGTCATGGTGGTAGTCTGCTAGAGGCCACCAGGCCAGGGGGGTGAGGTGGACGAGGCTTTCTTCAGGTAACAGAAGTCACTAGATCACAGGTCCTGGTTCTCATGGGGGACTTCAATCACCCTGATATCTGCTGGGAGACCAATACAGCAGTGCACAGGCAATCCAGGAAGTTTTTGGAAAGTGTAGGGGACAATTTCCTGGTGCAGACCAGTCAGCCTCACCTCAGTCCCTGAAAAAATCATGGAGCAGGTCTTCAAGGAATTAATTTTGAAGCACTTAGAGGAGAGGACAGTGATCAGGAACAGTCAGCATGGATTGACCAAGGGCAAGTCATGCCTGACTGACCTAATTGCCTTCTATGACAAGATAACTGGCTCTGTGGATGAGGGGAAACCAGTGGACGTGTTATTCCTTGACTTTAGCAAAGCTTTTGATACGGTCTCCCAGCGTATTCTTGCCAGCAAGCTAAAGAACTATGGACTGGATGAATAGTGGATAGAAAGCTGGCTAAATTGTCAGGCTCAATGGGTAGTGATCAATGGCTCCATGTCTAGTTGGCAACCGGTATCAAGCAAAGTGCTCCAAGGGTCAGTCCTGGGGCCGGTTTTGTTCGATATCTTCATTAATGATCTGGAGAATGGCGTGGACTGCACCCTCAGCAAGTTTGCAGATGACACTAAACTAGGAGGCATGGTAGATACGGTGGAAGGTAGGAATAGGATACAGAGGGACCTAGACAAATTAGAGGATTGGGCCAAAAGAAATCTGATGATGTTCGACAAGGACAAGTGCACTTAGGATGGAAGTGTTAGGTAAAAAGCAAGTCCTTACTCACCTCTCCAGCACCCGAGTTCGTGCGGAGTTGGTATGGGGCTCACAATCTGTCAGAGACCAGACACCAATTCGTTGATCAACGGGCTCACACTATCCTTAGCTTGAAAGGCTTCAGAGTAAGTGTGGCAAGTTTATTAGGGGTGAGCATCAATATTTATACACAGAAGTAAACAAAGTGATTAACAGATCATAATGGTCATGCATAATCAATCAAGATTCTACAGGATAAAACAGGTTAAAATGTAAATTCAAAAAGAGAAAAGGGGAGATGGCTACTTAAGGGGAGGAGGGTGTCATGAGTAGTTCGCAGGTCAGAGCTTTGATTAAAAGTTCAGACAGAGACATCAAGTCTGGGTTAAGTTTAAGCTCATCAAAAGTTCAGACTCAACAGAAGAATCCCATGCACTATTACAGACTAGGGACCGAGTGGCTAGGCAGCAGTTCTGCAGAAAAGGACCTAGGGGTCACAGTGGACGAGAAGCTGGATATGAGTCAACAATGTGTCCTTGTTGCCAAGAAGGCTAATGGCATTTTGGGCTGTATAAGTAGGGGCATTGTCAGCAGATTGAGGGACGTGATCATTCCCCTCTATTGGAAATTGGTGAGGCCTCATCTGCTGTACTGTGTCCAGTTTTGGGCCCCACAATACAAGAAGGATGTAGAAAAATTGGAAAGAGTCCAGTGGAGAGCAACAAAAATGATTAGGGGGCTGGAGCACATGATTTATGAGGAGAGGCTGAGGGAACTGAGATTATTTAGTCTGCAGAAGAGAAGAATGTGGGGGGATTTGATAGCTGCTTTCAAGTACCTGAAAGGGGGTTCCAAACATGATCAATCAAGACTGTTGTCAGTGGTACCAGATGACAGAACAAGGAGTAATGGTCTCAAGTGGGGGAGGTTTAGGTTGGATATTAGGAAAAACTTTTTCACTAGGAGGGTGGTGAAGAACTGGAATGGGTTACCTAGGGAGGTGGTGGAATCTCCTTCCTTGGAGATTTTTAAGGTTAGGCTTGACAAAGCCCTGGTTGGGATGATTTAGTTGGGGATTGGTCCTGCTTTGAGCAGGGGGTTGGACTAGATGACCTCCTGAGGTCCCTTCCAACCATGATATTCTATGATTCTATGGGGAACTGAGGCACAGAGATAAATGAACTACCCAGGGTCACAGGAAATCTGTGGCAGAAATGAGAACTGCACAATGAGTACTTTGTCTGCCTCTTTTACCTTTTAAGAAACCTAAACAATTTAATAGGAGGGAAATGACAAATATAGTGTTAAGGTTGCACAGTTAAAAATAATTTAAGAATTTTTAACTGTAAGGTTGACTATAATGTTAGTTTGATTGCATTGCACATATGAATTATTCTTCTATTCTCCTATTGAATGCTGAAAATAACATGTTACTATTTATGTCCTAAAATCTATACCATAGTGTAGACAGGATGGGCAATATGACTGAGTTAATGTTGTTGGACCCTTTTTGACTTTCTGTGACTTTATCTGTGTATTCTGAGTGCTGCTTTAAAAAAAAATCTGCATTTTACTCAGTTAAGTTTGAAATCCTTCTTTTATTGCTTGTAGAGTTCTTAGTTGACATGCAACCTTTTACTTTATTCTTTATATCTGTTTCTGACTATTAAAAGCATAGCGATGTTACGGAATATGGTATTTGATTGCAACTATGATATGTTATCTTGTAATATATAAAAAATACTGTCTGAAATGTTTCTTAGGCCCAACAGTACTCACCAAGTGCTTCTAAAACAAACTGTATGTCATAAATAAAATCACTAGGATTTGTTGTCTTCAGCAATTCCAGTAATTCTTGGCTAATCAAGAAGAAGAGAAAAGATTTTTCTATATGAAATTTTATTTAACAAATATTTTGAAGATACGTGGAATTCACCCAGTAATTCATGTTCTTTAAAATCAGAAGCTGAGACAAAAAAGAGGAGGGGGTTGGGAATTCCCTAGGAGTTGGCCAGTTGGAAACAAAGTATCATTTCTGATACACATAAATGCAACATAAAAAAAGAGGTTTCTAACATCAGGATAAAATCTTTTCTAAAGATGAGTCTTTATTAAAGTACGCTATTCTTCAGAAATTAAATTATTCAGGTTATGCTCGATCAATTCAAGTTAACATGTTCATTGCTCACAACTTGTTCTCCACAACTTAAAAGCAATGCTTGGGAAAAAAAAAATCATAGTTTGGCGTGGGGATGAAAGTAGCTATTTCCAAGTTATTCCCCAAACTACCACCTCTAATTAATTATCCCTTCAGCACTAACAAGCTATTTAATCTTTTTCTTGCTATACGCAATATATTCTACTCTGCGTGGACTCCTCCTGACGGTCGAAATGACAGACTGGACCTCTACATAGAGTGTTTCCGCAGACGTGCACAGGCTGAAATTGTGGACAAACAACATCACTTGTCCCATAACCTCAGCCATACAGAACGCAATGCCATCCACAGCCTCAGAAACAACTCTGACATTATCATCAAAGGGGCTGACAAAGGAGGTGCTGTAGTCATAATGAACAGGTCAGATTATGAACAGGAGGCTGCCAGGCAACTCTCCAAGACCACATTCTACAGGCCACTATCCTCTGATCCCACTGAGGAATACCAAAAGAAACTGCACCATCTCCTCAAGAAACTCCCAGCTACAGTACGGGAACAAATCTACATGGACACACCCGCAGAACCCCGACCAGGGGTATTCTATCTGCTACCCAAGATCCATAAACCCGGAAACCCTGGACGCCCCATCATCTCAGGCATTGGCACTGTGACAGCAGGATTATCTGGCTATTTGGACTCTCTCCTCAGACCCTATGCTACCAGCACTCCCAGCTATCTTTGAGACACCACCGACTTCCTGAGGAAACTACAATGCATTGATGTTCTTCCTGAAAACACCATCCTGGCCACCATGGATGTAGAAGCACTTTATACCAATATTCCACATGAGGATGGACTACAAGCTGTCAGGAACAGTATCCCTGATGAGGCCACAGCAAGCCTGGTGGCTGAGCTTTGTGACCTTGTCCTCACCCACAACCACTTCAGATTTGGGGAGAACTTATACCTTCAAGTCAGTGGCACTGCTATGGGTACTCGCATGGCCCCACAGTATGGCAACATTTTTATGGCTGACTTAGAACAACGCTTCCTTAGCTCTCGTCCCCTAACGCCCCTACTCTACTTGCGCTACATTGATGACATCTTCATCATCTGGACCCATGGAAAAGTAGCCCTTGAGGAATTCCACCATGATTTCAATAATTTCCATCCCACTATCAACCTCAGCCTAGATCAATCCACACAACCAGTCCATTTCCTGGACACTACTGTGCTAATAAGCGGTGGTCACATAAATACCACCCTATACCGGAAACCTACTGACCACTACACTTACCTGCATGCCTCCAGCTTCCATCCAAGACACATCACACGATTCATTGTCTACAGCCAAGCCCTAAGATACAACCGAATTTGCTCCAACCCCTCAGACAGAGACAAACACCTACAAGATCTTTATCAAGCATTCGTAAAACTACAATACCCACCTGGGGAAGTGAGGAAACAGATTGACAGAGCAAGACGGGTACCCAGAAATCACCTACTGCAGGACAGGCCCAACAAGGACAATAACAGAACACCACTGGCCATCACATACAGCCCCCAGCTAAAACCTCTCCAGTGCATTATCCACAATCTACAACCTATCCTGGAAAATGATCCCTCACTCTCACAGACCTTGGGAGGCAGGCCAGTCCTCGCTTACAGACAACCCCACAACCTGAAGCAAATACTCACCAGCAACTACACACCACACCACAGAAACACCAACCCAGGAACCTATCCCTGTAGCAAACCTCGTTGCCTACTCTGTCCCCATATCTACTCTGGCGACACCATCAGAGGACCCAACCACATCAGCCACACCATCAGGGGCTCATTCACCTGCACATCCACTAATGTCATATATGCCATCATGTGCCAGCAATGCCCCTCTGCCATGTACATTGGCCAAACGGGACAGTACCTCCACAAAAGAATAAATGGACACAAATCGGACATCAGGAATGGTAACATACATAAGCCAGTAAGTGAACACTTCAATCTCCCTGGTCATTCTATTACAGATTTAAAAGTCACTATCATTGAACAAAAAAACTTCAGAAACAGACTTCAAAGAGAAACAGCAGAACTAAAATTCATTTGCAAATTCAACACCATTAATCTGGGCTTGAATAGGGACTGGGAGTGGTTGGCTCACTACAGAAGCAGCTTTTCCTCTCCTGGAATTGACACCTCCTCATCTATTATTGGGAGTGGACTACATCCACCCTGATTGAATTGGCCCTGTCAACACTGGTTCTCCACTTGTGAAGTAACTCCCTGCTCTCCATGTGTCAGTATATAATGCCTGCATCTGTAACTTTCACTCTATGCATCCGAAGAAGTGAGGTTTTTACTCACGAAAGCTTATGCCCTAATAAATCTGTTAGTCTTTAAGGTGCCACCAGACTCCTTGTTGTTTTGGCAATATATTCTAGTTTTTCTCTCAGATTGAACACCACACTGAAATTAAAAGCAGAAGTATTATGCTCAGTGATTTTTGGGGAACTGAATGCTAGTGAATGCAATGTGCAGGTGAAGCTTGGGAGACGCAAATAACATGGGTCTTGCATGTTCCCTTTTGTGGATTTGCAATAGCAGGATAATGTAGATGTTTGTTATTCCTATTGTGTTTTTAGATGCAAATGTAGTCCCCAGTCCTGCAGTCCACTTACTTAAATCAGTGGGACTCCTTTCGTGCTTAAAGTTAAGAGTATGCTTGTTTGCAGAATTGGGGTCATAGTGTGACAATTCTGTGCATGCCAACTATTCCTTATGCTATACATGCAGATCACAATTACTAATTACAGAAGAAACCCACCTTAGTTAAAAAATCATGGTGATGCCTTCAAGAAGCATCTGTTCTTTAAAAGCTTTTGTTTTAAGAAGAGTCCTCAGTTCTTCCTAAAAAATTTTGGACACATGTTTCCGTGGTGCTTTCACATGTCAAGCATTAGATAGTGATGTGCATTAGATAGATTTAACCTTCTCCCTCTCCTGCAGATCTACACATGAACAGGATTCAGGCTTGGTGTTTCTTGCGTGGACTAGGTAGGTGGCCGGAGGAGTGGGATGGAAGGGGGCAGTTAGTGAGCTGGATTTTGGGTGTGGCAATCCCTCTACATGCACGGTACACATGCCACAGGAAGGAGCACACACTGCTCCTTTTTAGGGTGGCAGGAGGAACACGGCTATGCACAGATTCAGCTTTTCTGAATCATGCTGTTTTTGTGACTCAAAGATGCACAAACCCTCCAATCAGCTGTTACCACTGCAGTCCTTCTTCGCTGGCAACGCCGAGGTGCAAGGGATGAATTTTTCAACTTGGCATGTGCAGTTACACAGTAAGACTCCAACACCAACACGATTTTCAGAATGAAGGCTTTAAAGTGCCACTTAGCTGAGGAGCAGTAAGAATAGAAGTATCTACATGTCTTTTAAAATGTTGCTTTCATATTTGTTTCTTTTTCAAAACCAATAGTCATTTAGGTTATCTTTAAACACTGTCTGAAAGCACAATCCATTTCTGGAATCACAGCAGCATGCCCTGCATCTCTCCTATTCCATTTCATCCCCATGCAGAGAAGGTCAAGCAGTGAATTAGCAGGCAACTTTGATTGTGTCATGGACAACCACCTGTTTCAATACATTATCAAATAATAGACTATAAATTATGTAAGCATTGAAATGCCAGCCAGCAGAACAGCATTTTCACTGCTAAATAGAAAAACTAAGTGGGTTAGAAACCACAAGCTATAGAGATAAATTCATTTTGAAAGTCTGAACACTAACACTCAGCATCCAGCTCTCATTTTCCTTTTACCTTTATATCTAATGAAGTAGATTATCAGTAGATTCCCCTTATTACATGTCCACCAATCAAGACTTGCATCTAATAAAAAACCTTTTAAAATAAATATTCATGTTATGCATCAATATTTTACCTCTTAGATGTGCCCTGATAACCAGAGATCCTGTCTCCCTAGGGTGGACATCAAATATCCCATAACGCTTTCTCTAAGAGGATGGTGGCCTCAGTGTTTTCAGTTAAATGCTTCCCCTTTTCCAGCTATTGTGGACTACCTTCACAGAATCATAGAAGATTAGGGTTGGAAGAGACCTCAGGAGGTTACCTAGTCCAACCCCCTGCTTAAAGCAGGACCAACCCAAACTAAATCATCCCAGCCAGGGCTTTGTCAAGCTGGGCCTTAAAAACCTCTAAGGATGGAAATTCCACCACCTCCCTAGGTAACCCATTCCAGTGCTTTGCCACCCTCGTAGTGAAAAGGTTTTTCCTAATATCCAACCAAGACCTCCCCCACTGCAACTTGAGACCATTGCTCCTTGTTCTGTCATCTGCCACTACTGAGAACAGCTGACCTCCATCCTCTTTGGAACCCCCTTTCAGGTAGTTGAAAGCAGCTATCAAATCCCCCCTCACTCTTCTTTTCTGCAGACTAAATAAGCCCAGTTCCCTCAGCCTCTCCTCATAAGTCATGTGCTCCAGTCCCCTAATCATTTTCGTTTCCTTCCGCTGGACTCTCTCCAATTTGTCCACATTCTTTCTGTAGTGGGGGGCCCAAAACTGGACGCACTAGTCCAGATGTGGACTCACCAGTGCCAAATAGAGGGAAATAATCACTTCCCTCGATCTACTGGCAATACTCCTACTAATGCAGCCAAATATGCCATTAGCCTTCTTGGCAACAAGGGCACACTATTGACTCATATCCAGCTTCTTGTCCACTGTAATCTCTAGGTCCTTTTCTGCAGAACTGCCGCTTAGCCAGTCAATCCCCAGCCTGTAGCAGTACATGGGATTCTTCCATCCCAAGTGAAGGACTCTGCAGTTGTGCTTATTGAACCTCATCAGAATTCTTTTGACCCAATCCTCCAATTTGTCTAGGTCACTCTGGACCCTATCCCTACCCTCCAACATATCTACCTCTCCCCCAATCTTAGTGTCATCCGTGAACTTGCTGAGGGTGCAATCCATCCCATCATCCAGATCATCAATTAAAATGTTGAACAAGACTGGCCCCAGGACCAACCCCTGGGGCACTCTGCTTGATACTGGCTGCCAACTAGACATCAAGCCGTTGATCACTACCCATTGAGTCCGACAATCTAGCCAGCTTTCTATCCACCTTATAGTCCATTCATCCAATCCATACTTCTTTAACTTGCTGGCAAGAATATTGTGGGAGATGGAGTCAAGTTATAAGATGTCCACCACTTTCCCAATATCTACAGAGCCAGCTATCTCATCATAGAAGGCAATCAGATTGGTCAGGCATGACTTGCCCTTTGTGAATCCAGGTTGACTGTTCCTAATCACCTTCCTTTCCTACAAGTGTTTCAAAATGGATTCCTTGAGTACCTGCTCCATGATTTTTCTGGGGACTGAGGTGAGGCTTACGGGTCTCTAGTTCCCCGGATTCGCCTTCTTTTAAAGGTGGGCACTATATTTGCTTTTTTCCAATCGCCCAGGACCTCACCCGGTCACCACGAGTCTTCAAAGATAATGGCCAAAGGCTCTGCAATCACATCAGCCAAATCTCTCAGCACCCTTGGATGCATTGCATCTGGCCCCATGGATTTGTGCATGTCCATTGTGCATCATCTTTCTGCTATGCTTAACCATAGCAGTGGTACGCACACTTGTATACCATAAGATTGCTTATATGATCGGGCTATACTTCATGCATAGGAGCCAATCTATGATAGTAGGTATTTCGGTCCTCTGCAAAATGAGTTAAATATGCAGTGGGCAAGGAGGGGGCAGGGAGACAGGAACAGCTCATTAACTAAGTTTGGTTGTGTGCTCCATGATTTCATTGACTGAAGCTTCAACTCTGCAGGGCTCTGAGCCAGCTTCTCTGTTAGAGTCTGAGCCAAAGTCCGGGGACTTCAACAGGTTTTGGATCAGGTTCTTACTGTAGGTGATCTTACTAGCCAAACTCTTCTTTTTTACCAAGCTCCCCAGATATCTTAACCAAATAATGTTCTCTAATACAATTTTTATAGCACTTTGAGATCCTTCAGGATATGCATGTAAATCATCATCAGTTATTGACAAGCAAACCTCATAAACACAATAGAGTGAGTATAAATCAAGTTAAAGAAAAGAGAATAAATATAAAACTAACAAACTCCATGGTTTGGCAAGATGGTTGGTCCCTATTCAGGACAGGCACAAGGCTAGCATAGTGGGCATGGTTTAGATATAATTGCAGTGCCCCTCAGGGAAACTTAACAATTCATGATCTATTAGTATGTAGTGTTACAGTGCACCATTTCTGAGAGTCACTGAAGTTCAGCAAATGCCTCTCAGTAGGTAAAAGTATGTTTTAAATATATCAGCAGTGTGGCATATAGCGATCTTTGTCTTAACTTTTTACCCCCTATATTTTTACTTCCAAGGCACTCTACAATTCCTAAAAATATCTCCTCTTTTCTTGACTTTATATTAGTTAGGCATAGCCAGATCTGCATGAGTAAGGAAGAGTTCAGCAATGACTGATACATGAAAGACGTAAAGTATCCTTCTGGGAAATGCATTTTTATCTGGCTGTCTCATTAAAGAGAGTTCTTTTTTTAAATAAGGGAACAAAAGACTAACATTTGTTAAAATCTCTAAAGGAGACAATTTGCTAACTAATTCCTGTACCGGACTGAAACACAGAAATAATGAAGACATGCAATTACTGCAGGTTCTCAGTACAGGAGGAGTGAGGAAAAACCTCATGTAATGAGTTGTTTAATGGCTGCTGTGTGTTTTGTTGATTTGAATACTGATAGTTTGCCACTAACATTCAGCCAGTTTTTTTGTTTGTTTGTTTGTTTGTTTTGCATGATAATTTAAGTAGCTATTGTGACGTTGTGCAGTCTATATGGTTTTATAAAAATATGGTAAAAAGTGAATATAATGTAACTGGGATATGCTTCATGCAAAAGGTCTCTTGTAAGGTATCATTACAAAGCTTATAATCTACTGAGTGTAATCATCCAATTTGTATAAATGTACCACTCTTGTATCTAAAACTAGAAATATAAAATATAACTCTGAGGGTCTATTGTAATTATGTAAAGTGTGGGCCATTAATATGGTTTGGAATCTTGATGACTCCCATTGTCTGCAGATGGCTGTGTTTACCTGTGAGTCTTCCTGTATGTGTGTGTGCTGGCAAGTGAGTAATGAAGTCTTGCAGTGACATGTGATCATGTCACCTGAACTGGAATCCATCTTTAATCTGGTGCTTTTCCAGTGAGGGGGGGTGGAAACCCAGAGGGACAAAGGGTTCCCGCCTTATGCAAAAGATATATAAAGGGGTGAAAGAGAACAGAGTGGAGGGAGGAGCCATCATGAAGAATCCCCTGGCTATCACCTGAGCTGCAACAAGAGATGTACCAGGGGAAAGAATTGTGCCCAGGCCTGGAAGGTGTCCAGTCTGAGAAAAAAATTACCGAAGCATCTGAGGGTGAGATTATTTGTATTCAGTTTGATTAGGCATAGATTTGCGCATTTTATTTTATTTTGCTTGGTGACTTACTTTGTTCTGTCTGTTACTACTTGGAACCACTTAAATCCTACTGTCTGTATTTAATAAAATCACTTTTTATTTAGTAATTTACTCAGAGTATGTATTAATACCTGGGGGAGCAAACAACTGTGCATATCTCTCTATCAGTGTTATAGAGGGCGAACAATTTATGAGTTTGCCCTGCATAAACTTTATGCAGGATAAAACGGATTTATTTGGGTTTAGACCCCATTGGGAGTTGGGCATCTAAGTGCTAAAGACAAGCACACTTCTGTGAGCTGTTTTCAGGTAAACTTGCAGCTTTGGGGCAAGTGATTCAGACCCTGAGTCAGTGTTGGAGCAGATGGGAGTGTCTGGCTCAGCAAGATAGGGTGCTGGAGTCCTGAGCTGGCAGGGAAAACAGGAGCAGAGGTAGTCTTTTGCACATCGGGTAGCAGCTCCCAAGGGGATTTCTGTGATCCAACCCGTCACAGCTATGGTTCCTTTATCAGGAAAATAATGGTAAAGAAAATGGCTGTGTACCTGCCCCCCCCCGGCAAAGTCCATATGACAGGAGTTGAAAAAAATTCACATCTAGTCCCCCTAACTTATTTAGAGAAACTCAGAAGCTACTTCCGCTTGATAAGGTGAAAAGAAAAGACACTGAAGTGTCTGTTTTCTCCAAAATGGGGAAAAATTGTCTTTATCAACTGAGCCCTCCCCCCAAGTCTGACCTGTACCTCATCATGGTGGAGGGGGTGTAACATCTGAAGTAGGGAATTGCTTATTGGAGCTATGCCATCAGCGATGAAGGCTTGTCCGAAATATTGCCTTGGGCATTATGCGAGGTGGACAGATCCAATGTGAACCCTGAAAATGATGGCTAACACAGGCAGCGAAGATGCAAAGCAGCAGCTGCACCTAGCTAACCAAGGTGAAGGAAGTCACTAAGAAAGACTTAACAGCTTGGGTCTCACAGTGTGAAGCCAGTACTGGTAGACCAGGAAAAGGGTCACATTATTGCGCCTCCATCTCATCCCAGGGGGACAAGGTATTTCCCGGGATAATCATTCACTCTTCTTTTTTTCTACCATGAATAACCTAGTACTCAGCACCAGGTTAAAGCCTGTGATGTTATTGACACAAACTGTGACCGTTGTGACAAAGCTCTGTCCTTGTCTCCATGGGTTCCACATTTCCTGGCAGATTTCGCTAGCCTCAGAGGCTCACTGACCCTCCACATAGCCCTTCTTTCTCTAGAGGCAAGGGTCACAGCCTACTGAGCCATTTTCATCATAAGCCAGCGAGGGAGGGGAGGAGAAGCTATCCTCCCTTGCACAGTCTCTGTGGTCTCTCAGTCTCCGTGATTAATTGGGGGACAAAGTGGGAAGCCCAGGCCCCACCCTCTGCTCCAGCCCAGGGACCCTAATAGTATCAGCTATGGTAGCTGATCTTTTAGAAACAGGACATGTACAATTCCCTGGGCTACTTCCTCACAGCAGCCCCCACTTCCTCAAGCTCCACTTCACCCTTACCCAGGGCATCCTTTCTTATGCCTGATATGGTGTGTACTGCTCAGTCTCTCCAACAGCATAACTTCCTCCCACAGCTCCTGACATGCACACCTCCCTGACTAACTGGGAGGCTTTTAACTAGTTTCAGCCAGCCCCTGATTGGCTTCAGGTGTCCCAATCAACCTAGCTGTCTCCACTGCTTTCTGGAAGGATCTTAATTAGCCCCAGGTGTCTTGATTAACCTGGAGCAACTGCCATTTGGTTACCATGGTAACAGGGATTTGTTTAGCCTGGGGCTAACATACCTGTTTCTCACTACTTTCCTATAGCCATCTGGCCTTGCCCCATCACACCGTATAGATCATTGTTGCAATCAAGGTCCTCTAGTGGCACCAAATCTTGTATAAAGGAGGTCAAATAAGGTGTCTATGAAAAGGTTATGATTTTCCGGTTATAATTATGCTATCTGTATTTAAAGTTATAAGTATTGGCTCTATACTGTCTGTATTTCAAACTTGTGCTATGCTTCTGGGTGACACCCCAGACAATTTGGCATCAGCACTGCCTAGCCTGCTTGATGGCTCATTAAGAACCATCAGCTATACAACTGACCCATTGAGAGAAGGCAGATACACCTTGTGACTCAGCAAGGCATACAGGGACATGCCTATAGACAGAACGCTAAGGTTTTTCCATGCTATGTGCTGGGTAGCTTGTGTTTGGAACAAAGGAAGCACAAGCCACATGGCAAAAGGATTATAAAAGGCAGCTGCATCATCTCCATTTTGTCTTCAATCTTGCTTCTTACCTCTGGAGGAAATTTGCTACAAACTGAAGCTCTGAACAAAGGACTGAATGACCCATCTAAGCTGTGGATGTACTCCAGAGGCTTGATTTGAACCTGCAGTTTATTCCATCCCTGCTACAAGCCTGAACCAAGAAATTTGCCATTACTGTATGTAATTGATTCAATTCAACCAATTTTAGCTCTCATCTATATTTCTTTCTTTTTATAAATAAACCTTTAGATTTTAGATTCCAAAGGATTGGCAACAGTATGATTTGTGGGTAAGATCTGACTTATATGTTGACCTGGATCTGGGGCTTGGTCCTTTGGGATCCGGAGATTCTTTTTTCTTTTACTGGGGTATTGGTTTTCATAACCATTCATCCTCATAAGGAGTGGTGCTGGTGGTGATACAAGGAAACTGGAGTATCTGAGGGAATTGCTTGTATGACTTCTGGTTAGCCAGTAGGGTAAAACCAAAGTCCTCTCTGTTTGGCTGGTTTGGTGTGCCTTAATAGTAAAGGAACTCCAGCTTTGGGCTGTAACTGCCCTGCTCTAAGCAATTTGTCCTGAATTGATACTCTCAGTTGTGTCCTGCCAGAGGCTGCATTGTTCTAAAGCCCCGGCCTTACTTTCAGCTGTAGATACCTTGTCGGTGCCATCTCCCCTCGGTGCAAACATGATGGGTTCGTGCCAAAACCCCCCTGGGGATGCACGTCCTCTGATGTTGGCAGGCATGTCTGCAGTACATTGTGACAATGCTCCAATTGTATCTGGGATCTCTGAAAATCCACCAAAATTGCAACTTGCAATGTTGCAACTCCTCACAGGCATGGTCATCAGGTCGCTGTCTCATGCAAAATGGACTGTCTTGGTATATCAATCTCAGGACTAACAGAAGCAAGGCTGATAGATCACTGACGTCACGAGGTGGAAGATTCTTTACTTTTGTATTCTGGTGGCCCCCACCATTTATATGGGGTAGCAGTACTACTACAAGGTGAGGCCACGTCCTCCCTGACAACCTGGACACCCATGTCTCCTCGTTTACTTACTGCATGTCTTAAACATCAGCACAGTTACCTCACTGTTATAGTAGTCTATGCGCCAACAGAGGAATCTGTTGACTCAGTTTCTACGATCATTTGGAACATCTAGTATGCACAGTCTCTCCAAATGATAATCTCATGATCCTGGGTGACCTAAATGCAGTGACTGGCTCCCTGTGAACTGGGTTTGAACAGGTCATTGGTCATTATGGTTCAGACACATCCATTGATAACTCTTGCCACTTGTTCACATTCTGTGCCTCCCAGAATTTTTCCATTCTTGGGTCATGATTCAAGCGGCGATGCATACACCAGATGTCATGGATCTCTCAGAAGTTGGACCACGTCATTAGATGCAATAGGCATCTCTTCGCCTCTGTAGGGTATATTGTGTTGCGAAATGTGCAGCCAACACAGATCACGATCTAGTGGTCGCCCATATGATATTGAGGCTCCAACGAGCAGGTAAGACCTCTGCGATGATGAAGAAATTTGACATCGACACACTCCATGTGTCCGGTTTAGCCAACAGGTTTTGTATTGATGACAGCAACAGATTCTCGGTGCTAGCTAAGCTGCCAGATGACGTGGAGGTTGCCTGGTCCCTGTTCACTTCTACCCTCAACCAATCTGCTGAGCAGATGATTGGTTATAGGCATCCAGCCTATAACCAATACCGACCACGGCTATTGGAGGAGGCCTTCCAGATAATTAAACTGAAGGCTGCAGCCCACCAGTACGGTGATAAGCACACTCGTAATCAGCTGAAGTGAAAATTTAACACCCTGGCACTCCGCAATCGCGAGGCATATTATAACCAAGTGGCGGATGATGTCAAATTTGCCTTAGCCAGGGGTACTTGAAGCCAGAATTCTGCGCCATTTGCAAGCTCAGTGGTCAAGAGGTAGTCATTACAAACAACAGCAAAAGCAATCCATGTAAATCGGATGATGACATTCTCTCACGCTGGGTGGAACATTATCACAGTGTCCTGAACCATCCTCCAGCAGCCACTTGTTCAGAGCTGGATAATTTGGCAGTCACCGCGGTTTCAGATCCGGACATTTGTACTGATGCACCATCATTGGATGAAGTGAAGTGTGCCATCTGTAAACTGAAAAACGGATGCGCAGCTTATGTTGATGGCATCCCCTCAGAGCTGCTAAAATGTGCTATTGATCCTGTAGCAGAATCACTTCTGGGCCATCTTTCATCTGGTGTGGAGAACTGGAACCCTGCCAAATGCCTGGGAGGACGGTATTGTGATCTCACTCTATAAGGGCAAGAGACCATGCAGCGAATGTAAGAGCTATAGGCCGATCGCCTTGCTCTCCATTCCAGGGAAGGAGTTTGCACGTGTTTTGCTAGCATGCCTGGAGCATTTGCTACATTGGAAGCATTGTCCCCAACAGTCAGGCTTTACGAGGAACATGTCCACATTAGATGCCATTTTGGCCCTTTGCTTGTTGTCGGAGATACATCGTGAGTTCAGGAAGCCCCTGCATGTAGTGTATGTTGATCTTAAGGCTACATTTGATTCAGTAGACCGTGTCGCATTATGGAAGGCCTTAAAGGGTGTAGGTGTCTCTACCGCTCTGCTGGACTTGATTAGAGAGCTGCATAATGGAACCACTGCCCATGTTCATCTGGGGAACTGGATGTCAGCGCCTTTTAAATCCATATCTGGTTTTAGGCAGGGTTGCGTTCTGGCCCCTGCACTCTTTTGTCAGGTGATGGATTTCATAATGCAGCATTCCATCAGGTCCATAGGCATTGGGATTGGTGATCTCTCGCTCACAGACCTTGCCTACGCTGATGATATTGTTCTTTTAGTACAGAGCCCCGACAGTTTTCATGAGGTACTCCAGCATATGAAGGAGGAGTCAGCTAAGATTGGTCTCCATCTTTCATGGTCAAAGACAAAACTGAAAAATCTAGGACCAGGTCCACCTGCAACTCCAGTCTCTTTGAACAACAAAACCGTAGAATCAGTTACCAGCTTTTGCTATCTGGGTTCTATACTTACCAGCTCCTCCAATTCTCACATGGAGGTTCTCCATCAGATTGGCATTGCAGCATCTGCCATAGGATGTTTACAATGGATATGGAATCAACATCATCTTAGTATGACAACCAAGTTCAGGATTTATTCAAGCTGTATTCTTCCCATACGGTTGTATAGCTGCGAAACATGGACACTACGCTGTGCAGGCTGGACAAAGCTGGAGGCTTTCCACACAAAATGTCAATGTTGTATACTGGGCATAAAGTGGAATGACTTCGTCTGTAATGCAGATGTTTATGGTTGTTCGGGTCTACAGACTACTGGGGCCATTGTCTGCAGGTGGTGCCTTACACTTATTGAACATGTTGCAAGGATGCCACAAGATGTTCCAGCGAATGCAGTTCTCCAGGTGGCTTGTAACATCTGGGATAAAATTCCACCACCACGGCTGTGCAGAAATGGACCAAATGGCGAACTATCACTACGGCTAACTGTCTGGCTAAGCGTTGAAGAAGAAATGAGGCTCTGATTCAGCAACATCCTTACGCATGTGCCTAACTAAAAGCACATAAGTAGTCCCACTAACATAAATGAAACTACTGACATACATAAGTTAGGCACTTGCTTAAGGACCTTGCTGAATCAAGGCCTTTTTCAATTTCCCTAAAATGACCAAGTTCTCCACTCCTACTAAGGCATTATGAGTTTTCAAAGATAATGGCCAATGGCTCTGCAATCAAATCAGCCAATTCCCTCAGCACCCTCGGATGCAGTGCATCCGGCCCCATGGACTTGGGCTCGTACAGCTTTTCTAAATAATCCTGAACCACTTCTTTCTCCAAACAGGGCTGGTCACCTCCTCCCCATGCTGTTCTGCCCAGTGTAATAGTCTGGAGCTGTTGGTGAAGACAGAGGCAAAAAAAGCATTGAGTACATTAGCTTTTTCCACATCCTCTGTCACTAGGTTGCCTCCCCCATTCAGTAAGGGACCCACACTTTCCCTGACCTTCTTCTTGTTGCTAACATACCTGAAGAAACCCTTCTTGTTACATCTCCTTAACATCTCTTGCTAGCTACAACTCCAAGTGTGATTTGGCCTTCCTGATTTCACTCTTGCATGCCTGAGCAATATTTTTATACTCCTCCCTGGTCATTTGTCCAATCTTCCCCTTTTGTAAGCTTCTTTTTTGTGTTTAAGATCAGCAAGGATTTCACTGTTAAACCAAGCTGGTAGCCTGCCATATTTATTATTCTTTCTACACATTGGGATGGTTTGTTCCTGTAACCTCATTGAGGATTCTTTAAAATACAGCCAGCTCTCCTGGACTCCTTTTCCCCCTCATACTATTCTCCCAGGGGATCCTGCCCATCAGTTCCCTGAGGGAGTCAAAGTCTGCTTTTCTGAAGTCCAGGTCCATATTCTGCTGCTCTCCTTTCTTCCTTTTGTCAGGATCCTGAACTCGACCATCTCATGGTCACTGCCTCCCAGGTTCCCATCCACTTTTGCTTCCCCTACTAATTCTTCCCGGTTTGTGAGCAGCAGGTCAAGAAGAGCTCTGCCCCTAGTTGATTCCTCTAGCACTTGCACCAGGAAATTGTCCCCTACACTTTCCAAAAACTTCCTGGACTGTCTGTGCACTGCTCTATTGGTCTCCCAGAAGATATCGGGGTGATTGAAGTGCCCCATGAGAACCAGGGCTTGTGATCTAGTAACTTCTGTTAGCTGCCTGAAGAAAGCCTCATCCCCCTGGTCTGGTGGCCTATAGCAGACTCCCACCATGCTCACACTTCTAAACTTAATCCAGAGATTCTCAGGTTTATCTGCAGTTACATACTGGAGCTCTGAGCAGTCATACTGCTCTCTTACATACAATGCAACTCTCCACCTTTTCTGCCCTTCCTGTCCTTCCTGAACAGTTTATATCCATCCATGACAGTACTCCAGTCATGTGAGTTATCCCACCAAGTCTCTGTTATTCCAATCACATCATAATTCCTTGACTGTGCCAGGACTTCCAGTTCTCCCTGCTTGTTTCCCAGGCTTCTTGCATTTGTGTATAGGCACTAAAGATAACTTGCTGATTGTCCTGCTTTCTCAGTATGAGGCAGGAGTCCTCCCCTCTTGCAGTCTCCTGCTCATGCTTCCTCCTGGTATCCCACTTCCCAACTTACTTCAGGGCTTTGGTCTTCTTCCCCCGTTGAACCTAGTTTAAAGCCCTCCTCACTAGGCTAGCCAGCCTGCTTGTGAAGATGCTCTTCCCTCTCTTCGTTAGGTGGAGCCTGTCTCTGGCTAGCAATCCTTCTTCTTGGAACACCATCCCATGGTCAAAGAATCCAAAGTCTTCTCTCCAACACCACCTGTGTAGCCATTCGTTGACTTCCATGATTCAACGGGCCTTTTCCTTCCAGTGGGAGGATGGATGAGAACACCATTTGTGCCTCAAACTCCTTTATCCTTCTTCCCAGAGCCACATAGTCTGCAGTGATCCGCTCAAGGTCATTCTTGGCAGTATCATTGGTGCCCACATGGAGAAGCAGGAAGGGGTAGTGATCTGAGGCCTTGATGAGTCTCGGCAGTCTCTCCATCACATTGTGAATCTTAGCTCCTGGCAAGGAGCACACTTCTCGGTTTTCCCAGTTGGGACGGCAGATAGATGACTTAGTCCTCCTTAGGAGGGAGTCCCCAACCACCACCACCCGCCTCCTTCTCTTGGAAGTGGTGGTCGTGGAACCCCCATCCCTAGGACAGTGCATCTCATGCCTTCCAATTGGTGGAGTCTCCTTCTGCTCCCTTCCCTCAGATGTATCATCTAGTCCACTCTCCGCATTAGGACCTGTGGAGAGAACATGAAAACGGTTGCTCACCTATATCAGCATTGCTGGTACATGGATGCTCCTCTTTCTTCTTCTGGAGGTCACATGCTGCCAACTTTCTTCACTGTCCTTCTGTCCCCGCTGCGCAGCCTGTTCTGATTCTTCAGAATGCTGTGCCCGCAGAAGCATATCCTGACATCTGTCCAGGAAATCTTCATTTTCTCTTATGCAGGGTTGATACTTGTTTCTCCAGGCCTTGAACCTTCTCTTCCAATATGGAGACCAGCTTGCACTTCGTTCAGACAAAGTCGCTTCTGTCCTGTGGAAGAAAGACAAACATGGCACATCCTGTGCAGGTCACAACAGCTGATCACTCACCATCCATATTACCTTCCTTCTAAGAGCTTCCTCAGCTGTTGCAGTTACTACTCAGAAAATCCTATAAGATGAAATCCTCAGTGGGCTCTCTCCAGGCGAACTCCCAGGCAAACTCAATCTGTTAGCCTCGCCACTGTTCATTGCCCAGCTGGTTTGCAATTGGCTGCCTTTTTATAAATCTGCTGGCTCGAAGCAGTTGTCCCGGCTCAAAGCCTTACCCTCCACTCAATCAATGAGGCCCACTCAAGGCCCGCCTGGAACAAAGCACTCCCAATTCACACTTTTCCAACAATCAAGCACACGGATCATAGAATCATAGAACTGGAATGGACTTCAAGAGGTCATCTAGTCCAGTCCCCCGCACTCAAGGCAGGACTAAGTATTATCTAGACCATGACATGCTTAAGACCAGGTCTATACTACAGACCTATGTCGCTCAGAGGTGTGAAAAATCCACATCCCTGAGCGACGTATTTATACCAACATAACTCCCAAGGTAACCAGGGCTATGTTAGTGGGGCAGCTTCTCCCTCTCATGGAGGTGGATTAATTACACCAATGGGAAAAGTTCTCCCATCAGTGTAGGAGCATCTTCACTTAAGCGCTACAGCTGCACTGATGCAGCGTTTTAAGTACAAACCTGCCCTAAATAACAGCCATGCTGATGCTAAAGATTTTAATTTCTTAATGTTTTGTCCATAGATTTTTTTTTCTCACCATCTTCCTCATTTAAAATTAAAATATTTTGTTTTTCTACAGTTCAGTGTCACAGAGCTGCTTTCAGTAAAATTACTCATCTAAGGATGTTGAATTTAATTATAGTGACTAGATACTTAACTACAGCTACTTCTTGCATCAGCACTTATTACTTAGAAGCAAGGTAAGAATAGATTTTTCCTCTTCTTCTCCATACCAGATGTTCCTAGAAGAAATCAGTATTGTGCCAATACAGTCTTGATAAGACATTGGACCAGATTATAGACTTTAAGGTCAGAAGTGACCATTATGATCATCTAGTCCGACCTCCTGCACAATGCAGGCCACAGAATCTCACCCACTCACTTCTGTAACAAAACCCTAACCTATATCTGAGCCACTGAAGTCCTCAAATCATGGTTTAAAGACGTCAAGGTGCAGAGAACCCTCCAGCAAATGACCCATGCCCCACACTACAGAGGAAGGCAAAAAAAACCCCAGGGCCTCTGTCAATCTGCCTTGGAGAAACATTCCTTCTTGACCCCAAATATGGCGATCAGCTAAACCCTGAGCATGTGGGCAAGACTCACCAGCCAGACACCCAGGAAAGAATTCTCTGTAGTAACTCAGATCCCACCCCATCTAACATCCCATCACATGCCATTAGGCATATTTACTGCTAATAGTGAAAGACCAATTAATTGCCAAAGTTAGGCTATCCCATCATACCATCCCCTCCATAAACTTATCAAGCTTAGTCTTGAAGCCAGATATATCTTTTGCCTCCACTACTCCCCTTGGCAGACTGTTCCAGAACTTCACTCCTCTGATGGTTAGAAACCTTCATCTAATTTCAAGTCTAACCTTCCTGATGGCCAGTTTATATCCATTTGTTCTTGTGTCCACATTGGTACTGAGCTTAAATAATTCCTCTCCCTCCCTGGTTTTATCCCTCTGATGTATTTATAGAGGGCAATCATATCTCCCCTCAGCCTTCTTTTGGTTAGGCTAAACAAGCCGAGCTCTTTGAGTCTCCTTTCATAAGACAGGTTTTCCATTCCTCGGATCATCCTAGTAGCCCTTCTCTGTACCTGTTCCAGTTTGAATTCATCCTTCTTAAGCATGGGAGACCAGAACTGCACACAGTATTCCAGATGAGATCTCACCAGTGCCTTGTATAACGGAACTAACACCTCCTTATCTCTACTGGAAATACCTCGCCTGATGCATCCCAAGACCACATTAGTTTTTTTCATGGCCATATCACATTGGCGACTCATAGTCATCCTGTGATCAACCAACACTCCGAGGTCCTTCTCCTCCTCTGTTACTTCCAACTGATGCGTCGCCAGCTTATAACAAGAATTTTGGTTATTACTCCCTAAATGCATGACCTTACACTTTTTTCACTATTAAATTTTATCCTATTACTTTTACTCCAGTTTGCAAGGTCAGATAATGGGCCATGCCATGCAGTTAGCCTTTAAGAGAAGGCAATGGGAAGTTCCATATAAAAACTGATGATATAAGGTGGTTCAATATTAGGTTACAGGAATTCATCTACATTTACTGTTTTATTAGATCTTTGATTCTTTGATCTCTTTAAACATCGTACTCACTCTCAATATTCTGATCCAGAGACCACTAGTAGCATATCCCTACTAGTAGGGGCCACATCCTCAGTGGAGGAAAGCTGGAATAGCTCCATTAGTAAATGGAGTAATTCCAGTTTACACCCTCTAAGGATCTGGTCCCCTTTATTTGAGTTTCTGGTAGGTTTGTGGGCTTTATAGCTTATTTTTGTAATGGTATATAGATTAACAAGAACCAAATCCTCAGCTACTGTAAATTGGTGTAGCTCCTTAAATGGTACTATGATGATTAATACCAGTTGAGGATCTGGCCTGTATAGATTTGACTATAGGAGTTAGGACTGCTTAGGACTTTGTGCTGAGACATTGAGAGGATTATGGAGAGCATTGGAGGTATTTCCTCTTCACATTCTCTGAAAGTTTGGATAAATTTCAGAGAACAATCTGGGATTAGATCTACACTGCATTACATTGTGTAAAAGGGGTGGAGTGGTGTTAGGTGGCCCTAAAAAACTCATATCCGGATGAGAAGAAATCACCTGGCATAGGTGCTGCAGGGGATATCCTGAGGACCTCATTACAGTCCCAAGTGTAGGGGGTGAGAGGGACATGTCAGGGTCAGGGCTGAAGAACAATGCTGAGGACAAGGAGATTCCAGGCAGTGTTGTGATCTATACTGTAGCCCAACAGGGAAGCTGCCATAACTTAGAAAGGGGCCTTGCCAGCCCACAGAGCAGCCAAGGATTGGGAGGGTGCAAAGATGGTTTAAATCCTCCCCCCCAGCCTATGTGCTCTGGGCTGTCTTTCCAACAGGTTCAGCAATGAATCTCTACAATCTGTTGGGGCTCAACTGAGCCTTCAAATGTTTTGAAGTTTGACCTTCACTTCTGATGTTGGTGGAGGTTTTTAAATTTCTTAATAGCGCTTGATCTCTTTTTGTGCTGTGTGACTCAAAAAGGGCAAGAAAAAGTGATCCAGGTTTGTAAAAATAGTTTGTAGCCATCCACATACAATTTTGGGTTTGGCTTGTTATGGCTTGAATTGTTGTCAGCTTGATCCAAAAGGCATTTTTATTTTCTTCATAGCTAGACTTAACACAATAGGATATGTCATTAGTTGATAAATTGTGTCATACCAAACTATAGCTTGTAAGTCAAAGGATAATGAAAATTCCATTAGGGGCACAGAAAGATGAAATATTCCCCTGGTACTTTATAAGGCAAGCTTTATTTATTTATTTTATTATTATTATTATTTGTATATAAGATCACAATTATTTAAAAATGAGGAGTGTGTAGGTTCCAGGACACTCCCCCAAGGTATAGAATGTCATAATGGGTTTTTTTGGGGGGGTGGGTTGTTTGGTTTTTTTTGAGGCTGGCTTTTTTCTGTATTTTGTCTTCTATATTTAAAATGTTCAGTAGCTTTCAATCGCTTCAATATTTAGCACTTTCCTCTGATCCAGCAGTGAATCAAAGCTCCAGCATTGTCCTGGAGGCTAGGGAATGCTGGAGGACTCTCTTTTCGGGAACAGATGTAAACCTTAAATTCTGGCCACATACAATTCCTTAAATTTTTGTAGTAGTTAGGGTATTTTGGTGCCCTGACCAAATTTCAATTAAAGTAATTATATTTCTTTGCTAGATGAAAAGATCTCTTTTACATCTGGTCTGTTAAGTTAATTGGGATCCTTTTGAATAACAAGTACCATATAACTTTTAGGAATAATGGAATCTTAGAGAGAAAGGAAGGGTAGTCCAGTGGTTAGGAAATTAGCATGAGTCTGAGGAGAACTGGCTTAAATCCCCTGCTTTGCCACAGACTTCCTGTTTTGATCTTGGTTAAGTCAATTAGTCCCTCAATTTGGTGCATCTATAAAATGGGGATAAAAACACTTCTCTACCACACAAGTGTGTTATGAGGAAAACATCCATTAAAAATTGAAAGGTTCTCAATACTACAGTAATGAAGGCCATAGAAGGTCTTGAGAGTGTGAAGCTTCTCCTTCACTATATGCAGAGTTTTACTAGCACTTCTCTCTTTGCCCTGGAACTGATGGAAGGACCTCACTTCACCCCCATTAGTTAGAGGGGACACAGGAATGTTGGGTAAGGAGAAGGGTTGACAAACCATATCTTCACTCTCAAAAGGGAGCACACTACCACCAGATTGACCTGGCTCTTTTTTCCTCCATGCTGGGAACATGTGCAGGAAGAACAGGAACCAGAGATTCTTTCCTATGCCTCCTTTCATTGAATAGTGGCAACTTCTTTTACCCAACAAGCCCTCAGCAGGGAAGAATAGTATAGTTGAATTATCATCAGGGCATGAAATATTACAGGAATTAAAGTTTATTAACACCAGTTGGAAAAAGAACAGGAGTACTTGTGGCACCTTAGAGACTAACAAATTTATTAGAGCATAAGCTTTTGTGGGCTACAGCCCACTTCTTCGGATGCATATAGAACGGAACATATATTGAGGAGATATATATACACACATACAGAGAGCATGAACAGGTGGGAGTTGTCTTACCAACTCTGAGAGGCCAATTAAGTAAGAGGAAAAAAAACTTTGAAATGATAATCAAGATAGCCCAGTACAGACAGTTTGATAAGAAGTGTGAGAATACTTACAAGGGGAGATAGATTCAATGTTTGTAATGGCTCAGCCATTCCCCGTCCTTATTCAATCCTAAGTTGATTGTATCTAGTTTGCATATCAATTCCAGCTCAGCAGTCTCTTGTTGGAGTCTGTTGTTGAAGTTTTTCTGTTGTAAAATAGCCACCCGCAGGTCTGTCATTGAATGACCAGACAGGTTAAAGTGTTCTCCCACTGGTTTTTGAGTATTATGATTCTTGATGTCAGATTTCTGTCCATTAATTCTTTTGCGTAGAGACTGTCCGGTTTGGCCAATGTACGTGGCAGAGGAGCATTGCTGGCACATGATGGCATATATCACATTGGTAGATGTGCAGGTGAACGAGCCCCTGATGGTATGGCTGATGTGATTGGGTCCTATGATGATGTCACTTGAATAGATATGTGGACAGAGTTGGCATCGGGCTTTGTTACAAGGATAGGTTCCTGGGTCAGTGTTTTTGTTCAGTGATGTGTGGTTGCTGGTGAGTATTTGCTTTAGGTTGGGGGGTTGTCTGTAAGCGAGGACAGGTCTGTCTCCCAAGATCTGTGAGAGTGAGGGATCATCTTTCAGGATAGATTGTAGATCTTTGATGATGCGCTGGAGAGGTTTTAGTTGGGGGCTGAAGGTGACAGCTAGTGGTGTTCTGTTATTTTCTTTGTTGGGCCTGTCTTGTAGGAGGTGACTTCTGGGTACTCGTCAGGCTCTGTCAATCTGTTTTTTCACTTCAGCAGGTGGGTATTGTAGTTTTAAGAATGCTTGATAGAGATCTTGTAGGTGCTTGTCTCTATCTGAGGGATTGGAGCAAATGTGGTTATATCTTAGAGGTTGGCTGTAGACAATGGATTGTGTGGTGTGTCCTGGATGGAAGCTGGAGGCATGTAGGTAAGTGTAGTGGTCAGTAGGTTTCTGGTATAGGGTGGTATTTATGTGACCATCGCTTATTAGCACAGTAGTGTCCAGGAAATGGACCGCTTGTGTGGATTGATCTAGGCTGAGGTTGATGGTGGGATGGAAATTATTGAAATCATGGTGGAATTCCTCAAGGGCTTCTTTTCCATGGGTCCAGATGATGAAGGTTTCATCAATGTAGCGCAAGTAGAGTAGGGGCATTAGGGGACGAGAGCTAAGGAAGCGTTGTTCTAATCCGCCATAAAAATGTTGGCATACTGTGGGGCCATGCGGGTACCCATAGCAGTGCCGCTGACTTAAAGGTATATATTGTCCCCAAATGTGAAATAGTTGTGGGTGAGGACAAAGTCACAAAGTTCAGCCACCAGGTTAGCTGTGACATTATTGGGGATACTGTTCCTAGGTTGACCAGATGTCCCAATTTTATAGGGACAGTCCTGATTTTTGGGTCTTTTTCTTATATAGGCTCCTATTACCCCTCACCCCCTGTCCTGATTTTTCACACTTGCTGTCTGGTCACCCTAACTGTTCCTGATAGCTTGTAGTCCATCTTTGTGTGGAATATTGGTGTAGAGGGCTTCTGAGTCCATAGTGGCCAGGATGGTGTTTTCTGGAAGATCACCGATGGATTGTAGTTTCCTCAGGAAGTCAGTGGTGTCTCGAAGATAGCTGGGAGTGCTGGTAGCGTAGGGCCTGAGGAGAGAGTCCACATAACCAGACAAGCCTGATATTAGGGTGCCAATGCCTGAGATGATGGGGCATCCAGGATTTCCAAGTTTATGGATCTTGGGTAGCAAATAGAATACCCCTGGTCGGGGTTCTAGGCATGTGTCTGTACAGATTTGTTCCTGTGCTTTGTCAGGGAGTTTTTTTAGCAGATGGTGTAGTTTCTTTAGGTAATCCTCAGTGGGACCAGAGGATAATGGCCTGTAGAATGTGGTGTTAAAGAGCTGTCTAGCAGCCTCTTGGTCATATTCCAATTTATTCATGATGACGACAGCACCTCCTTTGTCAGCCTTTTTGATTATGATGTCAGAGTTGTTTCTGAGGCTGTAGATGGCGTTGTGTTCAGCATGGCTGAGGTTATGGGGCAAGTGATGTTGCTTTTCCACAATTTCAGCCTTTGCACGTTGACAGAAGCAATCTATGTAGAAGTCCAGTCTGTTGTTTCGACCATCCGGAGGAGTCCACGCAGAATCCTTTTATTTGTAGTGCTGGTAGGGGGGATTCTGTGGGTTAGTATGCTGTTCAGAGGTATGTTGGAAATATTCTTTGCGTCGGAGATGTCGAAAATACGTCTCCGACTCTAAGTTGGAAAAGTTATTTCACTATGACTCCAATCCTTCAAAGACTTACAAGTGTTTAACTTTAAGCAAATGTGTAGTGAAGGCAAAGCTAAGCATGTGCTTGCAGGATTGGGGTCTGTAAGCATGTTCTATTATGTATGCTAAGGGTCAGATTCTGATACCCTTATTCATGTCTGGTAGCCCCATATTCCACAAATAATCCCATTGACTTCAGTGGGAACTACTCATGGAATAAAGTTCTATTCAACATAAGTAGCAGAGATCCAAATCTTGCCCTGAATGGTAGGACAGCAGTGATATAACATGGGGATGGATGCCTTAGAGATAAGCTATGTAGATCCTATTATTACTTCATGGAAACTATTGATTATATTGAACATTTTTAAAAATTCCTGTTTCAGAGCAGAAACCCCAGAGCAAAATAATCATCAGATGCTTTTCTGGGGATGCTTTAAAACAAATAGTTGACATTCAGTTTCTCTTTCCATAATGTTGCAAAATAGCTAGTGGTAGTTAATGCCCTGGTTAGCACTTATGTGGTTTATTTAGCTCACTTATCATGATAGTAAAAAGTGTGCAACACCCTGTAACACTTTACAAAGCAATTGGGTCATTTTTAACCATCTTCTATCAATATAAATACATTCAGGTTATTGCATGGTGCTTTCATTTCCCCCCCTTTCCTTCAATCTGCTACTGGGATTAGTTAATCATTTGCATCTTCTTTGGAGAGTTTAATAAATGTTAATTTTTTACCTCTATTTATTTCATTAAGTGTCAGGATCAAATGCATTTCCGGAAGGCTATTCAGTGTCTTTCATGTATCAGTCAGTGCAGAGCTCTTCCTTTTCTCATGCAGAGCTAGTTTCTCCTAAGCAGTATGAGGTCAAGAAAAGAGGTGAGATATTTTTTGCACATTGCAGGGTATCTTGCAAATAAAGATGTAAGAAGTAGAAAGTTTAAATGACATATGGTGTGCTGTTAAAATATCTCCATTGATGCATCTTTGATATATTTTAATGCTTGACGTTCATCCAATTTGAGAGGAATTCAATGGACTTTAGTTTCACTGGCCAAGTTGTATGTTGTTAATATAGTTTATAGCCAGTCTATTGGGCCAGAAGTATAAGGCAAATTTTCTCTGATGCATTTCAGTGATTGACAGAAAGTATTTATGCTTTTTTAGTCTTGTATCTCTGCTTAGTAGAAGAATCTACATGTTTTGAAGGTTTCATTAGACTGTTTCTTTAATCTAATTTACTTTATTTCATAATGAATTGTTCTCTAGTGCATCTCTTACACTTCAATGAATAAGAGCTTTAAAGTGGATATTATGCTGCAAAGCTTCCTGGATATTAGGTGTGTGAACTTCAGGAGGATAAATGGTTGTGTGAGATTGTCAGGGAAATGTTACTAGCTTATTCTTATCATTATGATGAAAATGAATGTTTTATTTGTGTGTTAAAAGATTGTTCCTTACTTGGGTTAGTAGCTGAGTTAAATATTGTAAGCCTGCTCTAAAGAATCTGTGAATGTAGACTTTTGAGAAATGGTATGGTCTATGTTGTCATTTCTGAAGGCACATATGGCAGGTAGGTGCCTAATCCCCATTGACTTCCGGTGGGAATTGGGTGCTGAAAGACTCTAAAAATCTCCCCTTTTATCTATTTCTTTATACCTTTATGGTCCAACCCTGCAGCCTGTCCTTACATTGTGCCAGATCACCACATCCTGTGGAAAAACTCTTGGGAGGGCACTGGGAGGAACTTAAGTCCCTTGATAGGGCTGTGGAAATGCTTCCACACATCCCTATGTCATTCTGTGGGGCCCCAGCACAAGCCATTTTTGAGGGCAGGGAAATGAAAAAAGTGTTTATATGGAAACATTTGGTAGAGATGGGCAGAAGGGTTGTGACTGCTTTTCCAGCCCACAACCTGGGTATCAGCTATATCAGGGTTGGGCTAGCACTGGAGGGGGCAATGCTCCTGTTCTGTGGTTCTGGTTGAGAATATGAACTTAGTCTCTCTCAGCCCTGGTGCATTTCACCTGCATAAATCCTGAATCCCACTCCTGAGAATAACATTAGGGAAATCCACTAAGGAGAGTTAGAGAATCCTCTAAAATTCTAACATGAGGGCAGGCTCTATCCTGACTGAGAAAGTCAGTCAGGGAAAATATTTGAAAGGGGACGCAGCCTAGCACCCCTACCTGATAGCTCTGTTCTCAACACTTAGGGAGAGCCATTTATATCAGCTAGTAATTAAACCATAAGAAGCTGGAAGAGTGGGGAGAGAAATCATAGAATCATAGAATATCAGAGTTGGAAGGGACCTCAAGAGGTCATCTAGTCCAACCCCCTGCTCAAAGCAGGACCAATTCCCAGCTAAATCATACCAGCCAGGGCTTTGTCAAGCCGGGCCTTAAAAACCTCCAAGGAAGGAGACTCCACCACCTCCCTAGGTAACGCATTCCAGTGTTTCACCACCCTCCTAGTGAAATAGTTTTTTCTGATATCCAACTTGGACCTCCCCCACTGCAACTTGAGACCATTGCTCCTTGTTCTGTCATCTGCCACCACTGAGAACAGCCGAGCTCCATCCTCTTTGGAATCCCCCTTCAGGTAGTTGAAGGCTGCTATCAAATCCCCCCTCATTCTTCTCTTCTGGAGACTAAACAATCCCAGTTCCCTCAGCCTCTCCTCATAAGTCATGTGCTCCAGACCCCTAATCATTTTTGTTGCCCTCCGCTGGACTCTTTCCAATTTTTCCACATCCTTCTTGTAGTGTGGGGCCCAAAACTGGACACAGTATTCCAGATGAGGCCTCACCAATGTCGAATAAAGGGGAACGATCACGTTCCTCGATCTGCTGGCAAAATGTAGGGTTTTGACAAGATAAATTTAACTCCTTAGTCCAGAGGTGGGCAAACTCTGGCCCGCGGGCCACATCCGGCCTGCGAGACCGTTCTGCCCGGCCCCTTGGCTCCTGGCCTGGGAGGCTAGCCCCCAGCCCCTCCCCCGCTGTTCCCCTGCCCCCACAGCCTCAGCTCACTGCAACGCAGGCGCAATGCTCTGGGCGGCGGGGCTGAGAGCTCCTGGGGTAGTGCAGCTGCAGACCCTGGCCTGACTTGGTGCTCTGTGCTGTGCAGTGCGTGGCTGGCTCCAGCCGGGCGGCGTGGCTGCCTGTCCTGGTGCAGCCATGCCACCAGCCACTGGTGCTCCAGGCAGAGCAGTAAGGGGGCAGGGAACCGTGGAGGAGGGTTGGATAGAGGGCAGGGGGGTGGTCAGGGGCTGTGGGTATGGATAAGGGTGGGGGCTGTCAGAGGACAGGGAACAGGGCGGTTGAATGGGGGTGGGAGTTCCAGGGGCGGTCAGGGACAAGGGGTGGTTGGATGGGGCAGGGGTCCCGGGTGTGGGGGGCAGTCAGGAAGGAGGGGGTTGGATGGGACAGTGGGGGACAGTTAGGGGCGAGGGGTCTGGGGGCGGTCAGGGGACAGACAGCAGGGGGGGTCGATGGGGCTGGGGTCCTGGGGGGGCTGTCAGGGGGCGAGAAGCAAGAGGAGTCAGATAGGGGTGGGGGCCTGTCCACACTTGGCTGTTTGGGGAGGCACAGCCTCCCCTAACCGGCCCTCCATACAATTTCTGAAACCCGATGCGGCCCTCAGGCCAAAACATTTGCCCGCCCCTGCCTTAGTCTGTGTGTTCCTATAGACAATCATCTGCAAAACTGCTATTTAATAGGCAGGCTAGTCATAGACAATTATGTAATCAAAAGCTCGACAATCACAATGAAGTAAATTTGATCTCTAATACTGGGCATGTCTGTGCAACTCAATATAATTTATTTTTTTTAATCTGTTATTTTTCCTTTGCTGGTTTCAATGTTTCTGTTCCTGAGGGTGAATGAGCTCCCTCTAGTGTATAATTTTAACATTTTTGCTGTTTGACAAAAGGCTGTCTGCAAGCTGGTAGCTAAGAGAGCTGACTGGGTGTGAAACCAGTGCTTTAATTAATCAGTCCAGCATCTGTGGGGGCGAGGGGTTGTTTTATTTGTAGCCAAAACACAGAGGAGGTGGGGGGGAAACAACGTCTGACCATTTAAATGTATTTAAAAATATTAATTTTCAACATGCATGAAAAAGGCCAAACTAGAAAATGTCTTTAAAGATATTTTTATACTTTCAGAATAGACATAGGCTTGGTCTACACGGCTTACTTTTGAATAAGTACATTACTCAGGGGTATAAAAAGGGATGTGTATTATACGGTGAACTGGGAGCTGCGGGTGGCCGTGCAAATGTAAACAAACTGTCTGGGGGCCCGCCAATGGATTACCCTGACAGGCTGCGTGCGGCCTGTGGGCCCCAGGTTGGCCACCACTGGCCTAGCACAAAGAGGCTGGGGTCTCTAGATACTACCTCAGATCAAATAATAAATAAAGCCATGCATGAGTCCTGCATCTTGGAGCTAGGGGTTGTGAATGAGATACCTCCATTCTTTGAATGAAGAACTCTTTTCTGATTTGTTTCAGAGGGGTAGCCGTGTTAGTCTGTATCCGCAAAATCAACAAGGAGTCTTTGTGGCACCTTAGAGACTAACAAATTTATTTGGGCATAAGCTTTCATGGGCTAAAACCCACACAGGAACAAATCTACACAGATACACCCCTAGAGTCCCAATCAGGGGTATTCTATCTACTACCCAAGTTCCATAAACCTGGGAATCCTGGACACCCCATCATCTCAGGCATTGGCACCCTGACAGCAGGATTGTCTGGCTATGTGGACTCTCTCCTGAGGCCCTACACTACCAGCACTCCCAGCTATCTCTTCAAGACACCACTGATTTCCTGAGGAAACTACAATCCATTGGTGATCTTCAAGAAAGCACCATCCTAGTCACTATGGATGTAGAAGCTCTGTATACTAACCTTACACATTCCACTACAAGCCATCAGGAACAGTGTCCCCGATAATGTCACAGCAAACCTGGTGGCTGAACTTTGTGACTTTGTCCTAGCCCACAACTATTTCAGATTTGGGGACAATTTATACCTTCAAGTCAGCGGCACTGCTATGGGTACCTGCATGGCCCCACAGTATGCCAACATTTTTATGGCTGACTTAGAACAACGCTTCCTCAGCTCTCGTCCCCTAGCGCCCCTACTCTACTTGCACTACATTGATGACATCTTCATCATCTGGATCCATGGGAAGGAGGCCCTTGAGGAATTCCACCAGGATTTCAACAATTTCCACCCCATCATCAACCTCAGCCTGGACCAGTCCACACAAGAGATCCACTTCCTGGACACTACAGTGCAAATAAGCAATGGTCACATAAACACCACCCTATACTGGAAACCTACTGACCACTATACTTACCTATATGCCTCCAGCTTTCATCCAGACCACATCACATGATCCATTGTCTACAGCCAAGCTCTAAGATACAACTGCATTTGCTTCAATCCCTCAGACAGAGACAAACACCTATAGGATTTCTACCAAGCCTTCTTAAATCTACAATACCCACCTGGTAAAGTGAAGAAACAGATTGACAGAGCCAGAAGGGTACCCAGAAGTCACCTACTACAGGACAGGCCCAACAAAGAAAGTAACAGAACGCCATTAGCCGTCATCTACAGCCCCCAACTAAAACCTCTCCCGTACATCATCAAGGATCTACAACCTATCCTGAAGGACGATCCCTCACTCTCACATACCTTGGGAGACAGGCCAGTCCTCGCTTACAGACAGCCCCCCAACCTGAAACAAATACTCACCAGAAACTACACACCACAAAACAAAAACACTAACCCAGGAACCAATCCCTGCAACAAACCCTGTTGCCAACTCTGTCCACATATCTATTCAAGGGAACCATCATAGGACCTAACCACATCAGCCACACTGTCAGGGGCTCGTTCACCTGCACATCTACCAATGTGATATATGCCATCATGTGCCAGTAATGCCCCTCTGCCATGTACATTGGCCAAACTGAGCAGTCTCTATGCAAAAGAATAAATGGACACACATCAGACATGAAGAATTGTAACATTCAAAAACCACTTCAATCTCCCTGGACGCTCAATAACAGACTTAAAAGTGGCAATTCTTCAACAAAAATCTTCAAAAACAGACTTCAACGAGAAACTGCAAAACTAGGATTAATTTGCAAACTGGACACCATCAAATTAGGCCTAAACAAAAACTGTGAGTGGCTAGGTCACTACAAAAAGTAATTTTCCCTCTGTTGATACTCACACCTTCTTGTTAACTGTTGAGAATAGGCTACTTCCACCTTGATTGAATTGGCCTCGTTAGCACTGACCTCTTCCCCCCCCCCCCCCCACTTGGTAAGGCAATGCCCATCTTTTAATGTGATGTAATATATATACTGCTTACTGTATTTTTCACTCCATGCATCTGTTGAAGTGGGTTTTAGCCCATAAAAACTTATGCCCAAATAAATTTGTTAGTCTCTAAGGTGCCACAAGGACTCCACATTGTCTTTTCTGATTTGGTTCTGCATATCAATATTTCATTAGGTCTTTATGTAGGTGACCTATTTCTTGGCTCAACCAGATGTTGTATTGAATATTTTGTGGTTAGATAAAGCTAAACTGTACAGTGGCTTTTAGCAGCTAAGAAGCACCATTCAAGGACTGAAGCCTTGGAACCTGCATTCAGTAAGAATGTTTACTTAATTAGCCATAATATTCTGCTCTCAGAATAGAGAGACAGAAGCAGGAACTGTTTTGTGCTTGCTTGCTTGTTTATATGCTTAAGTACCTGACAGATTTTGTGCCTAAAGCAGAAAACAGAAGTTTCATCTAAGAGTATAATTATATAGCACCCCTCAGCAAGAAGGATTTTAAAGTGCTTTACAAACTATGACCTTGATTCAGGAGAGTACTTAAGCACATGTTTACAATAAAGTATGTGCCTAAAAGTGCTTTCATGTATAGGGATGCTTCCTGAATCAGAGTCTTAGTATACTCTACAGTAATCACTTTAGCACTATTGATGTGCAGCCATCTCTGGGGAAGAATGCAGCAGCTACACTCCAGTGTAAAATGAGTGAATTAGGGTAGCCATCTGAAACTGAGGATTAATTTAGATGGGCATATATTTTGCTTGCTTACTCCTGGAAAAAATGCCATGGGATCTACAGTTATTGTGAGGCAAATCATGGCCATCCATGTACGGATCTCCTCACTTCCACATAGAAGAGGATTCAACCACCACTGCAGCATAATTCCCACCCCGTCAGGCCCTTGAAGGCCTGTCTGCATAGTCTGAGGTCTGTGCTGGAGCAAGGCATCCCATTTATTTCAGACCAATGACGAAGCCCCCCTTCTATGTGGAAGTAGGGCCTCCTCCATGCAGAATTGGTTAAGAGTACTTATTGCAGTTTTAGGGACTGGAAGGGAGAGTTCAGGGAGGGGTTTATGTTCGTATGTACGTACATGCATACAGGTAGGGTGAGATTTGCAAAAACATTCTATGTTGGCCCAACTATTTCCACTGTAGTCAATCAGAGCAGAGTTAAGCCAATGCTGAGCCCTCTCCTTAACTTCTGCCTACCCCAGCAGAAATCTAATTATGTAACCAGGAGCGGCGCCAGGGTTTTTGCTACGCTTGGTGGCAGCGCTCCTCCTCTGAGCATTCGGCGGCGGGGGTCCTTCCGCTCCGTGTCTTCGGGCACTTCGGCGGCAGGTCCTGGAGCGAGTGAAGGACCCGCCGCTGAATTTCCGCCGAAGACCCAGAGCGGAAGGACTCCCTGACGCTGAATTTCCGCTGAGGCCAGCAAAATGCTGCCCCCCAAATCCTGCCGCCCTAGGCGACCGCCTAGGGTCACCTAGTGGAAGCGCTGGCCCTGTATGTAACCCATATAAATATTTAGCTTAGCTGTCATATTTAATTAAACTATTAATATCCTTGTTTGTTGCCAAGCTGTTTCAGTTTTTGGCAACTTCTATTCGCCCACCAGAGAAGACAGTTCACACTCCTAGGGCCAGATCTATAGCTGGTGCATACTGGTGCATGCCAGTTCACACTAGCTGAGAATTTGGCCACCAAATGTGCAAATCCATCAGTAAATAAATTAAGGAGCCAGCTCCTAAGAAAGGAGCTAGAGTTAAGGAAATTTTAATATATATATATATATTAAAATGTTAATGGTAAAATAGAAATTCAGAGACGATTTAGTGTCTACATTTATTGAGGAAGATTTCCCTTCACTTATTATATAGATGCCAAACCCTGGGTTAGGTTTTGTTCCTATCTAGTCCATCGTGGGTCAGCCATCTCCACAGTACAATTCCCTGCTCCTCCTCAAGACTCTGCAGAGGTGGCTCTGTGAGTGGTTGGAGCAGACTTGATAAGGATTGAATGTATATTATCCTTGCACTGCTGGAGGTAAGCTAGCACAGAGTGCATAAAGAGTCATTGGGAACTTAGCTGGCACAAGGCATCTGTAGTTTTGCCTGGTCTCATAACTTTTTGTGAGTGATGGGATTTTGGCTGGGTCTGAAACCAGAAGCTCCATCTCGATAGCAAATTGGAGCCCTGCCTGGCAGAGGCGACCCTTTCTGATTGGCTGCCTGCCCACTTATACATCTTCTGAGGCAATGTTTAGTTTGTAATGAAAGAGGTGCGGGGGCTCAAACAATTTTTTTACATTCATAACTGATGTCGCAAGCTGAGTGGTGCCAGGGCTATGAACTGTCAGGCCTAGAGGTGCTAGGGCTCAGCCCTGGCAAGCCTGGCACAAATTAAGCACTGTCTGAGCAAATAATCAGAGCTACTTCAGGAAGAGTTCTAAGCAACCCAAAGCCATGCTCACAGTACTGTGGAGGTAGGAACAAAGAGCCCTGCAGCTCAGGGTGGCTCAGTTCCTGCCTCCCCTTCTGTGTGCAATGGGGACAGATGGTGAGTGTGCTCCTCCCTCCCCTGCAAAACCTGCTCTGGGACAGGGCAGAGGAAGGTGAAGAGCCCCTAGAGCTGCTCTCCCGCATCTGGAAGAGGGAGAGGTGACCCCCTGCAGCCTCTTATGCCTGGGAGAGGGGAGTGAAGAATCCCTGGAGGAGATGATGTGAGGAGAAGAGGGGTGGGGTGAAATTATGGGGGCTAAAGGCAGAGAATTGGCAGATGTGGGAGTGAGAGCTCCTGCAGCAGGGGCCAAAATCACCTTAGCAAATAAACTTGGGAGAGTGGACAACACTAATTGTCCCCCACACATGCTGGAGATGGGTAGAGGGAGTTCAAAAATCAAGACAGACCAAAAAAAAAAAAAAAAAACAACAATAAAATCTTAACTCATGATTTAACTCAAGGTCTGACCCTTGATTGTTTTTAATCTCTTGAGATTAACAAAACTGCATCTGTATGAGAGGCCCTGGGCTCCTACTGATCCTCAGATCTGTATAAATTCTAAAGATCCAGAGGGTTTGTGAGTGGGCCCCACAGCCTGTTCCACAAGGTATAGCAAGCTCTTCTTCCCAATAGAGGGATCTGGGAGGAACCTCAGAGTTTTCTACTCTTTCCGTGAGTTTTAGCCATGAAAAGGGACCAATCAAACTGTACGGGGAGACTTTGGCAAACCAGTAAAGTGCCTAAAACCACTATGGCTTATTGTTAAAAAGCAACCAATCAGGAAGCTGTAAATTGGCCATTCAGCAAACTCAGCTTGACCAAGGCAGGAGGGGAAGGGGTTTTGGAGTGCCATGGAAGGGGCAGCTTGACACCGTGTCCTTCCTGATAAGAATTGTGTCGAAGTTGCTGATACATGCATTTTAAAAGAGTAGGATATGCCCCAGGAATGTCTATTGGGGTCTCAGAGCTGCAGACTATAGAAAAACCCACACCTGGTTAATCAATAATCAGAAGGAACCTCTTGCTTGAAACTGCTTACTTAACAAGGTTTCTTTAAGGGACATGTCATTTTATTACTAGTGTATAAATAAGGGGAAAAAGCTTGAGATAGTTGGACTCGTTTGGGGACTCTTTTGGACTCTCCCTCTGGATACCTCTTGCGGTCCCTACCGGCAGACGGAAGATTTGGCCACCGGAAGGCTGCCGCTGTGTCACTCGAAAGCCACACTCAGCTTTGGTAATTATCAAGGGTTGGGGGTGTTTTACCAATCTTGTTGCAGACGTGTGTAAGTGCTTGAGACTAGTAAAGTTTAGCTTTAAGTGAAAGCACTCTTGTGTTGTCCTGTTTGTGCCAGCCATCTATTGGTTGGACGGCCGTGCCTCTCCTGATTTATTTCATGACACCTCCTCGCACAGAGTATAGTTACCAAGAGCTTTGGGTTGAAAGAACCCCAGGTAACACAGCAGTTGGAACATAATGATCACCTACAATTCCAATGGTCTCAAGTTGCAGTGGGGGAGGTCTAGGTTGGATATTAGGAAACACTATTTCACTAGGAAGGTGGGGAAACATTGGAATGGGTTACCTAGGGAGGTCGTGGAATCTCCATTCTTAGAGGTTTTTAAGGCCCGGCTTGACAAAGCCCTGGCTGGGATGATTTAGTTGGGGATGGTCCTGCCTTGAGCAGGGGCTTGGACTAGATGACCTCCTGAGGTTTCTTCCAACCCTAATATTCTATGAAGCTGTAAGTATTCAATACTTCTCAGGAGCTGGCTTTAAGGTACTGATCCTGTGCTCCTTAGTCATGCAAATCTCCCATGGACTTGAGTGGGACTTTTGCCAATATAAGAAGTTTAAGGTCAGGTTCTCATTTATTAGGACCTGACCAAGTATTAACAAATATAGCATAATATATATTAAGTATAATATTTATAATTTCCATCCTGCTTACCAATTTGAATGCTTAACAATCAATTATTAGAATCTAGACAGAAAAATAAAAAAGAACAGTAATAAACTTCCATATGGAGGAATCCATATGGGGAAGTAGAAGTGGGTGGCAACCTGGGCAGCAGTGATCATGAGATGGTTGAGTTCAGGATCCTCACAAAAGAAAGAAAGGAGAGTAGCAAAATACGGACCCTAGACTTCAGAAAAGCAGACTTTGACTCCCTTAGAGAACTGATGGGCAGGATCCCTTGGGAAGCTAATAACACTGGTCTACAATTTTTGAGAAGTCATCTGCTTCAGAGATACAATGTGCTATTTATGATGTATTTTGATGTGCTGAATTCAAATATGACAATTAAAACAACTGATTGGCTACTGTTTCTAAGATATTTAAGTTTTTACATTTTATGTCTATGTATATTGTGTAGATAGTAGAGTTTTAATCATAAATTGTAAACCTAGGTCTTTTCATGTGTTTATGGTTGTTTTACATGATAATATTTCACCCGTCCTGGTTATGTAACACTTTAAAAATCAGCAAAAGGGTTATATAAATAAAATTTATTATGAAACAAAAGGCAAAAAACTATTATGTACGTAGTTTAGTCCTATTCAGTGTCTACTCGGCGCTTCTTGGCTTGTCTCTTGTATTCATTAAATGGAGCATCTCTTGTCATTGTCCAGCAATAGTCTGCAAGCATTGATGGGCTCCATTTGCCTTGATAGCGTTTCTCCATTGTTGCAATGTCCTGGTGAAATCGCTCACCGTGCTCGTCGCTCACTGCTCCGCAGTTCGGTGGAAAAAAATCTAGATGAGAGTGCAAAAAACGTATCTTTAGTGACATGTTGCAACCAAGGCTTTTGTATGCCTTGAGGAGGTTTTCCGCCAACAACCTGTAGTTGTCTGCCTTGTTATTTCCTAGAAAATTTATTGCCACTAACTGGAAGGCTTTCCATGCCGTCTTTTCCTTGCCACGCAGTGCATGGTCAAATGCATCATCTCGAAGAAGTTCACAAATCTGAGGACCAACAAAGACACCTTCCTTTATCTTAGCTTCACTTAACCTTGGAAATTTTCCACGGAGGTACTTGAAAGCTGCTTGTGTTTTGTCAATGGCCTTGACAAAGTTCTTCATGAGACCCAGCTTGATGTGTAAGGGTGGTAACAAAATCTTCCTTGATTCAACAAGTGGTGGATGCTGAACACTTTTCCTCCCAGGCTCCAATGGCTGTCGGAGTGGCCAATCTTTCTTGATGTAGTGGGAATCTCTTGCACGACTATCCCATTCGCAGAGAAAACAGCAGTACTTTGTGTATCCAGTCTGCAGACCAAGCAAGAGAGCAACATCCTTCAAATCGCCACAAAGCTGCCACTGATGTTGGTCATAGTTTATGCACCTCAAAAGTTGTTTCATGTTGTCATAGGTTTCCTTCATATGGACTGCATGACCAACTGGAATTAATGGCAAAACATTGTCATTATGCAGTAAAACAGCTTTAAGACTCGCCTTCGATGAATCAATGAACAGTCTCCACTCATCTGGATTTTGACCGATGTTGAGGGTTGCCATCACACCATCAATGTTGTTGCAGGCTACAAGATCACCTTCCATGAAGAAGAATGGGACAAGATCCTTTTGACGGTCACGGAACATGGAAACCCTAACATCACCTGCCAGGAGATTCCACTGCTGTAGTCTGGAGCCCAACAGCTTTGCCTTACTCTTGGGTAGTTCCAAATCCCTGACAAGGTCATTCAATTCACCTTGTGTTATGAGGTGTGGTTCAGAGGAGGAGGATGGGAGAAAATGTGGGTCCTGTGACATTGATGGTTCAGGACCAGAAGTTTCATCCTCTTCCTCATCTGGCTCAAGTGAGTGATTCTGGTGCATCAGGAACCGGCAGTCCTTCTCTGTGGGATACTGGGCATATAGCTGATGGAATGTTTGGATAATGCACAGTCCACTTTTTCTTCTTTGACGCACTTTTCCCAACTGGAGGCACCATGTAGAAGTAACAATTGCTGGTATGATCTGTTGGCTCTTTCCAAATCATTGGCACTGTAAAAGGCATAGATTTCCTGTTCAACCACTAGCAAAGATTTGTTGCACAAGTGTTGCAGCATATGTGTGGGGCCCGCCTCTTGTCCTGATCTCCAATTTTGCAGCCAAAATAAAGGTGATAGGCTTTCTTAACCATAGTGGTTATACTGCGCTTTTGTGATGCAAAAGTCACTTCACCACAAACATAGCAGAAGTTATCTGCACTTGTTCACACAAGTACGAAGCATCTCACTTTGGCTAAACAGAAATGTGTCCCTTTGCAAAATCAAACACTGACAAATAAGAGAGCACGACACTGTATGATTTCTAGAGCTGATATAGGGCAATTTGTTTGGCAGAGTGATGTAAGCTTCATTATGATTGCATCATCCATGACTTCTAGGAATAACATGATGCAATTCATATCATGTATGACGCAATACCAGCTTCAGATTGCATCATTCATTGTTTTGCCTAAAAAGCAAGTACTGTCCAAACCCAGGCATAGATTTATTCATAGATCCAGTCAAAGATGTATTTTATTCATTTCTGGTTGAAATTGAGATCCCTTCCCTTTATAACTCACTTATCCTCCACCATTCCCAAGTCAAAGGTCGTATATACTGACCCAATAGCATATCTTGAAAACTAGAGCCAATCAACAATTTTAAGCATCATTTTCGTTCTCAGTGACCCAGAATTAGTAAAGTTTGACTACATTTATTTCAAAAGTATTTTGGCTGTAGAGCAGTGTAAGAGGGGGAAAAGAGTCCAGGAAAGCTGGTTGTATTTTAAAAAAGCCTTATTGAGGACACAGGAACAAAGTATCCCAATATGCAGAAAGAATAGCAAATATGGCAGGCGACCAGCTTGGCTTAACAGTGAAATCTTCAGTGAGCTTAAACTCAAAAAGGAAGCTTACAAGAAATAGAAACTTAGACAAATGACCAGGGAGAAGTATAAAAATATTGCTCAAGCATGCAGGGCTGTAATCAGGAAGGCCAAAAAGCAACTGGAGTTGCAGCTAGCAAGGGATGTGAGGGGTAACAAGAAGGGTTTCTACAGGTATGTTAGCAACAAGAAAAAGGTCAGGGAAAGTGTGGGACCCTTAATGAAATGGGGAGGCAACATAGTGACAAATGATGTTGAAAAAACTGAAGGAATCAATGCTTTTTTTGCCTTGGTCTTCACAGATAAGGTCAGCTCCCACATTGCTGTCCTGGGCAACACAGTATGGGAGGAGGTGAGCAGCCCTCAGTGGTGAAAGACCAGGTTAAGGACTATTTAGAAAAGCTGGACATGCACAAGTCCATGGGTCCAGATCTAATGCATCCAAAGGTGCTGAGGGAGTTGGCTGATGTGATTGCAGAGCCATTGGCCATTATCTTTGAAAACTCGTGGAGATTGGGGGAGGTCCCGGATGACTGGAAAAAGGCAAATATAGTGCCCATCTTTAAAAAAGAGAAGGAGAACCTGGGGAACTACAGACCGGTCAGCCTCATCTCAGTCCCTGGAGCAGGTCCTCAAGGAAACCATTTTGAAACACTTGGAGGCGAGGAAGGTGATCAGGAACAGTCAATATGGATTCACCAAGGGTAAGTCATGCCTTACCAACCTGATTGTCTTCTATGATAAGATAACTGGCTCTGTGGATATGGGGAAAGCAGTGGATATGATATATCTTGACTTTAGCAAAGCTTTTGATACAGTCTCCCACAGTATTCTTGCCAGCAAGTTAAAAAAGTATGGATTGGATAAATGGACTATAAGGTGGATAGAAATCTAGCTAGCTTGTCGGGCTCAACGGGTAGTGATCAATGGCTTGATGTCTAGTTGGCAGCCGGTATCAAGCGGAGTGCTCCAGGGGTCAGTCATGGGGCCGGTTTTGTTCAACATCTTTATTAATGATCTGGATGATGGGATGAATTGCACCTTCAGCAAGTTCGTGGATGACACTGAGCTGGGGGAGAGATAGATACAGTGGAGGGTAGGGATAGGGTCCAGAGTGACCTAGACAAATTGGAGGATTGGGCCAAAAGAAATCTGATGATGTTCAACAAGGACAAGTGCAGAGTCCTGCTCTTAGGACGGAAGAATCCCATTCACCGCTATAGGCTAGGGACCGACTGGCTAAGCAGCAGTCCTGCAGAAAAGGACCTGGGGATTACAGTGGATGAGAAGCTGGATATGAGTTGGCAGTGTGCTCTTGTTGCCAAGAAGGCTAATGGCATATTGGGCTGCATTAGTAGAAGCATTGCCAGCAGATGGAGGGAAGTGATTATTCCCTTCTATTCGGCACTGGTGAGGCCACATCTGGAGTATTGAGTCCAGTTTTGGCCCCTCCGCTACAGAAAGGATGTGGACAAATTGGAGAGAGTTCAGTGGAGGGCAACAAAAATTACCAGGGGGCTGTGGCAAATGAGTTACAAGGAGAAGCTGAAGGAACTGGGCTTGTTTAGTCTGCAGAAGAGTGAGGGGGGATTTCATAGCAGCCTTCAACTATCTGAAGGGGGGTTCCAAAAAGGATGGAGCTTGGCTGTTCTCAGTGGTGGCAGATGACAGAACAAGGAGCAATGGTCTCAAATTGCAATCAGGGTGGTCTAGTTTGAATATTAGGAAATACTATTTCACTAGGAGGGTGGTGAAGCACTGGAATAGGTTACCTAAGGAGGTGGTAGAATCTCCATCCTTAAAAGTTTTTAAGGCCTGGCTTGACAAAGCCTTGGCTGGGTAATTAGTTGGTGTTGGTCCTGCTTTGAGCAGGGGTTTGGACTAGATGACCTCCTGAGGTCTCTTCCAACCCTAATCTTCTATGATTCTATGAATCTTCCTTTTAAAATAAACTAATTAGCACTGTAACATTTTGCAATGGAAAAAAAGGCTGTGATTGGGTGTATATCCTTCACTTGCAGAGAAAGAGTCAACTAGAGTCAGAGAGCAATTTGTGCACCTGGAATATGGGCCAAACACAATTTAGGAATAGGACCTGTTGCATGGCAGAATTAAGGAAGAGTCCTAGCTGAGAGGAGCAAGGTGACTTATAGAGGAAGGACTTCAGGGCAGTAGAAGGGAGGCAGGAGGCCCACGGGAGAGTAGGCCTTGGGCTTCTTTCTCAAGGAGTGGTGGCAAAGGGCCATGAGAAACACTGGGAGCCACAGGAAGCAAGCTCATGTATGAAGTGAGCCTTGACCAAAGGGTAAGGCGGCAGGGAGGCAGACCTGGGTTGTTTTCCTACGGAAAGAGAGAAGCATAGAATCATAGAATATTAGGGTTGGAAGGGACCTCAGGAGGTCATCTAGTCCAACCTCCTGCTCAAAGCAGGACACGCAAAGAACTTTGAGAGAGGCAGACAGAAGCCAAGCCTTCAGGGAGAAATTCTGGGAGATGTTGCTTGTTAAAGGAGCAGGAAGGACTTCTGCTGAGTCTGTGAAGGGGTGAAGAGTTTGTAGAGGAGTGAACCCAAAAAGATGTTGAGGTAGGAAGTAGCCCAGGGAGTCACAGGCAGTCTGAGGAAGTAGGCTTTAGCTCAGGGGTGGGCAAACTATGGCTCGGGGGCTGCATCCAGCCCTTCAGACATTTTAATCTGGCCCTCGAGCTCCTGCCGGGGAGCAGGTTCCAGGGCTTTCCATGCTCCAGGTGTGCCATGGCTCCATGTGGCTCCCACAAGCAGCAGCATGTCCCCCCTCTGGCTCCTATGTGTAGGGGCAGCCAGGGGGCTCCGCACGCTGCCCCCGCCCCGAGTGCCACCCCCGCAGCTCCCATTGGCCAGCAACCACGGCCAATGGGAGCTGCAGGGGTGGTACCGGCGGATGGGGCAGCGTGCAGAACCGCCTGGCTATGCCTCCACATAGGAGCTGGAGAGGGGACATGCAACGGCTTCCAGGAGCTACTTGAGGTAAGTGCCGCCTGGAGACTGCACACCTGACCCCCCTCCAACACTCAACCCCCTGTCCCAGCCCTGACCCACCTCCCACCCTTTGAACCCCTTGGTCCCACCCTCCTGCACCCCAGATCCCACCCCCCCAGCTGGAGCCCTCACTCCCACAGCTGCACCCCAACCCCCTTCCCCAGCCCCGAGCCACCTCCTGCACTCTAAACTCCTCATTTCTGGCCCCATCCAAGAGCCCACACCCCCAGTTGGAGTCCTCGCTCCCCCTGCACCTCAGCCCCCAATTTTGTAAGCATTTGTGGCCTGCCATACAATTTACATACCCAGATGTGACCCTTGGGCCAAAACATTTGCCCACCCCTGCCTTAGCTGCTTCCTATAGTGTCCCTAGTGTAGAGGGAGGGCCTGTGTTTCCCTACCAATCACCAAGGAAGGTGGCATGAAAGCACCTGAAATAAGAGGTGTAAACCACTGATCCCAGAGTCAGGCTGAAGACCTGGCATAATGTCACTGGACTGTTTATGGAATTCTGTTACCCTTTAAGGGATGGGACTGAACATAACCTGGCTAGAGGCTGAGTCTCACGGGAATCACCACAAGTTTGAAGTGGCTGAGGAGAGGGAGCAGCAACAAGAGGAGTCTGCTGTGCCATACACAGCCATGAAGGGGTACACTGGCTGGTGAATGACTCTTCTGTTGAGGGAGTCCTAAAATCTGGTAGATAGCACTCTAGTGCTTCTTTTAAAAGGGGAACAAAATGTTCAAAATTCCAAGGGCCTTAAATAACTATGTAATTTTTTTGAGTGTTTGCATTAAACAACCCCAAAATATTGGAAGAATCTTAACTCCATGTCAGTGGTGGATAATTGTAAATCAGAAATAAGTATTGAAAGCAACAACACCATAGATTCTGAGGTGGGGGATAGCTAAAGCTCTAGCCATGATGATCAGGGAAGATATTTAGAAGAGCTATAAACAGCTTTATTCTCATACTTAGTTTGCTGCTTTTTCTTAGACCTTACTCTTTTTTCATACACAGTTGCCTGGTCACAGATTACTATTTTAAGGCAATGGTTAACGAGTCTAATTGATGTTGGGACTGTATTAAAAGTCAGTGATTATATTTTTTTCGTGTCCTTGTACTAGTATTACAGAGCCAGATCTTCAGCTCATGTAAACTAATGTAGTCAGTGGCCTTCACTGATGTAATTTGAGAATAACTTGTCTGAAGTCAGTGGAGCAACTCCCACTTCAAAGTTGCATAGGAGAGCAGAGTTTGGCCCTTAAGAGAAAAGGCTGAAAATTTTGTATCAACTCTAGTAGGCTTAAGAAACTCCTTTCATTCTTAGGTGATAGTTGTGAATTGATTAGTTGTGGCTCTAATGCAGAGGGTAATCTTGTGTTGCCAGCTCCCATCATTTTATTGAGTCTCACTACACATGGTGTTTTTTCTTAAAGCCCTGGTTCCCTAGACTCGTACCATTTCATGAAAATCGTAGCTTTTATTTTTATTTTTTTAAAGGCTAGCCTCCATGATTGCAAAGAAAAGCTTGAATCCATCTCTTTAAAAAAGCTGATGATTTTGTGGGCTTGACTCATGATTTTTAAATGGTTGGAGTTGGTAATACTGGTAAAGCAAAACTTATTTATATCTTGATTGCTGTAGCTTTAAAACTCAATAATTGGGAAAATACTTGTGTGTTCCATGATGATGGTTTAAATTTAATTTCCTGCATACCAATTCTTCCATATATGGCTTCTACCATGACCAAACAATAGATGTAACTGGGTTTATGGACCCAAAATTAATCAAATTGAGATCTGTATTGCTATCCTTTCTTATGGGTACTAATTAATGGACATGTTCACATAGTGTTATTGCATTTTACAAAATATTTTGCATATTCATGTAGTGAAATATTGATCATTTATATAAATAAGTTTCAACATAAAAGATTAAGACATTTCTCTTTGGCTAAATGTTCTTCTGCCCCACATAAACCTCGGATATCCTGGTACTTTCAACAGCAATTTCAGTTAAAAGGCTTCAAGAACTAGAGATTCAACACAGAAAAATCTTACTAATCTTAGTTAGTCCTATTGACTTTTGGCCAAATCTCAAAGTCTTTACTCAAGCCAGCTTCAGTGAAGTAATATGGAATTTGCCATTGAAATCAATGGCAGTTTGTTTGAGAGAGGACTGAGGATGAGACCATAGGACGTAGCCTTTTAATTTGAGTTCCAAAGCTTCAATTAGAAAATGAAGGAAGAGGTTTAAATTCCTATTTCTTGTGGACATGAGCTGGTGTAAGTTGGTAGAATGACTCAGTGAAAGGAAACAGTTGTAGTTAGCAAGGTCTCTTTCTCAAGGATTCTTATTTTATAACGGGACAGAAAAATAATTTAACTTGAGTGTAAAGTAAATGGATAAACTCCACAAGCTAGAGTCTTGTGACTTGTCTTTATGGAGTCTTGCCTTCCTGAAGACATTTCCTCCTCTGTCTCCCAGATAGCTGTTCTTGTAGCCCTTCCCTGTTCCTCCACATGGGAGTGGAGATTAAATTAACTCCTTGTTCATCAGGAACCATTTACTGCCCCTGCATGCTCTCTCACCAGGGTTTCTCCAAAGACACAAGCCAACAAATGTGCTCAAACTGTGCCCTAAGAGTGTGAGAAATGTTAATTAAAAATGTGTATTTTGCTTTGGTTTTGGAGACTGCATCCTTTTTAAGTCAAGTAAAAATCATTCAGTAAAATCCACCATAGAATTCTTGTGTGCTTGCCACAGGAAGTCACAAAGTACTAGCAAAGAATTAAAGTTCTTGACTAGAAAAGCCAGCAGCATTTGTAAGGAGAGAGGGATCCAGCAATAACAGGTAAAAGTTCTTGGTCCCTACTAGCTATTGTTTAATATTGTACATGCAAAACACAGCTGTAGAAAGAGAACTTTTTGCAGTGTAAATATGCAAAAGATTTAAAACACTTTAATAATCTAATTAAAGTTCTGTGGCTTCATCCACGCCACTTGAAACATAAAATAAGTTTTATCACATAACAAGTTCCTGTTAGTATACAACTCCTCTCTACACCTTCCCTAAAATGCTTATGGAGCACAGGCCATGAAATGAAACTTGCAAACAAGTCATCCCCTAAGAATCACATGATTCACTTCAGCTTTTAAGGCGGATCTTCAATTAGAGGAGTCATTTCTAGTCCTGCAGTAGAAGGCTGTAGAGCCTTCCTTTTAAATGAGGGAGGAGAGCACATATGTAAAGACTAACATGTCTTTTTTTTTAATCTGTTTGGTGGTTTTCCTGGGTGATTGCTGTGGATGTCAGCATCATCTCTGTCGGTGCTCTGACAGGATATTCATCTGTCAGGAGAGCAAAGTGATCCAGATTCCTCAGGACATTCCCAGGAACTCTACTGAACTGTAAGTAAGGAAAGGGAGCTGTTGCAATTTTCAAGCAGCAGCTTTGCTGTTATCTTGCAAAATAAACTGTTGCTTGGCAAACCAACATGCTCAGTTTCGGAGGAGTCCAGGGGTTCATGTAAGACTTATACCAGCTGTTTTAAAAGCAGAGCACTCTGTCACACTCATTAAATCACCATATCCCCCTCAAAACCTTAATACTCTGTATAATAAGAGCCTCTGTTACTCTAATCTCTATTTTAACATCTTAGTTGAGAAAAGATCAGTTAAATATTGCAAAGTTTGCAAATATTGCTTCCAAAGGAAACTATTTTTTTTATTATTTGTATTATCCTAGTATCTAGGAATCTAAGCTTTCCTTACAACCTGCTTTAGCATAACTGAGTGGAATATATACCATGTTTTGCCTGCCATAAGGAACTTCGGAAACATTTTGTTTGTACAGTAGTAACTCTCTAGAGAAGTGTTGATTTGCCAAAAAGGAATTTGTGGTTTTCATGTGTAGTACTTTACAGGGTTATCAGTCATCCACCCACACCCCCAAAAAATTTCTGAATAAAAAGGTGATTCTCATCATCCATGGAAACACTGACTGCATTAATGATGATAAATAAAGCAAAGATTTAGTGTGGTCTCAGATAGTTGCTTTATTGTTCTTAGAGTTTCTAGTTGTTTCCCATAGGATGACATGTACAGTACTAGACATCAGATATCTTCTAATTTGGTGACAAGGCTAATGAAATAATTCACACAAAATCCAATATTGACCATTAAAATAAGCCAAACTGTGTTCTCTCTTTTCTTTGCTTTAAAGCAGCTACACCATAATCAACTAATACCACAACCTGATGTAAAATAAGCATACCTGGGTAAATCCTTTAATAGTAATTATAGCAGCCAGTTTGGATGGAAAGGCCAAGGCAGAATAATACAGCTGATCATTCACTAGCTAGATTTTACAAACCATTGTACATCTGTTATACTAAAATTATCCCACAGCTTTTGAGCACAAAGGATTTTATTTTTAATTTAACAGAAGGGGTGGTCAAAATTTGTGTTAGGCATGCAGCTTAAGTAAAAGCAATAGACTGCAGTGAGACTCTTGAAAAAATGACTAAATTAACTACAGGAAGGCAGTGAATATTTAAATCATTATACAACCAACTAGAGGGAAAATAATCCATGTACGATTTGGGTGGTCTAAATCCTGGGTGAACCACACTCCAAGCATAGATGGCTAATTGTGATTTGTTTCTTTAGATTACACAGTTAGAATCTGCCATCTAGGGACTACACAAATCAGTATATCCTTGTTTAGAGTTCCATTTCCTTATAAAAACATAGGCACCTGTTAAAGTGGGGGCTTAGTAAGGAGTGGTCAGCCATTTAAGGAGTTATCAGGGGATTGCTAATTAGCCAGCTTCTCAGAATGACTATTGACCCTGTGGGGTGTAATTACTGAAACAGGCTATTTGGAGAAAGCCTTTATATGTTTAAAAACAGTAAATAAATGCTTTCTTCTTGAAATATTATGTATCTAATTATAACCATGAGAGTTAGAAACACAGGCCAGACTGTCTTCTCACTTACACCAGTTTTACATCCCTTGATGAAATCTCGTCCCCATTGTAGTCAATGATAAAACTTTCATTGATTTCAGTAAGGTCAGGATTTTACCCATAGTCATCTCTAACATACATCTGTGTAAATGCTTTTCACTCAGGTGCTGATTGTGTGAGAGAGAGCAGAAATACAGTACTGTTCATTTTTTTTTTTTCTCGCTTTCCTCTGCAGCATGGCCACAGGTCATTTGCAGGTTTAAACTAGTGTAAATGGTGACTTTAAACCATGATTTGAGGACTTGAGTAACTCGGCCAGAAGGTAGGGGACTATATCAGGAGTGGGTGAGGTTCTTTGGCCTGTAATGTGCAGGAGGTCAGACTAGTTGATCACAATGGTCCCTTATGACCTTAAAGTCAGAGGATCTGGGTGTCTTCAGCATACTTCTGGCATTTCACCCTGTTTCGCTAGCTCTCCTAATGGGTTCATATAGATGCTGAATAATATGATGAGCCCTGGGCCTCTATATGTGAAAGCTTTAGAAATGGAGGAAGACGTGCCCATTGCAAACCTGTGAGGTCGGTCCAAAAGAAAGGACGGGAGCTATTTCAGGGTGTCTCTGTTCCACCCCTGGAGTTTCTTAGAATCAGCACAGACGTACCAGGTGATTTGTTGTATCAGTTAAACCAGAGAAGTAATACAGGATGAGTATGGATGTTTCCCTTTACTCTGGCAGAAAGGGGTCATCTACTCAAGAGCAACATGTGGTGTTTTGGAATCATGCCCTGACCTGAAGTTTGACTGAGAGGAAAATCTCAGACACTGGCTGCTGACAAGTGACATAAGTCTTTTTTTGATTTCTTGATTACCTTACTGAGAAATGGGAGCTCAGATATTAGGAGTTGATTGTGGGCTCTCCAGCATTGCACAATGGCTTCCTCATTATTGTTTGGGCTATTGCACACTTTAGAGCAGGCACTGATTCACCTCATCAAAGGAAGTGTTGGCGATCTGTCAGGAGAGTTCACAGGAGTTCTGCTTGTTCTTGCCATCCAGAAATGATGTAGAGGTCCGAGTCACAGGTGGTGGCCCTCATTGCAGTTATTGTTTCCACGACTACTACTTGTGTGCATAGGCCAAATTATTGGAAGGAGACTGTTCTGTTTCCAGTTGTTTTCTTGCTGGCTTAGGAGGCCTTCCTGGATGGAATTTGGCAGGGTCCAAGATTTCAAGAAGGAGACCTCCATGATGGTTTCTTATTCTTGTCTGAGGGAGAAGGTGCTCTGTTCAGGACAAAAAGATGGTTCTTGCATTTCTTATGGCCTCATCCAGCTGAAAAGTTTGTCCAGAATGTGGCCAGCTGAGTGTTTCTCGTGATAACCCACGAGAAATCAAAGGTGGAGACTTCAGATAGAAAGAGAGTTTTGGATTAGTGTATCAAAGGGTTGGTTAGCCAGTTGGGAGACATCTCTAAAAACCAGTGGTGTCAATTAAAAGCACCCCTCTTAAATATAGGACACTATGCTTATTTAGGATTTAAAAGTTTTTGAAGTCCTATTTAACGTTTGTCTTTCTTCTTCCTGTTCTTTGACATTAAATTTAGGTATGGGTAAACTCTTTAGGGGTGTGTGTGTGTGTATGTGTGTGTGTGTTTTTGTTTTGTTTTTTGAACAGATCCTTCTTGAGATTTGACAAAATACACTTAACAACAAAAAGGTCTGACCCGATGTACTTCATCTTTTCATCTGGGAGTGGAAGTAGAAATATCATGAAAGAAGTTACTTTTATAACAATACATTGTTCTTCTATAGGGCCTTTCATCTGAGGGGAGGTGGTATCTCACAAAACTGGGTGACTGGGCAGCAAAATGACAGATGAAATTCAATGTTGATAATGCAAAGTAATGCACATTGGAAAACATAATTTCAACTATACATTCAAAATGACAGGCTCTAAATTAGCTGTTACCATTCAAGAAAGAGATCTTGGAGTCATTATGGATAGTTCCCTGAAAACATCTATTCAATGTGCAGTGGCAGTCAAAAAAGCTAACGGAATGTTAGGAACCATTCGGAAAGGGATATAATAAGACAGAAAATATCATAATTCCACTATATAGATCCATGATCTGCTACACACCTTTAATATCATGGGCAGTTCTGGTCACCCCATCTCAAGATTTCACCACATGTATTGTGTACATTTTGAAAATCAACATTCCAGTTTCACCAAGTGGTTTAGGATAGGGCCCGGCTCCAGGGTTTTGGCCGCCGCAAGCAGCTGCCAAAAAAAAAAAAAAGTCGTGATCTGCGGCAGCAATTCGTCAGGAGGTCCTTCGCTCCGAGCCAGAGTGAGGGACTGTCCGCCGAATTGCCACCGAATAGCTGGACGTGCCGCCCCTCTCCGCAGTGGCCACCCCAAGCACCTGCTTGACAAGATGGTGCCTGGAGCCGGCCCTATTTAGGATGAATCACCACTGGTAAAGAATATATTTTGACCATTTTCTCTCAAACCTCTGCAAACCACAAACATTGGATTTTTCTTGCCTTCTGCACAGGAGTCTTTGTACTGTTGCTCAATGCTATTTATTTTTAGACTATCATGTCAAGCTTGGGTAGATGTCTGACCATTGAATAGTCAGCCACCTTGAAATAGCAAATTCTGGATCAAGCACAAACAAGCTAGACATAAAATCTAACAACTTGAACAACAGCTACAAACCCTATTGTTTGCATCAGGACTTGCTATAGTATTATCTCAATCTTTAGTGTAGCAAAATTTATAAAATAAAGGCTTATGCTGTCATCAGGTAATTATCACAGGAATCAGCTGTTCTCATATTTTCAACAGTGCTGGTCAGTTGCATTAAAAACAAGGTGTCTTGTGCCAGGTTACTTAAGTATCTCTGAAGTCCAGGCTCTGAGATTCAATAATGAGAAATGTAGTTGTGTGCAAATATCAATAGGGCTCCTAAAACAGAAGTGACTAGCCCCCAACAAATTGATTCTCTTCTGTCTTGCACTGATCTAAATTATAACTATCTCTAGTGAAGTCAATCAAATTACACAGATGTAAAGCTTGTGAGAGGAGAATCAGGTCTTCTGAGTCCTGTCCCAGCATGCACTAGACTCAATGTAAAACCTGGAATAGGTCATCTTGGGCTCTTCCAAAGTCCTTCTGAGGGACCTAGAGGAACGAGATACTATCCATGGAAAAGATGAGGAGAGGAGAAAACTGAACAGAGTACTAAACAAGAAATACAGTCATATAAGCAGAAGGTACCATGGGAGGGAGAGAGAATGAAACAGATAGAACAAAGGAGAAGATGAAAGGAAAGGCCAACAGGCTCATGCAGAGGAAAAAGGCAAAGGGAGAAGTATGTGCAAGAGCAGAAACATCAGAAGTAGAGACATTCAGTAACCAATAGGAGAAGGGATAAGACAAGAACAGAAAGAAATTAAATAAATTCAGAAGGTCAAAAAAAGAACAGAATTAGTACAAAGGATAGAGAAAACAAAAGTCTAGGGAAATAGAGGGAGTTGGGGTGGAAAACTTAAACATGAAAAATCAGATGGAGTCTGAAAAGATAAAGAAGCAAGAAATTTGCACACAAAAAATAGGAAAATAGGTTTTTTTTGTGTGTGTGTGTTTAATTTCATGTTAGTGGTAAATTTGCATTTTTCCATTTCCCACTATCCCTGAAATCAATCAGAGCCCAGTCTGGAAATCAAGTTTAGATTTCTCAGCAGCAGGGATGTGTATGAAAAATACCAAATCCCATAATGGTTCTGATACAGAACACTCAGTTCCCTGCACTTCCTCTTTTCTGGTGGCCTGAGTCCTTGCCTCAGCCTTTTAGCTCCTTTCATCTCCCTCCTCCACACAATGTTGCTCTTGGAGGAGTCACTCCCACCCCCATGCTTTTGACCTTTGTCTACCTTTGAATATCTAAAAATTAACTGGACTGAGCCTTAGAAAATAGACAATTCAGATTTGTCAGGGGAATGGAGTAGATGATCTAACTTGTAAATTCTATAGCTGAAACCCTGATCCCACTGAAGTCAATGGGAGTTTTGCTATTGACTTCAATGGAGCCAGGATTTCACCCTACAGTTCCCTTTCACCTTCTAATTCCTTTCATCCCAGCACTCTACCACAATCAGGTTCCATCACTCGTTGAATTCCTAGGGGCGTAAAGAGAAGCATGGTCTAGAATATTTAATCTTGGCTCCAATGCTGATTCCATCTGTGGCCCTGGGCCACTCACCTACATACCCTTCTTCAGTTGTATAATGGTGATTGTCATAAGTTGCCTGCTGCACAATGTTGTATTAACTAGTTATTGTTTGGAAGATGAAAAGCCCCATGCAGGTGCAACATTTTATTGTCTTAATGAGTCAGGCATGTCTTCACCTCTACCCTGAACCCTGGTGCTACTCCAGACAAACATGGCATGCGAAGTTGTACCCAAGAGGAGTTTCCCAGAATACATAGTGTATGAGATGTGAGCATACAATACCAAGGTCCAATCAGAAACACAGCCAGGATGAGAGACCTATGAGGTCAACACAGCCAGGAGGAGAGACCTATGAGGTCAAAGGTAGATGGACTAAGTTGTGGTGAGGGGAAAGGGAGCCAGGAAGCCTGAGAGACTTGCAAGGGCAAGAAGATAGATGAATTGGAGGTTGGAGTCTGAATAGAAATTGAATTCATACCCAGATGGTGAAGAACCATGCACTCAGCATTCATTTTCCACACAAATTCTTCAACAATATGTATTATTTCTGCAACTTCTCCTGACTCAATGAGTCAGCAACATAGAGGATCTTGTGGAAATGAAAACAGCATGTCTTAGTGTTTATTGACTGTTCTTGTTTAATGTTAAATTTCATTAATCACATCTGTCATGCCCTCAGAGGTAGCCAAGATACTTTGGCAAAAGAAATCCTGATGATATCAAAATGTGAACATTGTTAGTAGTTAGAATGGGGGCATGTAAAGTTCTAGGTACTTTTGACAATGTTACCCTAAATCCCATTGTCAAGAGACTGAGCACTGCAACTACACTGACAACTTACATCTGCTTTGTCTCTCAGAGGTGTGAGAAATACATATGCCTAAAAGTTGTAGCTACGCTGACCTAAGCCCCCGATGTAGAAAATGATAGGTCAACAGAAGAACCCCTCCCATTGCTGTAGTGGGTGTTTAGCCTGAAGTGCTACAGCTGCATAGCTGCAGCCCTGTAATTGTAGACATAGCCTCAGAAGTCTGAAGATTTATCTGCATTGAGACTTTGTCTACACTACAGGGGCAAATTGATCTAATTTGATTTACGTGAATAGCATTACTCAAGTTGACATAGCTTAGATCTACTTACTGCAGGGTCCACACTGCGCTATATCAACGGGAGATGCTCTCCTGTTGACTCCCCTTACTCTTCTCATTCCTGTGGAGTACAGGAGTCCATGGGAGATCAATCTGCAGTCAATTTAGCGGGTCTTTAACTACCGATGCATCGCTCACCATGCATCGATCCCCTGGTAAGTGTAGACAAGCCTGTAGAGTTATTTGGGAACAGCTATTCTGGAATAACTTCATGTGTGGACACTTGTCTGGAATAAGAGTGCCTTGTTCTGAATTAGCTTGATCTCTTTTGGAAGTGGACTAAGCAAAACCAGAAAAAGGCACTCTTAATGTGGAATAAAAGTGTCCATACATGGAGTCTTCTCTGGCATAGCTATTTTACTTTAAATTCACACACTACTAAACTAGACTAACTTTCAGGTGTGGACAATGGGACTCAGGGCTTCATTGTCCGCATTGTAAGATCTAAGGGCCAGATTTTAAAAAATATTTAGGCACCTAAAAATGCAGATAGGCACTAGTGAGATATTTAAAAGCATCTCAATGCCTAACTTCCATTGCTATCAATGGGATTTAGGTCCCAGATCCTCAAAGTTACTCAGGCATTTGCCACTCAGCATTGCAATATCTAACCCTGGGGTAGCCTACCACCTAATGGTCCCAAGCTAGGCACTCTAGGCTAGATTCACAAAGAGATTTAGGCACCTAAATGCTATTTTAGGCACCTAAATCTGACATTTCAAACCTTGCTTAGGTGCTGCCTAACCCGGTAGGCACCTATATTTCTTAGGCACCCAAGTGTCCATCAGGGGCATGCATGCTGCCACCTGATGCCTAGCTCACACCTAAGCCCCAGCAGATTCACAATTACGCATTCTTCTGCCTATCAAGCCTCTGGGGCTTGATCCAGTAGGTATGTTTTGAGGTTGCCTTACCTACAGGTGGTGGTCCTTTATAGCCAATAGCCCTAGAGGACTCTCACAGGATGTGGGAGACCGATTCAAATCCATAGTCTGTCCAAGAGAAGCAAGAACTTAACCCAAGGTCTCCCACCTCCCAAGTTCCTGCTCCCCTTGGACAGAGTGTTGGGGATTTGAACCTGAGTCTCCCATATCCTGGGTCTTAAGTACTTAACTAGCTGACCCGGTGCACCTGGGTGATGGACTAGAGAGAGGCACCCCCCTCTGCTCAGGATCCTCTGTGAACCCTCTCCTGGAGTTAGGCATCTAACTCAGATCAGCCACTTAGGTAGCCCTTTCCCTAGCAGCCAAAACCCTCTGTCTGTCTTCTGCTCATGCCTGATACCTTTTACGCTAGTCATATGTTTCCCTATGCCCCATCTGTCTTTTGTGCAGATGTTGTGCTGCTCCCCAACCTATTGATGGCCTACACTGGGCCCTCCTGATGTGGGGGGTGGCAGGATCAGGTCTTAGGCATGCTCCGAACATGCCTATCTGAGCGGGGCCTGGCTGGTGAGATAGGTGCTCCCTGCCTAGTTTGAATATCTCGCTTTGGGAGTTCCGGGGCTTTGGCTTGAGCTAGGGATCAGAGCTGCTCATTAGCTGGGGTGGAAGGTGTCAATGCTTGCAAATATAGACAATCAGAAACCTAGGTGCCTTGGGGACTTAGGCACCTGCAGGGTGAGCAGGCAGCTGAGAAGCAGTTTTGAAAATGTCAGTGGTGCCTAAATGATGCACTTAGAGCCTAAAAAGGCTGATAGGAACCTACATACCTTTAAGGATTTGGGCCTACATGGTTTGGAAAATCCCACTAGACACCTGTATGAATATTGAGGACTACCTAGGGTTTCCAGGCGTCCAGTTTTTTACCAGAATGCCCAGTCAGAAAGGGACCCTGGTAGCTCCGGTTGGCACTGCTGACCAAGCTATAAAAAGTCCAGTCGGTGGCACAGCGGGGGCCTGGGGTTAAGGCATGCTCCCTACCTGCCATGGCTCAGTGTGGCTCCCAGAAGCGGCAACCAGGTCCCTGTAGCCCCTAAGCACATGGGCAGCCAGGGAGGAGCCTAGGGGCTGCAGGGACTTGGCGGCCGCTTCCTGGGAGCTGCTATAAGATGCTATATGCGCTGAGACCCCGCATCTCCTCCTGCATCCCAACCACCTACCCCAACCCGGAGCCATCTCACAGACCTTGAACCCCATTTCTGGCCCCATCCAGAGCCCATACCGCCAGTCCAGAGTGCATTATACCCCTGCATCCCAACCCCCTGCCCCAGCCTGGAGCCCTCTCCCGCACCCTAAAACCCTCATCCCTGGCCCCACCCCAGAGCCTACAGCCCCAGCCAGGGCCCTCAGGCCCCCCCTCCTGCACCCTAGCCCCCTGTCCCAGCTTGGTGAAAGTGAGTGAGGGTGGGGGACACTAAGCGACAGAGGGGGGGGGGGGGATGAAGCAAGCAGGGGGCGGGGCAGTGGTAGGGCCTCAGGGAAGGGGCAGGGCAGGAGGCAGGGTGGGGGTGTTCGGTTTTGTGCGATTAGAAAGTTGGCAACCGTATATCCACCCCTAAATAACTTTAAAATATAAGTCCCATTTTCAAAAATGACTTAGGTACATAGAAGCCTAAGTCCATTCACTTTTTCAATAAGACTTAGGTGCCTAATTCCCTTTTTAACATGGGATTTAGTCATCCCATTGATTTTAGTCTGAGTTAGGCACCTACTCAAAAGGTATGTATCTGGACTTTAGGCCTTGCAACACTGGCCCTTTTGTGCTCTTTAAAGTTTGAGCTTAGTGTTTTGAAATATTTTACTATTTCCAGCAATATTTCTGAAATTATATACAAGGGAATCCCTCAGACAGGGTAGAAATTTTTAAAGGTGTCCACTGAAACACTTCAAGGAGATTGTTAAACGCTCTTGAAAAGTAAGTGTCATAGTTGTGGCTAATCCATGCAGGATAACCACCTACTACTGCAGCAAACTATGGGGTTATTCCTTTAGTTTAAGTTGCGATGCTGAAGGGTTAAAATTATTTTGACATGTTGTAGGGCCATTAGAAGTGCATTGGAAAAGTATCAGCAAATTAAACATTTACCATCTTTCATCTATTTTCTTATTTCTAAGAAAAGGAAAAAAAACAAACAGTTTCTATGAAAACTAGCTAAAGTAGAAACACTAAATAGTGAACTGTGCAAGAGCTTTGAAAGTCTAAAAAGTATTTGGGACATGTCCACAGTTAACTTAAATAGACATTTTCACCAGCTGAGGATCAGGCCCCCGGTCAGCTGTTCATTGTGGGAGACCGCTAACTCTTAACAGCAGCTGTTGGTAATGATTAATCTTTGTGCCAAAAAAGTATGTGCTATTTTTCATAATGGTGTATATTGATTTTGCCTTTGATGGGTAAACACCGTAGTAGAAATGGTCACATTCTTTTTCAGAACTTGACCTTTCCAGACAAAACATGTAAATTATTTTACACTCTTTTCCTCTTGTTTGATTAGACTGCTCTCTGTAGCAGTAAAATTTAGGCCATTAAAATATCAATTCATAGGTCAGATTCAAGCCTGGATTTCACACAAGTTCTGAGAATATAGAAAATTATTCTTCCTAATTGCTTTGCAATTACGTTGGCTTTAATAAGGAGTCCTACTGAGCCATCTTTACTCAAGCATATAAATATGAATCCAATCCTGTAATCCTTGCTAAGGGCCAGATTTTTAAAAAATATCTAGCCATTGCAACTCAGCATTGCAATCCTAACTGATTTAGAGGCCTCAATCTCGTTTTCAAAAGGGATTTAGGCCCTTGGGAGCATAAATCCCATTGATAATCCTAAATCAGATAGGCGTTGTAATACAGAGCATAGCAACACCTTGGCCTTTGTTCTTGTATTCATTGCTTCACTGAAATCCATGCATGAGTAAGAGTTGCAGGAGCATGGAGTTCAAGATTTACTTGATCTCTTTTTCCTTTCAATCTCTTCCAATATTTGTCTTCCCAGTGTCCAGTAGAATTCAGGTCCATTGCTTGTGGAATCAAGAGCAGAAAACAAAGAACTCTCCATTTATGTATGTGGCCAAAAAGCATCACAACCTGTTCTGTACAAATGCTGACAGAAGTGTTAGAAGAATCATCCAATTCCAGAAAATAATTTGGAATATCAAAAATGCCTTAAGAATCCCTGGCCCAATAACAAAAATGTTTCTCAAGTTCAGGCTTAGAAAGCATACTATTTTCTAACGGGATGAATGCTATGTATCTCATCTAATTTCCCCAAAAACAAACACTCCAGACAGATGGAACAATCAGTTATTAAACTCAGAAAGAAACATCACAAAATGTTTCTGGAATCAGAACTCTCTGCTCAAATTCTCTGGAGGAGGAGGAGGGAGGCAGGGGTGGGGGAGGGAACACTATTTACTGTATTGAAATGTTTTTAAATGAAGCGAAGGAAACTTTGGGTTTGAGAACAACAGTGTTGTTAAGGAATGAAAATGTTATTGAGAGGAATGGGGGAGAAAGAGGAGGACACAGTTTTGTTCAGAGCTAGATAAAAGGGCTTCTGATGTACTATATGCACATTCCAAACATAGCATGAAAGTGAAAATCCTGCAAGATGGGGACGAGGCAAATGCTTTGCTTTTTCCTAATTTGGTTTCTTTGCGGGGGTGGGGGGCGGCGAGAGGATTTTTTTTTTTTAAGCTGGTGTCCTAAAAGGTAGGCAAGGGAGATAGAAGAACAATTATATCTGAACTTTTTTTGTTTTCATATTTGATAAAATTGCCAGTTAAGGATGCAAGGAGAGGAGGGGGGTGCTGTCTTTTTTTGTAACTGAAATATTCTCTTGAGAAAATGGGTGGAGGAAGGAAAATAGTTAAAAATACCTTTTTAAAAATTAATTTAGAAGAAGACTGTCAAGCTGGCAGGTTAAGAATGTGACCGGCTTTCTTTATATACCTCTTTGAAGTCCATGTCATACTTGCCCTCTGTAACAACTCCTGATATTTCTCTGGAGATGGCCCTGGTCCTCTCACCCTTTTACTCTCCCTCTCCCCCACATCACATAGTTTGGCAGAATTAGGATCTGGATTTTAACATCAAACTTTGGATTCATCTCTGATTCCTTGCCCCCCATTTCATCGTGTGACAGATACATGCATTATTGCTTTCAGGGCTTCAAAAAATACACTCAGAGGGGTAGCCGTGTTAGTCTGTATCCACAAAAACAATGAAGAGTCTGGTGGCACCTTAAAGACTAACGGATTTATGTGGGCATAAGCTTTTGTGTGTGTAAAGGAAAAAAAAAAACCCACTTCTTCTTCAGATGCATGGAGTGAAAATTACAGATGTAGGCATCAATATACTGACACATGAAGAGAAGGGAGTTAACTTACAAGTGGAGAACCAGTGTTAACAAGGCCAATTCAGTCAGGGTGGATGTGGTCCATTCCCAATAACTCGTGAGGAGGTGTCAATCCAAGAGAGGGAAAATTGCTTTTGTAGTGAGCCAGCCACTCCCTGTCCCTATTCAAGCCCAAATTAATGGTGTTAAATTTGCAAATAAACTGCAGAGCTACAATTTATCTATGAAGTCTGTTTTTGAAGTTCTTTTCCTTGAAGGATAGCTATTCTTAAGCTGTTTTTGAATGTCCAGGAAGATTGAAGTGTTCTCCTACTGGCTTTTGTATGTTGCCATTCCTGATGTCTGATTTGTGTCCATTTATTCTTTTTCGTAGAGACTGTCTGGTTTGACCAATGTACATGGCAGGCGGGCATTGCTGGCACATGATGGCATATATCACATTAGTAGATGTGCAGGTGAATGAGCCCTTGATGGTGTGGCTCATGTGGTTGGGTCCTCTAATAGTGTCACTAGAGTAGGTATAGGGACAGAGTAGGCAACGGGGCTTGTTACAGGGATTGGTTCCTGGGTTAGTGTTTCTGTGGTGTGGTGTGTAGTTGCTGGTGAGTATTTGCTTCAGGTTGGGGGGCTGTCTGTAAGTGAGGACTGGCCTGTCGCCCAAGGTCTGAGAGTGAGGAGAGGGCTCTGGCTGGGGTTGTGGGCTATGGGGTGGGGCTGCAGATGAGGGTTTGGGGTGCAGAAGGGTGCTCCTGGCTGGTACTGAGGGCAGCGGGGGGAGGGGGGATTGGGGGATCAGGGCTGGGGCAGGTGGTTGGGGCATGGGAGAGGGTGAGGGTGCAGGATCTTGGAGATGCTTACCTCAGGTGGCTTCTGGAAGCAGCAGTATGTCCCCCCTCTGACTCCTATGCATAGTGGCAGCCAGGGGGCTCGGCAAGCTGTCCCTGCCCCAAGCGCCATCCCCGCAGCTCCCATTGGCCGAGAACTGTGGACAAGAGCATGTGGAGCCCCCTGGCTGCCCCTACACATCAGCACTGCCAGGATCCCTTTTTGACCGGATGTTCTGGTTGAAAACTGGACATCTGGTCACCCTATAGTCAAAGGAGAAATGACTTTCACGAGGGTACGCATACAGTCACAGATTAATGGCAGAGGTGAAATAAAAACCCAGTCAGTGCACTAATCTCTAGTGTACACTCCTTTTGCGATATATTTGTAGGGCTTTTTAAAGTACCTATTGTACCTTCATATGCCTTTATAATAACTTTTCTCATCATAGAAAAGCTTTATATTTAGCAGCATGGAATGCATACCTGCTGTCATGTGTATCCTAAATAATATAGTACAAAGGTATAGCTTAAATTTGTAATGTCTAAGTGATGCATATATTCTTCTGGTCTTTTTTCCTAAAATTTATTTTTATTGACATAATTCTGCATCATCACCTTTTCCACCTTCATCATTTCTATACTTTTTCTTATATCAGCTTCTGTCATTTTATTAGAAGAGCAACATTTCAGAGTACTGTTAAAGTTAGTAAATTTAAAGACAGCTGAGGTAGAGATATTTTTGGCAGGCATTTCAATTACAGATAACTGATAGATCAGTTATGGTCACCAGGACTGCAGATAGCTTACTAGGTTGACGGATTTAGCTGTTGTATAGGAGATACTTTTGCATAAATTTAGCTTTTCTCTTTCTGTGCCTCTCTGTCCTCTGCTATATCCCTTCATAAATAGATGAACTGTATGTGGAAATAGATAGTTACAGTATATTTATATAACATAGTAAGTCTAATTTTTCTCTGGCTAATGTCACTCTTACACCAGCTACTGCTGTTTTACATGTGCATGTGTGCAAAGAATATATAGGACCAATCTGCAAAATTTAGATTGCAGGTGAGGTGTTCAAAAACCCAGAGTTAGATGGTCTTTGGGAGACTTTGGTTTGGGTGCTTTACAGAAATAGAGTGCAACCTCAACACTCAGTCTCATTGAAATGCCTATCAATCAATAGTTTTAAAGGCCTCCACTTGTACCACTGGCATAGTATGGAAGGGGACTGCCCTGTAGTATAAGGATTGTGGGATCCCAACACTTTATGCTTGCCATTATGTTTGTCTGGCAGAGACATGAACACAATCTTGTGAAAGCATTTCTCCACACTGGGAAACAGGAAGGCCACATTTTTTTTTGTTCAAGGTTTTGAATCTTTTTTCCCCTTCAGGCTGCCAAGGAATGGCCTTGGTTCTAGTATAGATTCAGCTGCTTAATGTCCTCCAAGTTGAAGGAACGCAGTGGTGGTTATCAGCAGAAATAGGGAATAAGGCAGGGGGTGCTTCAGAGCTCCACCAGGGAGTCTCCTTGAAGATTTTCTACAGTCCATGGAGTGCTTGTTAACATTTACTTTGGAGAGATGAGTCTTTTTTTCCTTTTTACTGCCAGGCCTCACTCTTTTTAGCATTAGTGCCTCCATCATGCTCATTTTAGAAACTATCCTAAACCACAACATGCTGGTATCAAACATCTATGAGCAATAGATTAAATTCTCAATCCCTTCTGCTTAAAAGTTGACTTCAATGGGCTTTGGATCAGGCCTTAATTTTCTGTACAGTATATGCTATTCTTGCGTATGCACTCTGTAGAATCACATGAAGGCAGAACACCCAGACTCCACGCTGGCCTAAATATGGTCCTTCCAAATAGGGTTTTGGCTTTACTGCATCACTGCAGCCGCTTTCAAAGTATAAGGTTAAGGTCAAGACAGCCGACAAGTCCCTCTTTTTATATAATGTAGCTTTGTATTGAATTCATAGGCACACCTCTCATATCAATCAGAGGAATACCACACATTTCCAAGATGTATTCAGCTGGTACATTAATCCTAGAATTCTTGGGGTTGTTTTTCTTTGTCACTCATTAAAAAACTCAGTCTTAAATTAAGATGATGGTGACTTGAAACATGCTATCAAAAAGGTGCCAAATCAACCAATAAGCACTGTTCTCTCCCTATCCCCGTTCCAAATACTGAAACAGTAAGACTCATTACATCAGATGCTAGCTTTGCCAGCAGAAGTGGGTAGGCAGATACAGTCTGTGTATTTGTAGGGTTGACCTTGAATGAAGGAGAGCAATGGAGAGGTATAAAGATTAAAAGAACACCTACAAAGCCAGCTTAGACAATTAAGTTATTCTTTCCATTCCTTACTTCAGTGTTTCCTCTGAGTACTCTTAGTCTTAAATAATTCAGAACGGGTGATCTAAATATTGGGTTGGTGAATTGTAATAACAATGGCACTCACACAATAAGACTACTGAACTGCTGCAGCAGTAATAATCTCTGAAACACTGCAGTGTGATAAGCAAGACACTAGGAAATAAACATCCTTTAAAAGTGACAGACTCACAGTGCTATGTTCAGTTTCTTAGGACAGCAAAGTATAGCTTGTTTTCTTTTGTGATAGTCAGAGACGGAATGACCTTCTCCAGTAATATTTACTGTAGCTACCATTTGACTAAGGTATTTCCAGCAACAAATTGCATGTAGCTGTAAAATAAAAGAAACTTAAATAAAAGTACTGAATTGCTGAGCACTAAGACTACTCCAACAGTTCAGAGATGGTAAATGTATTCAGAAAACTTTAGATCCTAACCTAGACAGTACGTTTTCTCAAGTGACTAATCAACTACATAAATCCACAGCTCTCTCATTCTTTTTGCAAATCCAGCTAATCATTTAACTCTTGAGCAAACTATTCACCTCACAAAACAGGGCAAAAATATATCCCTACATAATGAGATCGTAACTAGAGGCGGAAATTCAGACACGGTATGAAACTTCATAATACCTCTGAAGAAATTTGAAGATATATACCATCTCTGAACTTTCATATATATATGAAACTTCACAAAGAAATTTCAAGAATGGTAGTGACATAGCCTTTCCTTTTTGTGGGTATTAATGAAAAACCAGAATTCCCAATGTAAAACAAGGCCCAGTTGAGTATGAGCCTTTTGCACCAAAGACTATCAGTTAGATAACATGTACAGTACCTAATGTACAGTTCATTTGCTGATTGTGGATTAAGTCCAATAAGAATGTAAGGTCAACAGTTTTTGGTATAAATTGTTGATATAAAGTGATATTACAAGTTAAAATATTCCAGCTCAGGATGTTTAGGTAAAAAGGTTTATCTTTGTCATTAAATGGCTATAATAATAATTGAATAATAATGCATAGAGTTTATCCAAAACTTATTGCATTCAAGGCAAGGTCTCCTATTGATTCTATTTGGATCAGGCCCTAATAGAGGGCTATAACTTTTACTGTATTATCTTAATGTTTGGTAACCAGCACTGACATCTAGGCTAACACAAGAGGCTGAGTTGTGCCAGCATTGTTCTCACATGAGTTATCAATGGTTGTGTCTATAGGCTGAAGAAAACATTAGATGAAGCTAAATTCTTATACAAATTAGACCCCTTTAATTATTCTCTCAGCAAGTTATTGCTTTTTTAATTAAACAACCTTCCTTAGAATGGCAAGATTTACAGCCCTACATTTCTATTCCTGCTGGTAACGTATGTGGGTTTTTTGTGTTTTTGAAATTCTAATAAAAAATATTGGAGGAAAGGGGAAGTTCTAAATATCATAATACTCAATACGGAATATTATGTTTTACTAACTACCTTCCAGCTGAGCAGCCCAGATAAGCCACTGATCTCCAGCCCATCTAATTTGTTTTTTTTCCATCCAATAATCATTACAGTGTAAGTGACACTGCTGGGAAAAATCTTTCTTCCTGTCTGAATATGAAATAATTTACACTGCACTTGAATTATAATTGGTATTTTGCTGAAGGTTTTAGCCAGAGTATAGTCAACCTCTTGTTTCCGCTGGAGTTGAGTGAGTTGTATATCTGCTGGCAATGCCATTGCTTGCCATAAAACTGTATGAAATCTGCCTCAGATTGGATCACAATAGAAACCACTTATGGATTTAAACTTAATTTTCTGTCAAATGTTCAATATTATGTCCCTGAAGATATATAAGTTAGAAGTCAGTTATGTGAAAGGCTTCTGTATAGCTATTGGGAAGAATGAAGGCCATTCTACAGTTGTATATAGGTTCTTATACAGTTTTCATCATCATAGTATCTGAGCACCTTCTAGTAGTGCATGTAGACTGATTTGGGGTAGGTTAGTAGTGTTGATTTAATTTAGCCACTTAATTTTATTTTTCTTTAATAAGTTTATTAATTTTAATAGTTTTAATAATTATTGTGAATATTAATTAGTATGGGTATTTGGCTCGCCAATTTGTTTAATCGAGCAACAATTAAAGTTAGTTTGTCCTGAATCAGGCTTCACAGAGTTTATAAAAGGAAATTCGGGGTTGTGACAGGAAGTTTACACAGAAACAGATGTAGTCATAAAGCCTTTTTATTAAAATCAATGAAGATAGTAAGTAAATGGTAAAACAGTTAGTTACACTTGTATCACAGTTCTTTAAGAGAATATAAGGTTATACAATGCAAAATGGATTAATACTCACACTCTGTTCTTGATAATAATCTGGTGCTGGCAACACCTTGGGCATTTTTCACACTTCTAGTAAAGGAAGCTACTGCAAAGTTACTTGCTTTCTAAATTAACTCTATATGCCTTATCTAAATAAAATGTAAATGAGATTAAATCCCTTTTTAACTTACAGTCTTGAAAAGAATGAAAAACGACCTATCAATAGTTAATAGTCATGTGGAAGATGAGTAGTATCGATATGTAGTTGAAAGGTGGAGGCAATGAAGAGTAGACAGGAGTAGGTAGATGGGTAGATTGCCTGTTTAAATACCTTATAAAAAGGCAAGCAGCTTGCCATTAATCGGAAATCCTCCCTCTTATGCCCATATTTCATTCTTCCCCCACAGAAATGTTAGGTTACACTTACCCATAGGCTAGTATGCATGTGCATATGGATGACAGGTATGTACGCACTTGTGGTAAATACGTTAGAATGTGGGCAAAACCCGTTTTCCACTCATTTTACTATTGGCTTAGGTAAAGGTCTTTTGACATCTGCGTGGATGTTTTGCCTAATTTTACTTTGTCCTGGGAAGAGTCTCAAAAAGGTGTTAACTACGCATTAGCTTTAACATACAGAGTTTAACCTGTAGGTAGGTCTCTTGCATTACAGCTAAACTTACTTTTAATATAAAATCCATAAATCTAAAACATCAAATACTTCTTTTATAAGAATGTTTAATGCATGTAGCCCTAAGGATTAATCTATGTAACTAACATCTGTCACGTGTTTGTTCTGTTATTATAAGAGTATTATTCACCCTTCACTGTTCAACTATAGTTCAGCCACAACAATGACAGGGTATCTTATGTACTATTTATGGGCACAAAATCCACATAGATTCATAGATTCTAGGACTGGAAGGGACCTCGAGAGGTCATCGAGTCCAGTCCCCTGCCCGCATGGCAGGACCAAATACTGTCTAGACCACCCCTGATAGACATTTATCTAACCTACTCTTCAATATCTCCAGAGATGGAGATTCCACAACCTCCCTAGGCAGTTTATTCCAGTGTTTAACCACCCTGACAGTTAGGAACTTTTTCCTAATGTCCAACCTAGACCTCTCTTGCTGCAGTTTAAACCCATTGCTTCTGGGTCTATCCTTAGAGGCTAAGGTGAACAAGTTTTCTCCCTCCTCCTTATGACACCCTTTTAAATACCTGAAAACTGCTATCATGTCCCCTCTCAGTCTTCTCTTTTCCAAACTAAACAAACCCAATTCTTTCAGCCTTCCTTCATAGGTCATGTTCTCAAGACCATTAATCATTCTTGTTGCTCTTCTCTGGACCCTTTCCAATTTCTCCACATCTTTTTTAAAATGCGGTGCCCAGAACTGGACACAATACTCCAGCTGAGGCCTAACCAGAGCAGAGTAGAGCGGAAGAATGACTTCTCGTGTCTTGCTCACAACACACCTGTTAATACATCCCAGAATCATGTTTGCTTTTTTTGCAACAGCATCACACTGTTGACTCATATTTAGCTTGTGGTCCACTATAACCCCTAGATCCCTTTCTGCCGTACTCCTTCCTAGACAGTCTCTTCCCATTCTGTATGTGTGAAACTGATTTTTCCTTCCTAAGTGGAGCACTTTGCATTTGTCTTTGTTAAACTTCATCCTGTTTACCTCAGCCCATTTCTCCAATTTGTCCAGATCATTTTGAATTATGACCCTGTCCTCCAAAGCAGTTGCAATCCCTCCCAGTTTGGTATCATCCGCAAACTTAATAAGCGTACTTTCTATGCCAATATCTAAGTCGTTGATGAAGATATTGAACAGTGCCGGTCCCAAAACAGACCCCTGCGGTACCCCACTCGTTATGCCTTTCCAGCAGGATTGGGAACCATTAATAACAACTCTCTGAGTACGGTTATCCAGCCAGTTATGCACCCACCTTATAGTAGCCCCATCTAAATTGTATTTGTCTAGTTTATCGATAAGAATATCATGCGAGACCGTATCAAATGCCTTACTAAAGTCTAGGTATACCACATCCACAGCTTCACCCTTATCCACAAGGCTCGTTATCCTATCAAAGAAAGCTATCAGATTGCTTTGACATGATTTGTTCTTCACAAATCCATGCTAACTGTTCCCTATCACCTTACCACCTTCCAAGTGTTTGCAGATGATTTCCTTAATTACTTGCTCCATTATCTTCCCTGGCACAGAAGTTAAACTAACTGGTCTGTAGTTTCCTGGGTTGTTTTTATTTCCCTTTTTATAGATGGGCACTATATTTGCCCTTTTCCAGTCTTCTGGAATCTCTCCCGTCTTCCATGATTTTCCAAAGATAATAGCTAGAGGCTCAGATACCTCCTCTATTAGCTCCTTGAGTATTCTAGGATGCATTTCATCAGGCCCTGGTGACTTGCAGGCATCTAACTTTTCTAAGTGATTTTTAACTTGTTCTTTTTTTATTTTATCTGCTAAACATATCCCCTTCCCATTAGCATTCACTATGTTAGGCATTCCTTTAGACTTCTCGGTGAAGACCGAAACAAAGAAGTCATTAAGCATCTCTGCCATTTCCAAGTTTCCTGTTACTGTTTCTCCCTCTTCACTGAACAGTGGGCCTACCCTGTCTTTGGTCTTCCTCTTGCTTCTAATGTATTGATAAAAAGTCTTCTTGTTTCCCTTTATTCCCGTAGCTAGTTTGAGCTCATTTTCTGCCTTTGCCTTTCTAATCTTGCCCCTGCATTCCTGTGTTGTTTGCCTATATTCATCCTTTGTAATCCGTTTTTTATATGACTCCTTTTTATTTTTTAGATCATGCAAGAGCTCGTGATTAAGCCAAGGTGGTCTTTTGCCACATTTTCTATCTTTCCTAACCAGCGGAATAGCTTGCTTTTGGGCCCTTAATAGTGTCCCTTTGAAAAACTGCTAACTCTCCTCAGTTGTTTTTCCCCTCAGTCTTGATTCCCATGGGACCTTACCTATCAGCTCTCTGAGCTTACCGAAATCTGCCTTCCTGAAATCCATTGTCTCTATTTTGCTGTTCTCCCTTCTACCCTTCCTTAGAATTGCAAACTCTATGATTTCATGATCACTTTCACCCAGGCTGCCTTCTACTTTCAAATTCTCAACGAGTTCCTCCCTATTTGTTAAAATCAAGTCTAGAACAGCTTCCCCCCAGTAGCTTTTTCAACCTTCTGAAATAAAAAGTTGTCTCCAATGCAGTCCAAGAATTTGTTGGATAGTCTGTGCCCCACTGTGTTATTTTCCCAACATATATCCGGATAGTTGAAATCCCCCATCACCACCAAATCTTGGGCTTTGGATGATGTTGTTAGTTGCTTAAAAAAAGCCTCATCCACCTCTTCCACCTGGTTAGGTGGCCTGTAGTAGACTCCTAGCATGACATCTCCCTTGTTTTTTTAGCCTAACCCAGAGACTCTCAACACTTCCGTCTCCTATGTCCATCTCTACCTCAGTCCAAGTGTGTACATTTTTAATATATAAGGCAACACCTCCTCCCTTTTTCCCCTGTCTATCCTTCCTGAGCAAACTGTACCCATCCACACCAACATTCCAATCATGTGTATTATCCCACCAAGTTTCAGTGATGCCAACAATGTCATAGTTGTATTTATTTATTAGCACTTCCAGTTTTTCCTGCTTATTCCCCATACTTCTCACATTTGTATATAGGCATCTAAGATACTGGTTTGATCTTTCCTCCCAGTTTTGTCCTGACCCTCCTTTCTCTCTGACAATATAGCCCACACTCCCTCTCGTTTCCGACCCATCTCCCCGGTCTCCATGTTCCCCACTTACCTGTGGGCTTTGCTCACCTGTCCCCGTCGAACCTAGTTTAAAGCCCTCCTCACTAGGTTAGCCAGTCTGTGTCCAAATAGGGTCTTTCCTCTCCTCGAAAGGTGAACACCATCTCTGCCTAGCAGTCCTTCCTCGAATAGCATCCCGTGGTCTAGGAAGCCAAAGCCCTCCTGGCGACACCATCTTCGCAGCCAGGCATTCACCTCCATGATGCATCTGTCTCTGCCCGGGCCCCTACCTTTGACAGGAAGAATCGAAGAGAATACCACCTGCGCTCCAAACTCCTTCACCCGTACTCCCAGAGCCCTGTAGTCACTCTTGATCCGCTCAGTGTCACACCGCGCAGTATCATTTGTGCCCACATGGATGAGTAGCATGGGGTAGTAGTCAGAGGGCTGGATAATCCTCAACAATGCCTCCGTAACGTCTCAGATACGGGCTCCCGGCAGGCAGCATACCTCCCGAGATGAAATGTCAGGGCGACAGATGGGCGCCTCCGTCCCCCTCAGCAGAGAGTCTCTGACCACCACTACCCTACGTTTCCTATTCGCAGTGGTGGCAGCAGACCTCCCAGCCTTAGGGGTACGAGGCTTCTCCTCCTTTACTGTAGGGAGTGATTCCTTCTTTCCTGTATCAAGAAGAGCATAACGGTTACCTATTACCACGGCAGGAGGGTTCAGAGCAGGGGTGGAGCACTGCCTGCTGCCAGAAGTAACCAGCTGCCAGTGTCCACCCTGAGCCATCTCCTCCTCCACCAGTTGTGTATCAGCAGTCCTGTGTACTGGGACAGCTACCTCAGCTGTCTCCACCTGGACACTGTCGAGGAATTGATCGTGGATTCGGATGCTCCTCAACCTAGCCACCTCCTCCTGTAGCTCTCCCACCTGCTGCCTGAGAGATTCCACCAGCAGGCACCTCTCACATTGGATGGTCCCCCCAGCCTGGATATCAGTAAGTGGAAATTGCAAGTTACAGTCTCTGCAAAACCACACCAGGATCTGGGTAGAAGCATCCATGCTCAGGCGCTCTGTCTGGCTACAGGCTCAGGTGGAGGAGACAGAAGCAGTGCTGGCACAGGTGTTGCGAGTCTTCCTAACCATCGTAAGCCTCCCTCTGTCAAACTCCTGTCTGCAGCCCCTTGTCCGCTGAAAGGGTTGTTTAAGCAAGAAGTTTTGAATGTAGTTGGGTTTATAGGTATTAAGGGGAATAAAGAGAAAACAGATAGAACCGGCAAGGGACCCTTGCCCCCTTCCTGCTCCCCTTCCCAACTCCCTTGCGAAACTCCCTGTTAGCAGCCCCGTTCACATAATTCATGCCAACCATTTAACCAGAGTCTGAATAGAAGCTAATACTGGTGATCCGTGTCTTGCACAGTTCTCACACCTCTGGGATGGTATGTGGCCTGCCAAAAATCTCTGCATTTATACTATATTTGATTGTTGAAGTGTATTCAGGGCTGGCAGTTTACGTTTTGTTTGGGGAGGCAGCTATAAATATTTTTAATTTTTAAAAAATATTTGGTGGTTGTTTCATATAGTATTTTCATAATAAAATTAATGTCCTGTACTGTGCACATGTTCCAAAGCAAATGATCAGTGTGTTTGTAATAAATGAGGGGCCTGAACCAAAACCCCAGTAGAGATTAAAAAAGGATCCAGATTTCAGAGTTTTCCTACAGTGGACCAAACTAAACCTCCAGATCTAGACACACTCTAGTTTCAAAATGTGTGTAATCTGGATACAGATTTTTTTTTTTTTTTTTTTTTTTTCCCCACAAAATGTCACTTTTGAAAAAAGGTCTCCTCACTCCCCCAACAAACTAAACTTTATGTGCAAAAGCACTTCAGCTAGCTCTACAAATTTACCTGGGTGACCAGGTGTCTGGTTTTCGAAAAAGGACCCTGGTGTCTCTGTTCAGCACTGCTGATCAGGCTGTTAAAGGTCTGGTCAGTGGTGCTGCGGCGCTAAAGCAGGCTAGTCACTACCTGTCCTGGGGCATCGTGCTGTGCCCTGGAAGCGACCACAGATCTGGTTCCTAGGCAGGGGGCTGTGGGGGTACATGTGCTGCCCCTGCCCCAAGCACCAGCTCTGGACTCCCATTGGCTGGGAGCTGGGGTGGCGAGAGCAGCGTGCGCGAAGCCTCCTGCCCCCCACCCCCCTGCATAGGAGCCGAACCTGCTGGCCACTTCCAGGATGCAGCGCGGTGCCCCAGGACAGGCAGGCAGGCTGCCTTAGCCCTGCTGCACTGCTGACCAGGAGCTGCCCAAGGTAAGCCCGCACCCCAAACCCCTCATCCCTAGCCCCACCCCAGGGTCTGTACCTCCTCCTGCACCCCATCCCTGAGCCCCCCCAAACCCAGAGCCCCCTCCTGCACCCCAATCCCCTGCCTCAACCTGCAGCACCCTCCCACATTCCGAATCCCTCAGTCCCGCACCCCAACCTGGAGCCCTCTCCTGCACCCCAAACCCCTCATCCCTGGCCCCACCCCAGAGCCCACACCCCCAGCCAGAGCTCTCACCCCCTCCCACACCCCAACTCCCTGCCCCAGCCTGGAGCCCACTCCCACACCCTGAACCCTTCATTTCTGGCCCCACCCTGGAATCTGCATCCCCATTTAGAGCCCTCACCCCCACCCACACCCCTACCCTCTACCCCAGCCCAGTGAAAGTGAGTGAGGGTGGGGGAAAGCAAGCCACCAAGGGAAGGGGAATGTAGTGAGTGGGGGTTGGGCCTTGGGGAAGGGGCAGGACTAGGTTGTTTGGTTTTGTGCCAATAGAAAATTGGCAACCCTAGTGACTTGTCCCTAGTTTGAAATCTCTGCACATGAAAACATAGAAAACAGGAAAGACTGATGTCTGCAAGCCCTGCTCCCAGAGAATTGATCATGTATATACACACTATGTTCTTCCACTAGTTTCAAAGGACAATCCCTGCTCACCTCTCCTCTAGAACTGCCTCCTTCAGTGTTCTTTTCCAAACTGTTATGTGCTTAATTGTTTTAGCCTAAGGGTATGTCTACACTACGAAATTAGGTCGAATTAATAGAAGCCAGTTTTATAGAAATCGGTTGTATACAGCCGATTGTGTGTGCCCCCACATAAAATGCTCTAAGTGCTCTAGTCGGCGGACCGCGTCCACAGTACCGAGGCTAGCGTCGACTTCCGGAGCATTGCACTATGGGTAGCTATCCCACAGTTCCCGTAGTCTCCGCTGCCCATTGGAATTCTGGGTTGAGATCCCAATGCCCGGATGATGCAAAACAGTGTCGCGGGAGGTTCTGGGTACATGTCGTCAGGCCCCTCCCCCTCCGTCAGAGCAACGGCAGACAATAGATTCGCGCCTTTTTACCTGGGTTACCTGTGCAGACAACATACCACGGCAAACATGGAGCCCGCTCAGCTCACCGTCACCATATGTCATCTGGGTGCCGGCAGACGTGGGACTGCATTGCTACGCAGCAGCAGCTAACTGCCTTTTGGCGGTAGACGGTGCAGCATGACTGGTAGCCTTCATCGGCGATCTGGGTGCTGGCAGCTGTGGGGCTGGCAGCCGTAGGGCTGCGTTGCACCAGCCCCTTGCCATTTGCCTTTTGGCAGTAGATGGTGTATTACGACTGGTAACAGTCCTATTACAAGTTGGATCATCGCACATTAGCAGAGTCTTCCCTGAGCAGCAGATCGTGCAATAGGCCTGAAGGCCATCGTAGTACACTAACTGCCAAGCGCCCAGTATTTGCTGCCAAGCACCCAGAAGATGCCGAGGGTTATCAGTCATGCTGCACCGTTGTCTTAAGATGTAAAAAATAGATTTGTTCTGTATTCATTTGCTTCCCCCTCCTTCCGTCAAATCAACGGCCTGCTAAACCCAGGGTTTTCAGTTTAATCTTTGGGGGGACCATTCTGTGTGACGGTTGTTTGTGTTTCTCCCTGATGCATAGCCACCTTTCTTGATTTTAATTCCCTGTACCTGTACGTCATGTCGTCACTCGGCCCGCCCTCCCTCCTTCCCCTGGTCCGTCAGATACTAGTTTCGCGCCCTTTTTTTTCAGACCAGGCGCCATAGCTAGCACTGGGATCATGGAGCCCGCTCAGATCACCGCGGCAATTATGAGCACTATGAAAACCACGTGCATTGTCCTGGAGTATATGCAGAGCCAGGACATGCCAAGGCGAAACCCGGACCAGCCGAGGAGGCGATTGCAGCGTGGCGAAGAGAGTGATGAGGAAATTGACATGGACATAGACCTCGCACAAGGCACAGGCCCCAGCAATGTGGAAATCATGGTGTTACTGGGGCAGGTTCATGGCGTGGAACACCGATTCTGGGCCCAGGAAACAAGCACAGACTGGTGGGACTGCATCGTGCTGCAGGTGTGGGACGATTCCCAGTGGCTGCGAAACTTTCGCATGCGTAAGGGCACTTTCATTGAACTTTGTGACTTGCTTTCCCCGCCCTGAAGCACCAGAATACCAGGATGAGAGCAGCCCTCACAGTTAAGCGAGTGGCGATAGCCCTGTGGAAGCTTGCAATGCCAGACAGCTACCGGTCAGTCGGGAATCAATTTGGAGTGGGCAAATCTACTGTGGGGGCTGCTGTGATCCAAGTTGCCAGACCAATGAAAGACCTGGTGATATCAAGGGTAGTGACTCTGGGCAACGTGCAGGCAATAGTGGATGGTTTTGCTGAAATGGGATTCCCAAACTGTGGTGGGGCCATAGACGGAACCCATATCCCTATCTTGGCACCGGAGCACCAAGCCACCGAGTACATAAACCTCAAGGGGTACTTTTCAATGCTGCTGCAAGCCCTGGTGGATCACAAGGGACGTTTCACCAAAATCAACGTGGGATGGCTGGGAAAGGTACATGATGCTCGCGTCTTCAGGCACTCTAGTCTGTTTCGAAAGCTGGAGGAAGGGACTTTCTTCCCGAACCAGAAAGTAACCGTTGGGGATGTTGAAATGCCTATCGTGATCCTTGGGGACCCAGCCTACCCCTTAATGCCATGGCTCATGAAGCCGTACACAGGCAGCCTGGACAGGAGTCAGGACCTGTTCAACTACAGGCTGAGCAAGTGCCGAATGGTGGTGGAATGTGCATTTGGACATTTAAAAGCGCGCTGGCGCAGCTTACTGACTTGCTCAGACCTCAGCGAAAAGAATATCCCCATTGTTATTGCTGCTTGCTGCGTGCTCCACAATATCTGTGAGAGTAAGGGGGAGACGTTTTATGGTGGGGTGGGAGGTTGAGGCGACTCGCCTGGCCGCTGATTACGCGCAGCCAGACACCAGGGCGGTTAGAGGAGCACAGCAGGGCGCGGTGCGCATCAGAGAAGCTTTGAAAACGAGTTTTGTGACTGGCCAGGCTACGGTATGAAACTTCTGTTGGTTTCTCCTTGATGAACCCTCCGTTCCCCCCCCCCCGGTTCACTCTACTTCCCTGTAAACAAACCACCCCACCGTCCCCTTCCCCCTTCGAGCACCGCTTCCAAAGGCAATAAAGTCATTGTTACTTCTCATTCATGCATTCTTTATTAATTCATCACACAACTAGGGGGATAATTGCCAAGGTAGCACGGGATGGGTGGGGGAGGAGGGAAGGAAAAGGACACACTGCATTTTAAAACTTTAACTCTTATTGAAGGCCAGCCTTCTGATGCTTGGGCAATCATCTGGGGTGGAGTGACTGGGTGGCCGGAGGCCCCCCCACCGTGTTCTTGGGCATCTGGGTGAGGAGGCTATGGAACTTGGGGAGGAGGGCTGTTTGGTTACACAGGGGCTGTAGCGGCGGTCTCTGCTCCTGCTGCCTTTCCTGCAGCTCAACCATACGCTGGAGCATATCAGTTTGATGCTCCAGCAGACGGAGCATTGACTCTTGCCTTCTGTCTGCAAGCTGATGCCACCTATCATCTTCAGCCCGCCACTTGCTCTTTTTATCCCGCCATTCAGCCCGCCACCTCTCCTCTCGTTCATATTGTGCTTTTCTCATGTCTGACATTGATTGCCTCCACGCATTCTGCTGTGCTCTATCAGCGTGGGAGGACATCTGGAGCTCCGTGAACATATCGTCCCACGTCCTCCGTTTTCTCTTTCTAGTGTTCACTAGCCTCTGCGAAGGAGAAACATTTGCAGCTGGTGGAGGAGAAGGGAGAGGTGGTTAAAAAAGACACATTTTAGAGAACAATGGGTACATTCTTTCGTTACAAGGTCGCATTTTTCCTCTGCCTGCCGGTTTGGTATGAGAGATCACTCACACAGTGCCAGGCAACAGATTTCGGCTTGCAGCCAGCCATGGTAATCCACAGTCTTTTGGCTTTTTTAACCTTCTTAACATGTGGGAATGGTTTCAAACAGCAGTGCATTTCCCATATCAAGGATGAATTGGGTTGGCCATTTGAAATGGGTTTTCAGTGTAAAAGGAGGGCTGCGGTTTCCGGGTTAACATGCAGCACAAACCCAAGTAAACCACCCCCACACACACACACACGCACACACGATTCTCTGGGATGATCACTTCACCCCTCCCCCCACCACGTGGTTAACAGCGGGGAACATTTCTGTTCAGAAGAGCAGGAACGGGTACCTCTGAATGTCCCCTTAATAAAATCACCCCATTTCAACCAGGTGACCATGAATGATATCACTCTCCTGAGGATAACAAAGAGAGATAAGGAATGGATGTTGTCTGCATGCCAGCAAACACCGGGACCATATGCTGCCATGCTTTGTTATGCAATGATTCCAGACTACGTGCTACTGGCCTGGCGTGCTAAAGTGTCCTACCATGGTGGACTGGATAAAGCAGCCCTCCCCAGAAACCTTTTGCAAAGGCTTTGGGAGTACACGAAGGAGAACTTTCTGGAGATGTCCCTGGAGGATTTCCGCTCCATCCCCATACACATTAACAGACTTTTCCAGTAGCTGTACTGGCCGTGATTGCCAGGGCAAATTAATCATTAATCATTAAACATGCTTGCTTTTAAACCATGTGTAATAGTTACAAAGGTACACTCAGCAGAGGTCCCCTGTGTGCCCTCAGGGTCTTGGGTGAGTTCGGGGGTTACTGGTTCCAGGTCCAGGGTGAGAAACATATCCTGGCTGTTGGGGAAACCGGTTTCTCCGCTTCCTTGCTGCTGTGAGCTACCTACATTACCTCCATCCTCATCTTCCTCGTTCCCCGAACCCTCTTCCCTGTGTGTTTCTCCATTGACGGAGTCATAGCACACGGTTGGGGTAGTGGTGGCTGCACTCCCTAGAATGGCATGCAGCTCCGCGTAGAAGCGGCAAGTTTGCGGCTCTGCCCCGGACCTTCCATTTGCTTCTCTGGCTTTGTGGTAGGCTTGCTGTAGCTCCTTAATTTTCACGCGGCACTGCTGTGTGTCCCTGTTATGGCCTCTGTCCTTCATGGCCTTGGAGACCTTTTCTAATACTCTGCCATTTCTTTTACTGCTATGGAGTTCAGCTAGCACTGATTCATCTCCCCATATGGCGAGCAGATCCCGTACTTCCCATTCGGTCCATGCTGGAGCTCTTTTGCGATCCTGGGACTCCATCACGGTTACCTGTGCTGATGAGCTCTGCGTGGTCACCTGTGCTCTCCACGCTGAGCAAACAGGAAATGAAATTCAAACGTTCGCGGGTCTTTTCCTGTCTACCTGGTCAGTGCATCTGAGTTGAGAGCGCTGTCCAGAGCGGTCACAATGAAGCACTGTGGGATAGCTCCTGGAGGCCAATGACGTCAAATTCCATCCACACTACCCCAATTCCGACCCGCAAAGGCCGATTTTTATCGCTAATCCCCTCGTCGAAGGTGGTGTAAAGAAACCGGTTTAAAGGGCCCTTTAAGTCGAAAGAAAGGGCTTCGTCGTGTGAACGTGTCCAGGCTTAATTCGATTTAACGCTGCTAAAGTCGACCTAAACCCGTAGTGTAGACCAGACCTAAGTATTTGAGCAAGAATCAGCACTTCTGAGCATCTACTCACATTTGTAATCCGGGACACGTTTTAGTGTTTACATGTTTCTGTTCTGGTTTTTTCCCTTTACACTTAGTAATGATTCTGAATTTACCTTCAGGGCAAAGGATTGAATGTTGATTATTCTATAACTGGGGGGGGACTTCTTTAGGGATTTAATCCCTGTGCTTTGTGTTTATTCAATCCTCATGCATGCACTCCTGTTCAGCACACAGTCCCGCCAGTTCTTTACCCAAGTCCACATACAGCATCCCTCTTGAAGTACCCACAAGCTGCAAGGGGACCTTCATGGCACCTCTATCTCCAAATGATAGGCTTATACTCCTTGACATCAAAGCTAAGGCCTTGATCAATTTGGTATCTGTGATTCAGCTCTTCTCCATAATTTGAGGTTATTGATTCTATTTATTGAAGTAAACTTGATAAACCACATTCTATATACTACTCTTTTTTTTTCTTCCAGACCTAGTAGCTCTAGGCAACTGATCTGAAGCTAATCCATTTTCTTCTGATTTTTATTTCACTTTGTTGTCAAATTGATTTTTGTTGTTTCTCTTAGAGAAAAATCTTGAATCTTGCACCTCCACTGGATCTGAAAGAGTCTGGACCCCTTCTGCTGATTCTTCCAGTGAGCTCATTACAGTAACCCCAGATTGATAACTGTGCCCTGTGGCACTAGCCTGATTCCTACACCTTTCTCTTCTTGCACATCCTATTGCTGGTCTTCTGGATTCCCTCCCACCTCCACATATCTTTAACTGCTAACACTGGGCCAAGTCCTACTCTTAATGATGAGGGCATAACTACATTCAAGTCAGTGAAGTTAATACACATTTGCACTGAAGTCACTGAGCAGAATGTGGCCCATTGTTGATTTTTCTCTACCCTCTATTGGGGTAGTGTCCCTACTCAGGAGAGCACCTAAACATGTGCCTAAATCCTATTAAAATTAGTCCTTATTTGAACTATGGGACTTGTGCATATACTGAAGATGCTTTCTTGGGATGAAGTTTCTCAGCAGAGGAATTCCACTACCACCAGCAAGGGCTGGAGATTACTGATCTAAAAATAAACATTTTTCAAAACATATAAACAGATGGGGCTCTTGAAGTAAAAATAAATAAATTAGGGCTGTTGATTAATCGCATTTAACTCATGCGATTAACTCTAATTGCAATTAAGAAAACTTAATCTCGGTTAATCGCAGTTTTATCGCACTGCTAAACAATTGAAATTTATTAAATATTTTGGATGTTTTTCTACATTTTCATATATATTGTATTCTGTGCCGTAATTGAAATCAGGGTATATTATTTCTTATTCCAAATATTTGCACTGTAATAATGGTAAACAAAAGGAATAGTATTTTTTAATTCACCTCATACAAGTACCATAGTGCAATCTCTTTGTCGTGAAAGTGCAACTTACAAATGTAGATTTTTGTTGTTACATAGCTGCACTCAAAAACAAAACAATGCAGGCTCTGCAGTTTTACAAGTCCACTCAGTCCTACTTCTTGTTCAGCCAATTGCTAAGACAAACAAGTTTTTTTTACATTTAAGAAGAGGGACCATCCTGTATTTTACAATGTCACCAGAAAGTGAGTACAGCAAAAACAAAGGGAAGGATGGGAGGGGCGGGAATGTTGCATTTCCACCACTTTAAGGCATTCAGCCTTCTGCACAGAGTTCCGGATCCTGCTCCAAAGTACAGAGTCTAAACTATGGCTTTTCCTCAGCTTGGCTCAAAAAGAGTAAAATGCTAAACCAAGAACAAATTTCTTCAGCTAGGCTGGTAGGAGGAGAGAAATAAATGGCCTTTAAGTCAGGACTTCTCTACATGAACAGCAAGCTGGGGTGTGAACAGTGGCAAAGCCAGGTTTTAGCAGCAGGGGGAGTGAACACCTAAAAAAAGGCACCACCTGCCACGAAGGAAAAAGTAAAAAGGGGGGAGGGAAGAAAAAGGAAAAACCCCGACTGACCCTCCGACGAAGTGCTGCTGAAGACCTGGAGTGGGGCTTGGCAGCTGGGCCAATGGCCCAGTGGGCTGGGCCAGGTTCCCCACGCCGAGTAACTGCCCCGTTGGTTTCCCTGGCACCTTCCGGAGGAGGCTCACCAAGCACCCTTCCACACATGAATGAGTGATGGGCACAAGCTGGTTGACCCACTTGCCCTATGGTGAGTCTGGGGCAGAGGCAGGGGAGCCCAGGCGCCCTGGATCCACCCACAGAGCCTGTATTTCAAAAGACCTCAGCACCCCCGTGCACCGAGCTTGAGGATCCGACCCTGCCACCATAACCCCCTGCCACTCACCGACCGAAACAGGAAACTAAAGTAAAAGTGATCCAGATATTTCGGTCCTAAGTTCGCCCCCTACCCGTATCTATCACCGGGGGTTTGTATAAAAGACTTCACAAAACAAGGTACAACAAGGTTTTATTTAAGGGGAGAATATAGCAAGGACCCCAAAGGTAAAATAAACAGGGCAAAATAACCAACAAGACAGGCTGTAACAATAAGGAACAGTACAAGTAGACTCACAAGATCACATTACCATCTCTAGCAGCCTTCTGCCTCTTAGTCTGGCGCAGCACAGCAGGTCACCGGATCCCCTGGATGGAAGTGGAGACCCGAAGTAGGGATGATCGAGCTTCTTCAGGTAAACTGACGAGTCCTACCCACCCTTTACCTGCGTCGTCGTGGGTGTAGTATGCGAATCTCCTAGATGATGTAGTGAGTGCATGCAAGTGAGAAGTCCCCTAATCAGAAGAACCCATGTGGGGTGAATGGCCTACCCTTAATGGTCTGCTCTGCACTCTGCCACTCAGACGGGCAGCCCCGATCTGATCAGAACACCGCCTTATATAGACTTCCAGTTACTGGGCAGATTATATGATTGATGGCTCTCTTGTTCCCGCCGAAACCAGAAAAAGGGCGCCAAACTAGGGTGGGGAAGGAGCAAGAAGGCTCACAAAGATGGATGCTGGCATAACTATAAAGGGAAGGGTAATAGCTGTCCTGTGTACAGTACTATAAAACCCCTCCTGGCCAGAGACTCCAAAATCCTTTTCCCTGTAAAGGGTTAAGAAGCTCAGGTAACCTGGCTGGCATCTGACCTAAAGGACCAATAAGAGGACAAGATACTTTCAAATCTTGGGGGGGGGGGGAAGGCTGTTTGTGTTCTTTGTTTGGGAGTGTGTTCACTCTCGGGACTTTAAGATCCAAGGGGTTTGGATTTGTATTCACCAGGGATTTGGTGAAGGTTTTTCAAGGTTTCCCAGGAATGGAATCCATTGAAATGGTGGCAGCCGAACCAGAGCTAAGCTGGTAGTTAAGCTTAGAAGTTTTCATGCAGGCCCCTACATTTGTACCCTAAAGTTCAAAGTGGGGATCCAGCCTTGACATGGTGGATTAGCGGTGGGATCATTTTAAACCCAAAAGCCAGTGAGATGTTTTTTTTCCTTCTAGCTGCTTGGAAAGCCGAGCTGGAAGTAGATAGATGCATATCTTATCTCTCCTTGCCTGAAGGCAGAGGTGTTAGTTTTCTTAACAGGTCCTTTGTTAAGAGAATGTTCAAATGGGCAAACAAAGCTAAAGAGAATTTACAAGCTGAATTGTTTTTTTTTTCTTTTTACATCCTTGGGAGTAGCTGTTAACTCAGCAGCAGCCAGAGCTGAGAGCTTCCCAGTTTCAGTCAACTGCAAAGGGGGTGACCCAGCACAAGAAAAAGGAAAACTAACACGCCTTGCCTGGCTATTTACTTACAAGTTTGAAATAGGAGAGACTTGTTTAGAAAGATGTGGAGAACCTGGATTGATGTCTGGTCCCTCTCAGTCCCGAGAACGAACACACTCCCAAACAAAGAACACAAACAACAGCCTTCCCCCCCCCCAAGATTTGAAAGTATCTTGTCCCCTTATTGGTCCTTTAGGTCAGATGCCAGCCAGGTTACCTGAGCTTCTTAACCCTTTACAGGGAAAAGGATTTTGGAGTCTCTGGCCAGGAGGGGTTTTATAGTACTGTACACAGGACAGCTATTACCCTTCCCTTTATAGTTATGACAGATGCCTAGTTGTCCTTAAGAGGATCCAATATGGCTACCAGATTATTTTGCCTCTACACCTGGAGGAGATGCCCTTGATCCCAGCCTGGCCCTGCAGCCCTTACAAAGGGCCTTGTCTTTCCTGCTGGTTTGTCTCAGCAGGGAGGGCGCTTGCGGTATATTTAGCAGTGGCTGGCTTGGCAGCCCCCACGGAAAGGCAGGAATCTGTTTTTTTTTTTTTTTTTTTTTTTTTTTTTAAATGGGAAAAGTGTGTGTGTATGTGTGTTTTTGTTTTAAAGGCTCCTCACCCTGGAAAGAGGAAGGCCTGCAGCATTGCGATAGTCAGCCACACACACCTACACACACCGCGCTGGGGGGCTGCGCTGCAGCCCCTTCCCCTCCCGGCAGAACCCACCCCTGCCTGTGCAGCGTGCGCCAAGCGGGGCTCGGTTTAGCGAGCCGGCAGCTGCGGGCGGGCAGGAGCCTCCTCGTCGCCAGGCAACCAGCCGCCGCCGCCTGCAGCCCCGGAGCGAGCAAGCGAGCCTGGGAGGGAGGAGGAGGAGGAGGAATGTGGCGTGCTTGGGGCATGTTTGGGGAAGAGGTGGAGCCAGGGTGGGAATTTGGGGAGGGATCCAATGGGGAAGGGAGGGGGCGGAGCCAGGGCTGAGTTGGGGGCGGGAGGGGTACGAGCCCCCTCCACCTGTGCGCCGGAGTGCAAAATATCGGAACAATTCGCGATGTTTGGTCGGGACGTGGGACAAACAAGTAAATATTGGGATAGATCCGTCGGCGAACCCCCCCGTATCCCGATATTTCATGTCTCTCATCTGGTCACCCTAAAAGAGGCTGAGTTCACACCATCTACAAGTTATGAATTGAGCAGGGGATTGCCTTACATGCAGTCAATACCTGACTTTTAAGCACCTAATGCATGATAAAAGAAATTGCTGTGGCCATGTCTCTGATTCTCTCGTTAAAGCAATTTGCAGCGGATCATGTACTGGAGCTTGATGTGTCCAGAGTAAAGCAGACATCCTCACAAGAGAACTGGTTTTGATGAAAGTGATTTGGCTGAAAAAACAGCTGAATTAAAAAAAAAATGTTCTGGACTAGATCATATAAAGGACCTAGCAGGATGGATGTGGTACACTGAAGTATTCTTTTTATTTATTTATTTTTATTGAAGTAAAGCAAGGCTTTGATGTTGTGGCATCCATTTTTACTAAGAAAGGTTCCTCTTGAGGACATTTCAGAGAAACCTTTGGAGTGGAGCCTGGATACAAATATATAATTGAAATCTTCACCCCGATTTGTGTTTGTAAATGATAAAATCATACTGTCAGCTTTGCTTGCAGAAGAAAGTGCAAAGTTCTATATAGCAGTCCCATCTGTAAGGTGTTAAAGGGAGAACAGTGCTTCTAAGCCCCTTATTCAAAAAATAAGCTTCCCTTCCTCAGTATGGGTGAGGGTAGCGCCTCTCTGAAGTGGCTTCTATGGGCCATTGCAATGCTGCAGAATAACAAGGAGGCAGGACCCCGCTGTATACCCCTTGGTCTGGAATACCTTCTGCAATAGGGCCCGTGAATGGAGAGGCATAAAGCCAACTCCCATAAGAGCCTTCTGCCCCCTGGCCATTCTCCATGGAGGCCTTTGTACTGATTTAGCCAGTACAACAGGGCTGCAATGCAAGGGAGAACTCTCATGTGTGTCTGTCTCTGTCTATGTGCAATCATGCATATGTACTCACATGTATGTGTACTGGGAGTCAGCATCAGTGTTTGGGCTGGAGGGGCACGCCTATGTAGGTGTCCTAATGGAGAAAGCACTGGCATATGCAACTGTATGTGAATGGGGGGAGGGAGGGAATTTTGTGAATTGGAGAGACTAGTTGTATACATGTGGTATGGGCAGAAGTGAATAATGAATGAGAGAAGGAATGGAATTAAAGTGAGGGAAAGAACAAGACATTATAAGGAAAGCAAACTGAGGAGGGAGTGTGGAAGACAGTGTAGGGCAAGAGTCTGAGAATGAGAAAGAGAGAGATGGAATAAGAAAACAAATAGAGGATCAGGAGGGCAAGAACTCCACTAGGGAGGAAAGAGCAGTTAGACTCTGTGAGAAACAGATACAGAAATGGGAAAAGCCTCACATCAACAGAGGTAAAGGAAGTTGTAGGGAAGGATCAGAAAAGGGACAGGGAGGGGCAAACCAAAGAGAGGGATGCAGGAAGAAGAGGAGGGAGAGACTGTTTTCTTTTAATAAAGTTTAATTCTGATAAATAAAAATCCATATGGGTCTATCTCCCCAGGACTATCTCTGAAAAACTGACCCACCACCTTCCCCTCAAGATAATTCCCACCAGCAGGGACTAAGAATGCTAGTGCCACAGTGCTGTACTTGAGAGAGAACTGAGGTATGAGCAAAAAAGTGGAAGCCCATAACTCCCTTCTCAGACTCCCAGCTATGATTTAGACCTCTTCTGGGGCCTGTGCAGATCCCCTGGCCCCTGTTTCACTATTCTGTAAAATATTGTCTAATGGTTGTTCACCTATCCCATGGGAAAGGTGTTCAGAGGATTAATTGGTTCATGTTTGTGAAGCTCTCTGAAGAAGAACAGTACTAAGTATACATTTGCTCTGCACATAAACGGATGATTCAGTCCCTCGTGTTGCCAAGCCATCGTCTTTCTGAAGCATTAAAAAACTTACTGTAACAGGGTACACTCACCTCTTGTGAGCGCCCCCTTGGCAGAGTGGGTGTGCCTGCACTCTCTCTCTCAGATGAGCAGTGCCCCAGGGCTCCCTCCCTGGAGACAATGTCTTCACCCTCTGGGGCTTCTGGGCTACAGCCCTCTAGCTGGGCCACTATAGTTAGTTCCCCCTCTAGGGTGCCTCAGTGTCCAGGCCCAGTGGCTAATGGGGGGGGACCCAGGCCCAAAGGCCCATACGTAGCAGTCGTCTGCTGTGTCCCTTTAACTATGTTGCACGGTTTCTCTAATTCCCTGGGCCGTTTCTCCATGGCTCCATGCCGTCTTCACTCTTACCTCAGGGCCTTGTCCTGATGAAGTCCTGGCAACCAGCTCACGGCTCCTTCTTGCTGTCCCTGGCTTCTGGCAGCGCTGCCTTGTCCAGGTTCTGTAGCTCTGTCAGCCAGCCACACACCAGCCAGACTCCTATTGCTCTAGCACAGAACTGAACTGCCTCTGGCCCAGCAGCTCTACTAGGCTGCTGGGCTCCGATGTGGCTGTGTCCCACACAGCTTGGAGGACCCTTTCAACTGCCTTTTTTGTTGCTGGGTGTGGCAGGGCCCGAGGCCTCTAGCAGGGGGCCTCAGAGGGTCTACCCCATCACATACCTCCCCCTGCAGAAAGGATTGGGGTTGGGTTGTCTCCCCAAAAACAGTGTCGACCTCGTTCGGGAGAATAAATATGTATTCCCATGTTGGTTATCCCGGGCAATGTCCTATTTTGAAGACTTAAGGTTGCAACGCCAGATACCATAGTGTAATCCGGGAAGTTGTGTCTTTCATGGCTTGCATCCACTTCAAAGGAGCATGGTTTGTGAGGAGTTTGAACGCGGTTCCCAGTAGGTAGTAACGCAATGCCATCACTGCCCAACAGATAGAACGAGAGTGCTTGGCTATGGTGGAGTACCTAATCTCCCACAGCTGAAGTTTTTTGCTTAGGTAGAGGATTCGGTGTTCTGTCCCTTGGAATTTCTGGGACAGTACATCCCCCAACCCTGCAGTGGATGCATCTGTGTGCAGGATAAATGGTAAGGAAAAGTCAGGGGATTGGAGCACTGGCTGCTGCCCAAAAATGTCTTTTATGATTTGAAATGCCAAGTGGCATTCCTATGTCCACAGTACCACATTTGGTGCCGACATCTTGGTCAGGTCTGTCAATGGTATCGCTAGTGTCGCAAAATGGGTGATAAACTGATGGTAATAACTGGTCAGGCCTAAAAAGGTCCAGATCTGTGTTTTGTTTGTTGGTTGGTTAGTTTGTTGGTTTTGTTGGTTTTTGTTTTTTTTGTTGTTGGAACTGGAGTTTTTTCTAGAGCTTCAGTTTTATCTTGTAGGTGCTGTATCTTCCCATTCCCTACCAGCTACCCAAGATATTTGGACTCTTGCAAACCAAACTTACATTTCTTTGGGTTTGCTGTGAGCCCAGCCTCTCTGACTGCAGAACGGATGCTACGTGTATTAAGTGTGACCACCAATTTTCACTGAAGATCACAACATTGTCCAAATAGACAGCTGCAAATTGCCCCTGGTGATGCCCATTGGAAGGTGGCTGGTGCCATGTAACCCAAAGGGCATAGTTATAAACTAGAACAGCCCTGGCGGGGGGGGGGGGTGGCAAAAGCAGTTTTTTTCCCCTGGGAGTCTTTTGTAAGGGGTATTTGCCATTACTCCTTTGTTAAATCCAATGTTGTTTTGCCTGTCCAAGCCGATCCAAGAGTTCATCAACTCAGGGCCTGGGATAAGCATCAAATGGTGAGGCTGCATTTAAGGCCCTGAAATCCACACAGAACCGGATGGTGCCATCCGGTTTGGGCACCAGAACCACTGGCATGCACCAAGGGCTTTGGGATAGCTCAATAACCCCCAGCTCCACCATTGCCCAAACCTCTAGTTCTAGAGCCTCACAGAGCTTTTTGGGAACTCAGTAGGTCTTGTGTTTGGGCTTGGCAGTCAGATTCATCCAGATTTGATGGGCTACTAGATGAATCCAACCCAACTGGGAGAAGAGATTTGAAGTATCCCAGAAGGTTCCTAGCCTGCCATTGCAGGTGTGGAGGGAGGCATTCTGCTATGGGTACACCTGCAGTACCTGTTGGGGATTACACCTCCAGTCCCAAGTCATCCAGTAGGACCTGGGGAGGGAGGGGAGTGTCTATAAATAGGCCCTCCTATGCTTTCCATGCTTGTAACAAGCTTACATGGAAAATTTATTTTTCCCTCCTCTTATCTGGGCAACGGATCTCATAGTCCATGTCCCCTATTTGTCCTCTGACCTTATAGGGTCCTTGCCATATAGCCAAGAGCTTACTCTCGAAGCTGGGTAACAATAGCAAGACCTGGTCACTGGGTTGGTAGACTTTCTCCTGGGCTCTTTTATTATAGTGGTGAGCCTGGGTTTGTTGGGCCCGCTCCAGATTCTCTGGTAAACCTGGCCACCTGATCTAGTCATTCATGCATTTGTAACACACATTGAATTATGTTTTGGGCTCAGGAAGGTTGCTCTTCCCACATTCCCTTAAGAAGTTCCAATATCCCTCAGGGTCACCAGCCATAAAGCAGCTCAAATCCCATTGATGCCTGCAGTACCTCTTTTACTGCAAACATAAGATAGGGCAGGAGTTGGTCCCAATTGTGAGGATCGGTCTTAACAAATTTTTTCAACATGGTTTTTCAAGGTTTGATTGAACCTCTCCACCAGGCCATCCATTTGGGGGTAGCACACAGAGGTCCTGAGAAGCTTAACCTTGAGAAGTGTCCATCCCTCCTTTAACAACCAGCACATGAAATTTACCCCTTGGTCAGTCAGGATTTCGGTAGGTAAGCCCACCCAAGAGAAAAGTTGAACTAGCTCTGTTCATGCTGTTATTGAGCACATGCCCAGTATATGTTGGTGGCCCCAGACACTTTTCTCTAGAAGGCCCACAATCTTGATCCCTATCTTCTCAAAGGGCATTTCTACTAGAGGTAGGGGTATTAGAGGCGCTTGCCCTGAATCCTTTGATGCAACCTGCTGACAGTCTGGATAGGATGCACAGAAATTAGCAGCCTCCTTAGAGATCTTCAGCCAAAAGAATTGAGCCAATAAGCGGGCTAATGTTGTTTTCCCAGCCAAGATGGCTGGCTGATGGTATTGAATGAGCCAGCCGTAAGACCTCAGTCCTGGCCTCCTGGGACACCAGGAGTTGGCAGCAGGCCTCCCTTGTTTTTGAGTCAAGATCAACTCAATAGAGCATATAATTCTTTAGTTCAAAATAGGGAAATTGAGCAGCTTGGGCCTCCTTGGTAACCGTCCTGTCAATCACCACTATCCAGGCATACATCTCTCTTCCTTTTGTCCACGTATGAAGTCATAGATTTAGCCCATTTAACCCAGACCTATGTCAGGAGGACGAACCTCCTGGAGAGGGTCTTCTGGATCAGAAGGTGTTTCTCCCCCTTCAGATTGGGTGTCATCCATCAGCTGAGGCAGTCATGTAGACCTCAGGGCATAGCCATCGGGTGGTGCAGTCTTTAAGGCGTTGGGCTACGGCCTGGGGGACAAGTCCCTGAGGCAAAAAGCTCCAAGCAGAACCTGCACCAGTAGGTTTCTGGGGATAGTCCCAGACAGTCACCACTTTTTCATCCAGGGCTCGGTAAGCTGCCTGAACTTCCCTGGACAGTAATGGGGCCAGGCGAGTGGCCCAGATGTCTTTATCTCAAGCAGTGGTTGTGGCTACCTGCTCAAAGGTGACTAAGAAGGCCTCCAGATCATGATGCATCTCCAGCTTGGCCAGTGGTCTCCCTGGCCCAGATTTCAACTGATTTGAGGAGGCTGCTGAGCTAATTAGTCGCTGCAACAATGCCTCCTGGAATTCCTGCTCCTGCTGCTGTCGGTGCTGCTGGAGCTGAAGCACCTGCAGTACATCCTGCTGTTGCTGAGCACCCTGCTGAGTTTCATGCTGCGCTTCAACTAGTGCCCTCTGGGTTGCAGTAGAGCTGTGCTGCTGCTGGGCCAGCAGCCTTACCAACTCCTCCATTGTCCCCTTGTTTCAGGGGTTGGCCCCAAAATCCGCACTTCTGGTACCAGTGTAGCAGGGTACACTCACCTCTCATGAGCACCCCCTCAGCCGAGTGTGTGTACCTGCGCACGCACTCTCTCTCTCAGATAGGGCACTGTTCTATCCCAGACCTCCTCCCCACACCTAATCCCAACAAGTGTTGCTCGTCACATAATTAACTGCTTATGAGGCAAAGGAAAATCTATACCTATATTTTCTTTAATTCATTGAACAACAAGGAGAAAAGCCCCAGTGGTTAGGATTTATGGATAGAAGGAGTGTGACTTGCCCAGCAGGTATGGGACATGTTTGGTTAAAGAAAGAACCATGCTAGATCTTTGCCCAAAATGTGGATTGAATTTCTGAGATTCTGAAAAAAATTGGATAAAAGTCTTTGGGCCATACCATCCACAGTGCAGGAAAGAATACTTGGTAGCAAATCAGGAAACACTTGGAGTTTTGAACAGATGATTGTCATCTTTTATCTCCTATAGAAAAGGCAATGGCATTGATCCTCCAAATCTCCAGACGGCCCAACCTGTGTGGTGAAAGAACATAGTGGCCTGGGATAGTGGGTATAGAGGCATAGTGCTTTGTTGCTCTTCTCAGGGCCTATCCTATGGTAGTATGGTTCCTTCTGAGTACTGTGCTATGCTCCTATGTCTCCTTTTCAGTGCCTGCTCTAAACCCCTCCCCTCAGTGGGGTTTTACTGTGCACAAAAGGAAGCAACATAAAATGTATACATGGCTAGTATGGATTTATTCTGAAAACACCCATGGGATGATGTCCTCAGAGTATGTCCATCCCCTGACACTTCCCACCCAGTCAAATCTGCAGAATCCCAGCCTTCTAATGTACCTGGTGTGAATTGGTTTGAAAGAAGGGTGGTGCATGCCACAGAACTGCTTATCTTCCCCTTGTGAGATCCTATTCCAGATCTACTCCTCTCCTGCAGCAGAACTAGAAGGGAACAACAGGGACTTTGATTTTAAGCATGAGCTTCTGAATTTTCTGGGTTTGGTCAGTAATGGATACCAGAAAACTTTCCTATATGATTTGGAGCATTGGAAATCCTGCTAAAGCAGGAAACAAACATCTGGACTGTGGCTGCTTATCCAAATGAAACCAAACATCCTGTGGGCCCCTGAGTGCTGATTATCATCTGCCTGCCAATTAAAGAAATTGGCAGGGAGTAGCTATCTTTTTTTCATCTACTTTAATAGGGTTGTCTCATTAAACAGCTCTGATACAGGACCTGTGAGGATATAGATGGAAAAAGCATGGGTGTCGCATGAACTGCCAGCTCGGGGAAGGTAGTCCCCAACCCCACCCCTTCTGCCCAAGGCCAATGTGAAAAAGGATGTAAAGAGTAGAACTAATTCTCTAATTTTGTCTGACAAAATAAAGCGATATAGAGGAGATACTTGGTATTTTGCCCAATAGTGATCATTGTAGAGGTCAACAATAACTTATGCCTGTGTCTTTGCTTCCTAAAGGAAGCTTTACATACAGTAAGATCCACAGAACAGAACTTCAGAGTTTTGTAATTGGACAGCTTTTCCTGAAATCCATCCAGAATGCTATTTTTATTAAGGATAAGCCAACATAGAAGGTCCCCGAGTCCTTAGATGTAGAAACTCTAAGCACAAAGCATTTTTCACTTTCCTTTGATGTCCTGAACAGATATACATACCACTGCTCTCTCCCTCATGCAGAAGGAGAAGATTTTCCTGAGACATTCTTGGGACAGTGAAAGAGTCAAAGTGACCAGCTGTGTTTGAGGTGGATGATTATTCTTGCTTGGCATCAAAGGGGGAATGTGGGGAGTTTTGACAAAGACAATACCCGGAAAGAAGAATGGTCAGCTGAATTTTTAGACATTTTCCATAACCCTGTTTGGATTCATAGGGTCAGTACAGGTTACCAAAAAGAACACGAAGTAAAACACACACTGTGAAAGAATAAAATACCTAGTGGTTATGTAATACTCCTTTTGTCTGTCGGGGAAGTATTCGTGTGATTTTTATTATAAGAGTGTGTGTGTGTGTGTGTGTGTGTGTGTGTGTGTGTGTGTGTCAGAACACTTGCTCGTGGCGAATGAATCTCAAGTTTTTAATGGCCCGACACTATTAAAATGGCTGCAGACAACAAGATCTGTTGTCAAGGATGATTCCCTCTTATCAACAGCCTCATATTTTTAGGAGGGCCATGTAAAGAAACCTTGAAGAAGAGACTGTGAATTTTTTGTTGTTTACCACCCAAGACATCCTTCTTTAATTAATCAGTGTTCATATTATATAGTTTTCTATACAGCCAGCACTCACTACTTTCTGGTTCTCAGTAACAAATGCAAGATGGTTTCAGTCACTTGTGCTTCTTATTTTATACAAAATACTTTTCTGAGCATGGCTCTGAAAATAGTACATGCAATTGATAACTGCATTTTCAGTTTGCTGTGTGCCTTTTTATAGGCATATCCTTGTCAAAGGGCCAAACCGTCTTCTCCAGGAGACCTCAGCTACAGAAGAACCATTATGATTCTTCTTCATAGATGTAGAACTGGATAAGGTATCTACAATTCCTCTACCCACAGAAGCACTTGATCATGTATTGCAGCAGTAAGAGGCCTCAGTCCCATGGTGCTAGGCACAGAGGAAACACAACAGAGACAGTTCCTTTTCCCAAGTGCTGACAGTTTAAGCATTGCACTGTGGTGGGTTCAATCTACAGTAATAGTGCAGGGAGTATTGGGAGCAGTGTGGGGCTTGGCTAGTTGACCTACAACTACAGGAATCCACTGGCCAATCTCCAGTTCTGCATCAGGGAGTGAATGGGTGCAGTGGCTCTAGAAGATAAGAACAGAATGGCTGTGCTGCCACCCGGGAGCCAAGAAGGGAGGATTCTGATGCCTTGAGAACTGCATAACTCCCTTGAGCAAAGCCTGTTGATTCCAATGAGTTACACAAGGAAACAGAGGTAAAAGAACTAAACATACTTTTAGATCAAAGAACCAAGTTTGAATGAAATCAAATATCAGAAGAACTGGAATAAAATTAGCATTTGTAGCCATTTAAAATACAGGCCTTAGCATTTGGGTCAGAAACACAGATAGGAGGAGGATTTTGATAGGTGGTGAGGGATTCTTACCACCTCTCTGGAGTCACTCAACTCCTCTCACAAAGAAAACCTCTGACAAGTGGATTTTTTACTCTAGATTTAGATACAGCAAGGCCCAAGGTTGTAACCTACATCACAAATTTAACAAATATAAACACAGGTAGATCGTAGATTACAACATTGGGCCTCGCTATATCTAAATGTAGAGCAAAAAATCATTTGTCAGATGTTTTCTTTGTGAGATGAATTGTTGATCCAGAGCCTCAGCTGGTGTAAATTGTCATAGCTCCATTGAAGTCAATTTCTTTTCATCTTTATCTCAGTTTCAGCCAAAACAAGTACAGTAGGACAGACCCTCAGAGCTTGGACAGTTTACATCTGCTGAGGATCTGCCCTGCTGCACTCACTTTGTGTTGGCCCAGATTGAGCTAAATCAGCAGCATCACATAATTCCTTTTCTCCCTTTAAGATTTACAACCTTTGTGTTTTTTAAAGGAAAAGAAAGACACTCCCTCCCCCCCTCCGCGCACACACACACTCTACCATCAGTTGGTAAATTCAAGTTAAGGTATTTGAAAGCTTTTTATGGCTTTATTTTTAACTGCCGGCATGTGTGGCCTTGAACAGAGGCTATCTGGAGTGCAATGGTAGATGAGTGATGTTATTAAGGACAGTGGATGCTTTGTCCTGAAATTAAAAGTGTATCAGTGTTGAGACTGAACAGACCATGTTTTGGGAAATAAAACAAAGAATAAGCTTAAGGCCATGCATCTGACGAAGTGAGTATTCACCCACGAAAGCTTATGCTCCAATACGTCTGTTAGACTATAAGGTGCCACAGGACTCTGTTGCGTAAAGCCATGTTGCTTGATAGATGACTTGTGTAGCACAACTTTTTACGAGAGATGCCATGGCACTCATGGTTCACAGCAATTTTATGCTTTTTTCTCGGCCTGTCCGCTCAGTCTCTCCTGAGAGGCCATGTGGCAGGGAAACTTGGGTAATGAGTTAGCTGACTTAAGCAGGTTTCTCAGAAAGGAAAAAATGCTGTTTCTGGAAGAAAATACTATGGATACCAGTGTAGGATAGGATTGAATTTAAGTCATCTCAACGTAGGTTTGTTCTGTTGCATATTCTGATACTATAATGCTGATATCTAAGGCACACTGTGCTGATGAAATGCCAGCTCAGGACTGAAACTAAAGATATACATCCGTTATGTTCTATGTACATTGGATGCCCTTAAAAAGTTGCCTTTTAGTGGTTCGCTGTTGGTGTGAGCCAATATTCCTCACACTTAGACTGGGAATACCACTGGTACTATTAATATCTTTATCTACCTATAAAAAGGTAAAATGAAAGTTTTTAAGGGTGTTGATAGGGTGGGCATTCACTGCCCTAGGCCGAGATATGGTAGGGTTACCATATCTCATAAATAAAAAAAGAGGACCCTCCACGGGCCCTGGCCCCGCCCATTTCCCCACCCCTGGCCCCGCCCTAACTCCGCCCCCTCCTTCCTCCCACTCCCAGCCAAGGGGAAAGGGCTGCCCCAGTGCTACCTGCTTCAGGGTTTGCTGGGCAGCCCCCAGACCCTGCGCCCCCAGCCGGCGCTTCCCCAGCGCAGCTGGAGCCCAGGAGGGGAAGCGCCCAGCCGGGGGTGCAGGGTCTGGAGGCTGCCCGGCAAACCGTGAAGCCGGTAGCGCTCGGGATTTGGGCAGCCCCTATGCCTCCGGACCCTGCGCCCCCAGCCAGGCACTTCCCCTCCCGGGCTCCGGCAGCGCAGGGTCCGGAGGCACGAGGGCTGCCCGAAGCTGGTAGCGCTCGGGCAGCCCGGCTCTTAAACAGAGCCGAAGAGTCGGGGAGGAGCAGAGCCGCCATTTTCCCGGACATGTTCAGCTTTTTGGGAATTCCCCCCGGACGGGGGTTTGACTGCCGAAAAGCCGGACATGTCCGGGAAAAAGAGGACGTATGGTTAACCCCAAGATATGGTTAACCCCACATAATGGGCAGCAGAAGTCCCGCCCTTCAGGCCACGCTGGGCATGCTCCAACTGCTGCCTCAGTATAAAAGGGAGCAGTCCAGCTCATTCTAGGCTTACTACTGGGAAGGAAGGACACTCAATGGAGGCTTCAGCCCCAGAGCCACTTCAGCCCCTGACTGCAGGAACCAGAGATCCTGAGGCCGACACAGGAAACCAGTTGCCTACAGCCAGCCAACAGGAGTCCGAGCTCCCCAGCACAGGTAGCTTGTTGGGACTCTGAGACTCCAACAAACAGACACCGGCTTCAAGATGCAGAGTAGGAAGTGGCCCAGGGAGGCGGGGTGAGTGGTATCTCCCACCTAAAGAAAGTCAGTGTGTTGCGGTAGGATCCCCATTGACTGGGTGGTGACCACACTCACTGCCAACAGAGCCCTGGGCCAGGACCCGGTGGAGAGGCAGGGCCTGGGTCTCTGTGGACTCTGACCACTAGGCCACACAACCCCAAACTCGAGCAGCCATACTGATTCCAGCCACTAGGCCACACGGCCCTTTGCTTGAGGGCAACCATCTTGACCCTGACCACTGAGCTATGCTGCCTTCAGCCTAAGGATCATCTGATAGACAGTAGTCACGATGATATCACAACCCCATCTAACCCTGAAATAGGACAGTGTGCATACCTTGCAACAGGGGCCACTATTGAAGGTTCAATAGCAGTCTTCACAAGCTAAATGATCATCCCAATAAGTTTAAAAGGAACTGCACAAATTGTCCTCATTACATTCAGTTCTGCAAAGAAGTTGGAATGGCTTCATCCCATCTCTAAAAATCCGCTTTGTCTTTATAATGCTTCATCTAATAGAGCATATAGAGAAACATTTTAATTAACGTAGGAGATTTCTATTTCTATAACTCCCAGATCTGAAGAGGTACCTATTTATTATAATGTGAGCATATAAATTAGCACATCAGTGTAATCCCTTGTATTTTATTAATTATACTACAGTAGATCTTGTAAACGTTTGTTTTCAATAGTTTGTATTTCCTTTCTAGGTTGCTAAAACTGTAAACAGATTGTTTGCATTTTGATGGAATTAAGAAGACAAGAATAGAGAGGCAGAATGGTCTTGTGATTTCAGCGCTGGACTGAGACTCAGGAGATCTGGGCTCAAATCCTGGCTCTGCTGTGAACTTCCTTTGTGACTTTGTGTGATACATGAAGGTGGGGGGAGTAGCTCCCTTTGATGGACCAGTTAGCTGTAAAATCTCTCTTGGTCTGTTCTCTGCTTGCTTTACCTGTAAAGGGTTAATAAGCCCACAGGTAAAAGAAAAAGAGTGGGCACTTGACCAAAAGAGCCAATGGGAAGGTAAAACTTTTTTTAAAATTGGGAAAGAAACTTTCCCTTTGTCTGTTGCTCTCTGGGCTGAAGAGACTGTGCAGTAGGAATGCTGTCTAAAGTTTGAACCAGATATGAAAATCATCAGATCATATCTTGAGCTACTTTTAACAACCCAAAGGTGTAAGTAGATCAGAATGTTTAGCTAGATGTGATCAGGTTTCTTTCTGTTTATTTTTTTAAGGCTTGTGGCTCTTCTCTGTGCTAACCCCAGATGCTTTTGTTTGCTTGTAACCTTTAAGCTGAACCTCCAGAAAGCTATTTTGGGTGCTTAATTTCTGAAATTGCTCTTTTAAAATCTAGCAAAAGCCTATATTCCAGATATATTTTCTTTCTTTTTGTTTTTAATAAAATTTACCTTTTTTTAAGAACAGGATTGGATTTTTGGTGTCCTACGAGGTTTGTGCATATGTTGTTTAATAAGCTAGTGGCCACAGCTAATTTCCTTTGTTTTCTTTCTCAGCTCTTCCCCGGAGGGGGGGTGAAAGGGCTTGAGGGTACCCCACAGGGAGGAGTTCTCAAATGGTCCAAGGGTTTTTTTTGCATTTGGGTGGTGGCAGCATTTACCAAGCCAAGAAAAGCTGTAACTTCGGGAGTTTAATACAAGCCTGGAGTGGCCAGTATTAATTTTTTAAATCCTTGCAGGCCCCCAATTTCTGCACTTGGAGTGACAGAGTGGGGATTCCACCTTGACATGGTGACAGAGCAGTGGGATCACTTTGAACCAGAAGCACAGACCTCAGGATTTTAAAAGGACACATTTCCTTTTGACTGCTTGAAAGCCAGGGAGTTTTCTTTATTTCTCTCTTTTCTTTTCTTTGCTGCCTGAGGGGGAACAGGCAAGCAGAGGGTTCAGTCTGCCACGCCAGGGAGTCCAACAAGCAATTTATTTATTTTTTTCTTTTCTTTTCTAGCTTCATGGCAATGAGATAGTTAGGCTAGAGTAGGGCAGCCTGTGCATGAGGTTGAGGTCAGGCACCGACACCTTAGAAAAACCAGTCTTCCCAAAGCGGCAAGCCACGGAGAAGACAGACCCAGATCAAGCCCAGACATCTAGCTCCATGACAGAAATGAAGGGAGCAGATGTGGGAAAGGGGACTTCCCAGGGGCGAAGGGTCAGCCCTCCACAATCTGAGATCCCAGTGCTAAGCTGGAGGGATGCCCTTAACCCAGACTGAGTTCTGACTGTGGAAGACAGGGATTTCTTCCTACAGATGATGCACTTGGAAGTGGAGGACAAAATAGAGGCGAAGTGCTTGGAGTTGAAAGTGGAGGAGAGGAGACAAGTGAAGTGCTTCAAGGCAGAAGCAGAAAGAGAGGCGAAGCGCTTGGAGGCAAAGTTAGAGCTGAAGCACTTAGAACTGGAAAGGGCTAAGCTGGGTCCACCAGGTAACCCTAACAGTCCTCCTGCAAGTAGCGCCCCCTATTCCAAGAAATTCCCCATGTACAAGGTAGGTGATGATACAGAGACCTTCTCAGAAAATTTCGAAAGGGCCTGCCTTGGGTACAACACCCCTATAGACCAGTATATGGTGGAGCTGAGGCCACAACTCAGCAGAGGACCCTTAGCAGAGGTGGCAGCTGAAATGGCTAACGAACACATGAACAAGTACAAACTTTTTAAACAAAAGGCCAGAATTAGAATGGGACTAACACCCGAGCATGCCCGTCAGCGGTTCAGAGCCCTGAGGTGGAAACCAGATGTGGCATTTTCCTGACATGCCTACCACATTGGAAAAAATTGGGATGCCTGGATATCCGGAGCAAATGTTAAATCTCGGGAAGATCTGTCTCTACTAATGCAAATGGAGCAGTTCTTAGAGGGTGTTCCTGAGGAAATAGAAAGGTGCATCCTAGATGAGAAGCCCAAAACTGTAATTGAGGCAGGAAAGATCAGAACCAAATGGGTGGAGGTGGCGGAGAAGAAGAAACCTAGTAGCAGTTGGAACGGATACCAGAAGGGGGAACCCAAGATGACACCCCAACATCAGGGTCAATCCAAAGCCCCTCCTCGCAAGGAGAAGCCCTCCACACAGCCAGGGAGACACCAGATGCCCTCTCGCCCCACCACTCCACTCTCCAACCAACCAACCACCTCGCCCCAGCCCACAGTCAGCTGGGCGATGCTTCAAATGAAATGAGCTGGGGCATGTGAAGGCCAACTGCCTCAAGAGCACCAGCCAACTGCAACTTATCACCCCGGAGTCCCACAAAAAGCCTTCAGGCCCAGATGTCTCACAAATAGCCCCAAGAGCGAAGGGAAACTGTGAGTGTGGGTGAGAGGAAGATTACTGTGTGGAGAGAGACTGGAGCACAGATGTCAGCTATCCACCAATCCCTGGTGGATCCCAAATTCATTGACCCAGAGGCCCAAGTGAAAGTGCAACCCTTTAAGGCCAACTCTTTTAACTTGCCTACAGCCAGGTGGCCTGTCCAGTACAAGGGCTGGTCAGGAATATGGACTTTTGCAGTCTCTGACGATTATCCCATTCCCATGGTGCTGGGAGAAAACTTAGCCAACCATGTGAGGCTAACAAAATGGTTGGGGATGGTCATCCACACCCAGGCTAAAGAGGCCTCCATATCTAACTCCATTCCTGAGCCTCCCACAGGAACCCAGCCGGAGGTGGAGAACGAGACTCCAGACCACAGTCTATGGCAGCAGTTGTAGATCCAGGTCCTGGGACCCAGCCAGAACCAGCCCAAGAATCGAAACTGGTGGAGCAGTCAGCACCAAAGCCCGTTCTTGCAACCCCATCAGAGTCAGGGGAGCCAGCACCAAAGGGCGCCACAGAGTCTGCACCTACAGCAGCAACTAGACCGGTGCAAGAGGCTCAACCAGAGCCTGAAATACAACCTAGTGCACCAGCAGAGAGCGGTTCATAGTCAACGGAAACAACCCCATCATCTGCATCGCTTCCAGTGGAACCAAGCCCAAGTCCACAACCCAACGAGGAACTAATGTCTCCAGCATCAAGGGAGCAGTTCCAGGCAGAGCAGAAAGTGGATGAGAGACTCAAGGGAGCTTGGACGGCGGCACGGGGTGACCCACTGCCTCTCAGCTCTTCTAATAGGTCCAGATCAGGTTATAGGAGGCGGACTTTTATACAAGAAGACCCTTTCTGGTGGGCACAAGGAGGACTGTCATCCTCAGAGACAGTTGGTAATTCCAATTAAGTATAGGGAAAAGCTCTTGAGATTAGCCCATGATCACCCTAGTGGCCATGCTGGGGTGAACAGGACCAAGGACCGTTTGGGGAAATCATTTCACTGGGAGGGAATGGGCAAGGACAAGGACATTTCTATCTATGTCCAGTCTTATGAGGTGTGCTTGGGAGCTGTTAATTACCTCATAGCGTTCCCAGGCCCTACCCTAAAACCTAAAGTATACCATGTTAATTCTCTAAAGCCATTTCATTCCCAAGAAATCAAGGTTCTCCAGCTTACAGCCCAGGAGAGAGATGACACTGAGTGGCCTGAAGGAGTCTACTATGACGAAAAAAGCAATGGTGGTGTGGAAGAGGTGACCCTTGGTCTTAAGCAGTGCCAGCAAATCCAGGAGCTGTGCACCAGCTTCATGCCAGTGTTTTCAGCCACTCCAGGATGGACAGAACGGGCTTACCACTCCATTGACACAGGTGATGCTTGCCCAGTTAGAGTCCAACCCTACCAGATGGCTCCTCAAGCCAAAACTGCAATAGAAAGGGAGATCAAGGACATGTTACAGATGGGTGTAATCCACCCCTCTGAGAGTGCATGGGCATCTCCAGAGGTTCTGGTTCCCAAACCAGATGGGGAAATCCGCTTTTGTGTGAACTACCGTAAACTAAATGCTGTAACTCGCCCAGAAAGCTATCCAATGCGATGCACAGATGAGCTATTGGAGAAACTGGGACATGCCCAGTTCATCTCCACCTTAGACTTAACTAAGGGGTACTGGCAAGTGCCGCTAGATGACCCAGCCAAGGAAAGGTCAGCCTTCATCACCCATGTAGGGCTGTCTGAATTTAATGTGCTACCTTTCGGACTGCGAAACGCACCCGCCACCTTCCAGAGACTGGTAGATAACCTTCTGGCTGGATTTGGGGAATTTGCAGTCGCCTACCTCGACGATGTGTCTATATACTCAGATTCATGGGCAGAACACCTGGAACACCCCCAAACTGTCTTCCAGTGCATAAGGGAAGCAGGATTAACTGTTAAGGCCAAGAAGTGTCAAATAGGCCTAAACAGGGTAATATACCTTGGACATCAGGAGGGTTAAGGGACTATCAACCCCCTACAGGCTAAAGTAATTACTGTCCAAAATTGCCCAGTTCCTAAGACAAAAAAGCAGGTCCAATTACCGACGATCCGTACCACACTACAGCCAAATTGCCACCCCACTGAGAGACCTGACCAGGAAAAAACAGCCAAATGCCATTCAGTGGACTGAGAAGTGTCAGACAACCTTTAACCAGCTTAAGGTGGCCCTTACGTCTGATTGTGTACTGAGGGCCCCGGACTTCAACCAACCATTTGTCGTAACCACACATGCGTCCAAGTGTGGTGTAGGAGCAGTTTTAATGCACGAAGGACCAGATCAACACTTCCATCCTGTCATGTTTCTCAGCAAAATCTTTCTGAGGAGGACAGCCACTGGTCAATCTCAGAAAAAGAATGTTACGCCATTGTGTATGCTCTGGAAAAGCTACGCCCATACATTTGGGGATGGCAGTTCCACCTGCAAACTGATGCTGCTGCACTGAAGTGGCTTCACACAGTCAAAGAGACTAACAAAAAACTTCTTTGATGGAGTTTAGCTCTCCAAGACTTCGATTTTAAAATACAACACATTTCAGGAGCCTCTAACAAAGTGGCTGATGCTCTCTCCCAGGAAGGTTTCCCAGAATCAGCTGGGTGAAAATGTCCCTGTATTCTAAGTCATTGTAATCCTTGAAATGTAAAAAGTACTGTTTAGTTCTTCATGTAATTATTAGTAAAATTAGAGGCGCATGTATCTTATTAAGTCTGTTTCCTAAACCTCCAGGAAGAAATCCCAGCTGGTGTGGCCCTGACCTCAACCAAGCTGGCCAGCACCGTCTGTGATTTGAGGGCCGTGTGATACATGAAGGGGAGGGAGGAGTAGCTCCCTTTGATGGACACCCAGCCAGCTGTAAAATCTCTCTCTTGGTCTGTTCTCTGCTTGCTTTACCTGTAAAGAGAATCCTAGAATATCATGGTTGGAAGGGACCTCAGGAGGTCATTTAGTCCAACCCCCTGCTCAAAGCAGGACCAATCCCCAACTAAATCTTCCCAGCCAGGGCTTTGTCAAGCCTGACCTTAAAAACCTCTAAGGAAGGAGATTCCACCACCTTCCTAGGTAACCCATTCCAGTGCTTCATCACCCTCCTAGTGAAAAAGTTTTTCCTAATATCTGTCGTGGGAGAAAATGGTAGGCAATTCCGTGTAAACTTGTGGCAGTCTGGTCCAGGTGTATTGCGGGCCCTGGAAAGTAAGGCAAACAGATATTGGCTTTCTGGGTGAATGGGGATAGAGAAAAAGGCTGAGCATAGATCTACTACTCTGAAGTAGGTAGCTGAGGGGGGAATGCAAGAGAGAATGGTTGCAGGGTTGGGCACAAACAGGAACAGGGGGTGGACTACTGCTTTTACAGCTCGCAGGTCTTGAACAAAGCGCCATTTCCCTGTTCCTGGTTTTCGGACGGGCAGGATTGGGGTATTACATTCACTACTAGTTTGAACAATAACCCCCTGTTGAATCAGGGATACCAAACCTGGCCTGATCCCCTCCTCAGCCGCTTTAGAAAGGGGGTATTGTGGGATCCTGGGAAGAGGCTAAGTCGGGTCTAACCAAATTTTAACGGGCTGCGCCGATTCTATACAGCCCACTTGATTTGGATGATCCTCCCACAAAACTGGGGCAACTTGGGCCAATATTTCTTTCTGTACTGGGGAGATATCTGGGCTTGTTGTTTTGTCGGGGGAGTGTGCCTGCAGGACCCCCAAGACCTCGTGCTGTGCGGTCTCTGGAGCCTCCAGGAACACCCCTTTAGGAGTACAAAAGATAGAACAGTTTAATTTACATAGCAGGTCCCTTCCCAGGAGGTTGACGGGGGAACAAGGGCTAAGGAGGAAAGCATGCTGTTCTGTCAAAGGGCCAATTGAGAGCAGCAGCGGGGTTGACACAGGATGGGGGATAGGGACATTACCGACCCCTACTGCGTTAATAATTTCCCCAGATAAGGGAAGGGAGGGGAACTCCTCCACTCGCAGTGTGGACTGAGAAGCCCCGGTGTCGACTAAGCACTTTACCGGGGTTTTGTTAATGGTACAGGTAACATAAGGGCCAGATTGATCCAAGGGGATAGCTGGGGCAATAAGGTCACACGAAGTCTCACGGCTGTCCTATCTATAGTTCACCTGTGCGGGTGGTGGAGGTGCAGCCAACAAAGGCCCCCCCATGGTGGGACCTTTAATCCCATCGATCCCGGTTGGGGCAGAACCTTTTGATATGTCCCTCCTCTCCACATCCATAGCAACAGACTGGCGGGCCTTTTGGGGTCTCCGCCTGTCCGTGGCATGGCAGCAGGGGGCATTCCTCCCCTGGCGTTTCCTTCCCCATACCTATAGGGTTGATTGGGTTCCTTTCCATTGTACATTTTTCTTTGTTGTACCTTGGGGTTTAAATTATTGATTTGGAGAGCCATTAGGTGGGTCTCCGCGTCTTCCCCCTTTTTTTTTTTTCCTCGCTTTGGTGGTGGTAATGTTGGGCTGCAGCTAGGATTTCCTTTAAACCCTTTGAGGAGGGAAGTTGTTTTCTTAGCAAGATCCAAAGGCTCAGTGGGTTTGTCAGTGGACAAAGGAGAGGTTACCAACCCTTTACCTTGTCCTTCACTTTTGCTGTCCCGAAGGAGCAACAACGCCAGAAGGAAAAATAGATCGATCTGTTCGGTCTTTTGATCTAGAGTGGTCTTTAAAAGCATTTGGCCATATTGGTCAAGCTTCACATAACTGGTTACAGTTTGTTTAGATATGCCAAATTGTGATACAAAATTCCTAAACCAAGATCCACAACAGCTCCGGCAAACCCAGAAACACCTTTGCCTAAACTGCTGCAGCAACCCGTCCAAGAACTCTTACCATTTTCCTGGCTTTGGCTGCCCTGCCACAGCCACAACTCCTGGTTTTATTTAAAACAATTTACATTTTGTAACGCATTAAGTTACTTTAAGGATTAAATGCTAAATATCAAAATCAAACACTAGTTTACCTTGTTTGGCAAAAGTTTTTTTTGGTTTTACCACCCCAAAGCAACACCAATTTATTTTAAACTTCTAAAACAAAGATAGTACACACCAGGAGTGTTTTTTAGCAAATTTGAATAACTTGTTTATAGTTAAATGATTTCACTTAAATAATCCTTTTGCCTGGATTCCTTACAGACACTCCCAAAGGAATGGCTGCAAAGAAACCAAGAATTTTTTTTCTTTTATAATACCTTCTTTTAACATTTACGTAGTGTTACTGCTTAATTTTTTTCCAGTAACTACAGAGTTAACTCTTTTACTTTCTTTTTTTTAACTTCCTTAAACTGCAGTTGCCTGCTTGTCTGGGCCCGATCCTTTTTTTTTGCTGATCTACTTTTTTTTTTTCCCCCTCCATCGGCACAGGCATTGTTTTACTACCAATTCAGCAAGGAGGGTGGGCTTTTAGGCTAACCCTCCTTTAACAGGTGCAGGTGAGCAGTCAAACAACCCCTCGCCTGGACCACCTACCAAACCACAAAGGTAATCCAGGCAAAAGGCTATTCAACATGCAGGTGAGCAGTTATCCAAACAAAACCAGCCGCCCCCAAACAAGGGATGGCGTTCCCTTCCCCCCACCAGGGCCCCACACCAAACCCGACAGACTCGTAGTGTCTCTGTCGGTACTAGATGCAGTATCCCGACTGGGGACAACACAAAGGGCTTGATTTATCTGAATTCTATATACATATAGTGAATTAAATTTAGACAATGCAACCCCCCCTCGTAGGGGAGGATTAATTATTTAATAAAGCAACTGCTATTATACAGAAAGAATGGTTAAACAAGACTAGAATACTGCAGTAAGCCCTGGCCTCCGTTCCAGGCGAGGCCAATCCCCAAGCTTCCTTGTTGAGGTGAAGCTAACTCCTCAACATTCACACCAATGGGGAGGATTTATAAGGGAGGTCCTCGCACACACCCCTTCTGGCAGAGAGCACCAGCCCGCCCATTAAAGGAACAGGGTAGGATACCCTACTGCCTCCGGTGCGGCGGGCGATTTCCAGGGACTCCCCTTCTCTCCGAGCAAGGGGAGGGAGCCCACAGCTCCAAGAGGAAGGTCTGGGGTAAGTTTTCAGTCATAGGTCAGCTACACAAAGGGTTAGGAAAGGCACGGTCCCCGCACACCCCTCCTCTGGCAGAGAGCACCGTCCTGCCTTCAAGGGAATGGGATGGGATACTCTACTGCCCAGGAGTACGTGGATGGTTTGCCGGGGCCTCCTTGCTTTCCGAGCAAGGAGGGGCATAATTCGGCACTTCACGGAAAGGCAAGGATAGGGGACCCATTACGACCCACAGTCACACAGCACACCTAATTCAGGAGGGATATCTGTTATGGCAGTTCTCACCAGTCCACTACAGCCTATTGCCGGTGGGAGCCTGCTGGGCAGTTCTCACCAGTCCACCACAGCCTATTGCTGGTGGGAGCCCTGCCAATCCCCCCCGGCCGCTCCAGGAATCCCTGGATTTCCGCCCTACCCATGGTAGGATCCACTTTTCCCGGGGTCACCCAGCAGCCGGTCAATCGTCCTCCGGGGGGACCAGTCCCCGAAAGCTGAGCCACACGTAGCTAACTAACACAAAACAAACAAAACCCAACACAGACAAGTTACAGAACGGAGACACACAAAACCAACAGGCATCAGGCAAATGAGTCTAGCCTCAAAAGGTTCGGATCGCAGCGCGCCCTTACCTGAACCCAGAGCCTATGGGCAGCTCCCCACCGAAGCCCAAATAGAGACAAGGGTCTCTTACCTGGTGCCTGGGATTGGTGTGGAAGCGGTTCACGGTCCTCTGGTCCGGTGGGATGTCAAGTGATCCTGGACAAGCCCCCAAATTGTCGTGGAAAAAGTCACCCACGCATTGATTTTTAGTTCAGACTCAAGCCTGAGGCCAGTTTATTGCAATACATACCAACGCGTTGGGGTAGCAGTTCGAAAATTACCACACCTAGCACAGCATGCAGGCCGCCTTTATTCCGTCAAACCGCAAGCATAGTACAAATAATATGTCATTTATGTGAAAATAAGAGTAGGGGTCTGTCCCTTTTTCCTGGTAGCTCCCTCATTATTTACGAGAATTGGGTGCCTATTGGGTGGGTGGGGGGGGTTCTTGGTGGTTTCCAACATGGGTGGTACTTGGCACCAGTTGGAGTGTTGTTCTCGTCAGGGTACATACTATTTCTTCCGGGGTTCTATGATTAAGGGCATAGGAGTTTATTACGGGACGCCCAAAGATGATATATGATTGGCAGGCTGGTTGGCAGATAGCTGGAACTATAGGGGAAGTTGACCTTTACTAGAAGCAATTTCTTCATATAGGTGGTTATTATGTTTTATAAACAAGCGGTTATCATGTTCTTACAGACAGGCAGTTATCATGTATTTCATAAACAAGCAGTTATTCTGTTGCTAAGGCCTATTGCATTGCTTCCTTCCCCTCCTTCCTCTGGTCGTAGCCCATGATCGTATTTGGCAGGGAATTGTACAGCTTAGTTTTCTTCAGGTTCTGGCCTGTACTGTTCTATGTAAAGACAGTCTGTATATTCAGCTTCTGTCAGAGGGCCTGAATTTGGGCCTTCGGTGTTACTTTGGCTGTCATAAAGAAAGCTACCTAGTTCTTTTTCCCCACAATTTCCCTCCTCTGAAGCCATGTAGGCATCACCAAGATTCGTTTTTGCTGGACACAGCCGAGGATCGTGAACTGGTCAGCTTGGGAGTGCCAAGATTGGTTCCGGCCTGTTTAAGGAAGCTAATGCTAGGGGTACTGACACTAAGTGGGCCTACAACCTTCGCCCCATTGCATACCGTACCTCCCTGAAACCAGCTTCATTTTTCTTGGGCTGGGTGATGGGGAAGAGCAGGGTCTGAGAAAGGGGCGGGGTCTTTAGACAGAAACAAAGGACATTAGTTTAGTGCAAAGCATAGTAGTGTGGTAGCACTGACTATAAATTGGTTACATGCATTTTTTTTTTATGGATTTGATAGGATTTGGTATGCGGGAGCCCACATCCTTTTAACCAGCCTGTATGCTTGGAAGGAGCACTGCGAACGTTTGCACTTTCACCCAGAAAATTTTTAAGTATGTCTTCATGGCAACAGATTAGATGGTACTTTTGAGGTGTCTATAAGGGCAGTAGGCCACACCTGATGTTCAAGATTGCTCCGAACGGCCGTGAGCTGGTCGTTCAGAAAATCCCAAACTTTTGAACATGTCAGATCCCACTGCAATGCCTTTTTAGACTTGCTGATACTTAATACAATTTTTGCTAGAAGTTTCTGGGCCACTGCACCAAGGGTAGAGATAATATGTAATTTGAAAACTGGATAAGGACAGCGTGAACTCAGTGGTCCCTAATGTGGCATTAATTACAGTTTATCAGTGTTTCAACTAACACATTTTTCCCCTGTGAAGAATTATACCACATTTGTTGGCTAAACACCTTTACAAAGGGCAGAGAGGCACTAATATTAATGGTATAAGTAGGGGTATATTGCAATATGATACAGGCTAAATCGGAGGCTACTGATTGGCTAAGATTTAGAAAAATATTACTTTTCCCCTCCCCACCCCAAGTTCGTTAAGGAGGAGAGGCTGAGGAATATTAAAAGTTTTATCTTCAGGTAGTTTTGGCTAGCTTCCGCAAGCTATTCTTCAAGATTTCGTAGTCTTAGTTCACTTAGCTGTCCAGCAATGAGGCTGCAAGGGAGGGGTTACTAGCACAATCACCTTACTTGGTTGGAGGCTTTATTATGTCCTCAGGTGGAGAAGTTGTTTTCTTAGCATGATCCAAAGTCTCAGTGGGTTGATCAGCGGACAAAGGAGAGGTTACCAGCTTTTTACCTTGTCCTTCACTTTTGCCATCCAGAAGGAGCAACAATGATAGACCAATCAGTCGAAGAGCCATTTCAATGAGAAACATGGGCGGGTAGTCAATTCTCAGTACTTTCCAGCGGTGTTGATAATTAACAGAACTTAATAAGAGTCCCGTAGCATGGGGCCAGGGCAGTTCTCTGCTGATGGACCTCTATGTAGACCCAGTCTCCTGGTTTCAGTGAGTGGCAGGACTGATGTATATAAAAAGACCTAACACATTTTGTTAGTGCCTGACTATTGTGTAATTTATTAAACGACTGTTTATCTGAGCCAGGGCCAGCAGGGCACTGCCGGCAGTCGCATTGGGTGATTCTGTTAGAAATTTATGAGAGCTGAGTTCGGTCTTTTGATTTAGAGTGGTCTTTAAAAAGCATTTGGCACTTTGATAAAGCTGCACACAACTTGTTACAATTTGTTTAGGTATGCCAAATTGTGGCACAAAATTCCTAAACCAACTCCACACAGCTTCGGAAACCAAGAAACACCTTTGCCCAAACTGCTGCAGCAACCCATCCAAGAACCCTTACCATTTTCCTAGCTTTGTCTGCCCTGCTGCAGCCACAACTTTGGTTTTATTTAAAACAATTTAAATTTTGTAAAGCATTGTTACTTTAAAGATTAAATGCTAAATACCAAAATCAAACAACTCTAGTTTATCTTGTTTGGCAAAAGTTTTTTTTTTTTTTTTTTTTTTGGTTTTACCACCCCAAAGCAACACCAATTTATTTTAAACTTCTAAAACAAAGATTGTACACACCAGGAGTGTTTTTTTGCAAATTTGAATAACTTGTTTATAGTTAAATGATTTCACTTAAATAATCCTTTTGCCTGGATTCCTTACAGACACTCCCAAAGGAATGGCTGCAAAGAAACCAAGAATTTTTTTTCTTTTATAATACCTTCTTTTAACATTTACGTAGTGTTACTGCTTAATTTTTTTCCAGTAACTACAGAGTTAACTCTTTTACTTTTTCTTTTTAACTTCCTTAAATTGCGGTTGCCTGCTTGTCTGGGCCCGATCCTTTTTTCTTGTTGGTTCACTTTTTTTTTTTTTCTCCCATGGGCACAGGCATTGTTTTACTACCAATTAGGCAAGGAGGGTGGGCTTTTTGGCCACATAAGGTTGGTTTCTGAACACATTTTAGCAATTTTGTTTTTCAGCACCCCGTTTACACGTTCCACTGCCCCAGCACTTTGAGGGTGGTGAGTCCAGTGGAAGTGCTGAGTGATTCTTAGTGCCTTGCAGACTTGCTGCATGATTTGGCCTGTGAAATGAGTACTCCGGTCGCTGTTGATAGAAAGGGGCAGTCCAAACCGGGGAATGAATTCATGTAGCAGTTTCTTTGCCACCGTCAGGGAGTTAGCTTTGGCACAGGGGTAAGCCTCAACCCACCCTGAGAATCTACAGACACACACCAAAATATATTCAAACGAGCAGCATGTAGGCATGCTGACAAAGTCAATTTGTATATTTACAAAAGGACCCCATGGGGAAGGATGGGCTGCAGGCTTGGTTTTCACAGGCTTTCCCACATTATGAGTGAGGCACACCGGGCAGGTGCTGCAATACTGTCGTGCCACTGCTGCAAAATGTGGGGCATACCAATGCCGTTCGATTGATTGTATCATTCCCCTGCTCCCTACATGGGTTAGCCCGTCGGCCAGGTGGGCCAAATAAGGGAGCAAGCCTCCAGGCGCTACCGGGCCACCATCCAGAGTGTGCCATACGTTGTCAGGAGATTTTTCACAACCCATTGCTCTCCAGTAGTTCTTTTCCCCTTCCTCTGCCGACTCCTGCATGTCCGCCAAGTCTCGTATGAGGGTTGGGGGCATGTCAGGAGAAGATGATTCAACAGGGGTCAGGCCCAGGTTGGAGTTAGCTAGGGCTATAAAACAAATAGCAGAAAATTCAGCCGGACACCTGGAAAGGGCTGCTTGCTTGGCTGATCCGTCAGCCAAAGCATTTCCTCGTGTGACCTCATCACAAGGAATTTGATGGGCAGCGCATTTTATAATGGCTATCTCAGAAGGAAGTAAAAGCGCATTAAGAAGTGCATTAACATAAAGCCCATTTCGGATGGGAGTCCCCGCAGAAGTGAGGAACCCACGGTACTTCCAGAGTTGCCCATAATCGTGCACTACCCCGAAGGCATAGCGGGAATTGGTGTAGATGTTAACGGACCGTTTTTCCGCTAGGGCGCAGGCACAGGTAAGGGCGATCAATTCAGCCACTTGAGCCGAGTTCACCCCTGGAAGAGAGTGAGCTTCCACTAAGTCGTGGGGTGAGCATATAGCATAACCTGCTACAAGGATACCCTTGGGGTTTCTTAAACAGGACCCGTCGACAAAATATATTAGTTTGGGGTTAGGTAAAGGGGTCTCTCCCAAATCTATCTGGGGAGAGCATAGTTCAGTGGTTACCGCTTGGCAGTCATGCGGCTCCCCATCCCTGTTGGGAGCAGAGAAGTCGAGCTGAGAACAGGGCAACGGACTAGGGTTACGTTGGGGGCATTTAGAAGCAACATTTCATATTTAGTCAGGCGCGAATTGGACGTGTTGGGTCGCTCCTCTTCGGAGGAGTGCGGTTACAGCATGGGGTACTGACACAAAGAGAGGGGAACCCAGAACGAGTGCGGCCGAGGTGTCCACCAAAATTGCCGCTGCAGCTACTGTTCTAAGACACGGGGGCAGTCCTGCCGCCACCGGGTCTAGAGGGGCGCTATAATAAGCGACAGGCCGTTGTTGATTCCATTCCTTCAAGATTCCCTCCATTCCTAATATCCAACCTAAACCTCCCCCACTGCAACTTGAGACCATTACTCCTTGTTCTGCCATCTGGTACCATTGAGAACAGTCTAGATGCATCCTCTTTGGAACCCCCTTTCAGGTAGTTGAAAGCAGTTATCAAATCCCCCCGCCCCTCGTTCTTCTTTTCTGCAGACTAAATAGTCCCAGTTCCCTCAGCCTCTCCTTATAAGTCATGTGCTCCAGCTCCCTAATCATTTTTGTTGCCCTCTGCTGGACTCTTTCCAATTTTTCCACATCCTTCTTGTAGAGTGGGGCCCAAAACTAGACACAGTACTCCAGATGAGGCCTCACCAATGCTGAATAGAGGGGAATGATCACATCCCTCGATCTGGTGGCAATGCCCCTACTTATACAGCCCAAAATGCTGTTAGCCTTCTTGGCAATAAGGGCACACTGTTGACTCATATCCAGCTTCTCGTCCACTGTGACCCCTAGGTCCTTTTCTGCAGAATTGCTGCCTAGCCACTCTGTCCCTAGTCTGTAGCAGTGCATGGGATTCTTCCGTCCTAAGTGCAGGGCTCTGCACTTGTCCTTGTTGAACCTCATCAGATTTCTTTTGGCCCAATCCTCTAATTTGTCTAGGTCCCTCTGTATCCTATCCCTACCCTCCACTGTATCTACCAGTCCTCCCAGTTTAGTGTCATTTGCAAGTAAGGTACTGTTCAACATGGCAGAACTGGATGCTTTTGGGGCCAGATCAACAAAGGATTTTGATGCCTAAATATGCAGTTATGTGCCTAGTGGGATTTACAAAAGCACTTAATCAGGTTAGGTGCCTAATTCCCACTTAAATAATTTTAGAGTAGATTTTCAGCATTTGTGTGGACTTTATTGTGAAAATCTCAGGATTGTTAGAGCTTGCATAAAATATTTCTCAACTGCTCTAGGTAGACAATGTTTAGGATGCCTGGATCACTTTCTAATGCTTTAGTGGCAAAAGATGATTGAATGGATCTAAATTCTTCAGGCCAGATTCTTACCTGGCGTAAGTCACCATGGCTCTGATTTCTGTGGAGTTACCCCAATTTACACCAGCTGAGGAATTGGTCCTTCTCAGTTAGTGTTTTACTTCTATTACTTTCTTTTTGACAATTAAAGACACAGGAAAGTTTTAACCAAAATATGCCAGAAAGGGAGAGATCTATTTCTTGGTCAGAAAATATAGCCATTTTCTAAAGTTGCCCAGTTTACTCAGTACAAATGGTAGAAATTTGATTCTTTTGAAAACAAGTTTTCCCCAAACTACAGAAAATGCAGATATTTTCTCCTGCAAAATTGAGACATTTTGGAAGGTAATAATGTATAATGACAGTGATGCAAAACCATTTTCAGATTAATTTCTCCTGTTCTCTAAGATAAAAAGAAAAAGACACCAGATTCTTGGCAGGAAATTACTTTTCCTGAATTTTTAACTGTTAATTTCCTTAAAGTATTTTTTATTGATTGATTGGCCAAGATTGACACTGGATAGTTACATCAATTGCTTCAGGGGGAAAAAATTGATTGTGAAATCTTCAAACATGATATCTACCACAATCTCTCTACCATCAAGAGGATAGCTATACAGTCCGTGAAATACAACCACCAGATAGAGATCAAACCTGCAGACAAAGGGGCCGCTGTCTTAGTACTTAATCATAATGACTTTATCAAAGAGTCCAACAGACATCCCTCTCAGACCACCTACTATAAAGAACTCAAAGAAGACCTCACACCACAGTGCAACAGGAATATAAGTATAACATCAAATACTTCTCCAAAAAACTCATCCCCCACAAACCCACCCATGGACCTTCTACATGCTTCCCAAGATATGATGGGGCTGCATGAGTTCCCTTGTTTTTTGTATCTGGCCAAAGCATTCTTATTGAAGGAATAGAAACCATCTTTAAATCACTCACTACTACAGTTGTCAAGCAACTAAAAAAATTAATTGTGATTAATAATGCAATTAAAAAAATTAAGCACGATTAGTCACACTGTTAAACATTAATAAAATACCATTTATTTAAATATTTTGGATGTTTTCTACATTTTCAAATATATTGATTTCAATTACAACACAGAATATAAAGTGTACAGTGCTCACTTTATATTTATTTTTGATTACACTACTCTACAGCCAAAATACTTCTGAAATAAATGTAGTCAAACTTTACTAATTCTGGGTCACTGAGAACAAAAATGATGCTTAAAATTGTTGATTGGCTCTAGTTTTCAAGATATGCTGTTGGGTCAGTATATACGACCTTTGACTTGGGAATGGTGGAGGATAAGTGAGTTATAAAGGGAAGGGATCTCAATTTCAACCAGAAATGAATAAAATACATCTTTGACTGGATCTATGAATAAATCTATGCCTGGGTTTGGACAGTACTTGCTTTTTAGGCAAAACAATGAATGATGCAATCTGAAGCTGGTATTGCGTCATACATGATATGAATTGCATCATGTTATTCCTAGAAGTCATGGATGATGCAATCATAACGAAGCTTACATCACTCTGCTGAACAAATTGCCCTATATCAGCTCTAGAAATCATACAGTGTCGTGCTCTCTTATTTGTCAGTGTTTGATTTTGCAAAGGGACACATTTCTGTTTAGCCAAAGTGAGCAGAGATGCCTCGTACTTGTGTGAACAGGGCAGATAACTTCTGCTATGTTTGTGGTGAAGTGACTTTTGCATCACAAAAGCGCAGTATAACCACTATGGTTAAGAAAGCCTATCACCTTTATTTTGGCTGCAAAATTGGAGATCAGGACAAGAGGCGGGCCCCACACATATGCTGCAACACTTGTGCAACAAATCTTTGTCAGTGGTTGAACAGGAAAAGGAAATCTATGCCTTTTGCAGTGCCAATGATTTGGAGAGAGCCAACAGATCATACCAGCAATTGTTACTTCTGCATGGTGCCTCCAGTTGGGAAAGGTGTGTCAAAGAAGAAAGAGTGGACTGTGCATTATCCAAACATTCCATCAGCTATATGCCCAGTACCCCACGGAGAAGGACTGCCGGTTCCTGATGCACCAGAATCCTTCTCACTTGAGTCAGATGAGGAAGAGGATGAAACTTCTGGTCCTGAACCATCAATGTCACAGGACCCACATTTTCTCCCATCCTCCTCCTCTGAACCACACCTCATAACACAAGGTGAACTGAATGACCTTGTCAGGGATTTGGAACTACCCAAGAGTAAGGCAGAGCTGTTGGGCTCCAGACTACAGCAGTGGAGTCTCCTGGCAGGTGATGTTAGGGTTTCCATGTTCCGTGACCGTCAAAAGGATCTTGTCCCATTCTTCTTCATGGAAGGTGATCTTGTAGCCTGCAACAATATCGATGGTGTGATGGCAGCCCTCAACATCGTTCACGATCCAGATGAGTGGAGACTGTTCATTGATTCATCGAAGACGAGTCTTAAAGCTGTTTTACTTCAAAATGGCAATGTTTTGCCATCAATTCCAGTTGGTCATGCAGTCCATATGAAGGAAACCTATGACAACATGAAACAACTTTTGGGGTGCATAAACTATGACCAACATCATTGGCAGCTTTGTGGTGATTTGAAGGTTGTTGTTCTCTTGCATGGTCTGCAGACTGGATACACAAAGTACTGCTGTTTTCTCTGAGAATGGGATAGTCGTGCAAGAGATTCCCACTACATCAAGAAAGATTGGCCACTCCAACAGTCATTGGAGCCTGGGAGGAAAAGTGTTCAGCATCCACCACTTGTTGAATCAAAGAAGATTTTGTTACCACCCTTACACATCAAGCTGGGTCTGATGAAGAACTTTGTCAAGGCCATTGACAAAACACAAGCAGCTTTCAAGTACCTCCGTGGAAAATTTCCAAGGTTAAGTGAAGCTAAGATAAAGGAAGGTGTTTTTGTTGGTCCTCAGATTCATGAACTTCTTCGAGATAATGCATTTGACCATGCACTGCGTGGCAAGGAAAAGATGGCATGGAAAGCCTTCCAGTTAGTGGCAATACATTTTCTCAGAAACAACAAGGCAGACAACTACAGGTTGTCGGTGGAAAACCTCCTGAAGGCATACAAAAGCCTTGGTTGCAACATGTCACTGAAGATACATTTTTTGCACTCTCATCTAGATTTTTTTGCACCGAACTGCGGAGCAGTGAGCGACGTGCACGGCGAGTGATTTCACCAGGACATTGCAACAATAGAGAAACCCTATCAGGGCAAATGGAGCCCATCAATGCTTGCAGATTATTGCTGGACAGTGACAAGAGATGCTCCATTTAATGAATACAAGAGACAAGCCAAGAAGCGCCGAGTAGACACTGAACTAAACTATGTACATAATAGTTTTTTGCCTTTTGTTTAATAATAAATTTTATTTATATAACCCTTTTGCTGATTTTTAAAGTGTTACATAAACAGAACAGGTAAAATATCATGTAAAGCAACCATGAACACATGAAAAGACCTAGGTTTACAATTTATGATTAAAACTCTATCTACACAATATACATAGACATAAAATGTAAAAACATAAATATCTTAGAAACAGTAGCCAATCAGTTGTTTTAATAGTCATATTTGAATTCAGCACATCAAAATACATAATAAATAGCACATTTTATCTCTGAAGCAGACGACTTCTCAAAAATTGTAGACCAGCGTTACAAGTACTTGAACTGTGTGTAATAAAAAAAAAGTGTTTTTCAATTCACCTAATACAAGTACTGTAGTGCAATCTCTTTATTATGAAAGTCAAACTTACAAGTGTAGAATTATGTACAAAAAAACTGCATTCAAAAATAAAACAATGTAAAATTTTAGAGCCTACAAGTCCACTCGGTACTACTTCTTGTTCAGCCAAATCACTCACACAAACAAGTTTGTTTACATTTGCAGGAGATAATGCTGCCTGCTTCTTGTTTACAATGTCACCTGAAAGTGAGAACAGGTGCATCACAAGATATTTACGAGCCAGATGCAGTAAAGAGTCATATGTCCCTTCATGCTTCAACCACCATTTCAAGGGTTCATTGTCATTATCTGAGTCAGATGCCGCCGCCAGCAGAAGGTTGTTTTTCTTTTTTGGTGGCTTGTGTTCTGTAGTTTCCACATCAGACTGTTGCTCTTTTAAGACTTCTGAAAGCGTGCTCCACACCTCGTCCTCTCAGATTTTGGAAGGCACTTCAGATTCTTAAATCTTGGGTAGGGTGCTGTAGTTATCTTTAGAAATCTCACATTGGTACCTTTTTTGTGTTTTTTGTCAGATCTGCAGTGAAAGTGTTCTTAAAATGAACAACATATGCTGGGTCATCATCCAAGACTGCTATAAACATGAAATATATGGCAGAATGTGGGTAAAACACAGAGCAGGAGTGTCATGAATATATGGGGAAGGGTAGCAACCTTTATGTATGCAGTAGCATAAAATCCCTCCTTGGCAGCTGTACTGGATTACTTTACCTGTAAGGGGTTAAGCAGTTCAAATAACCTAGTTGGCACCTGACCAGAAGGACCGACGAAGAAAGAAGATACTTTCAAATTGGGGGGGGTGGATTTGTTTGTCGTTCTGTGATTGTTCCCTCTATGGACAGAGGGAGAAGCCAAGCAGGTACAACATTTCCTTAAAATATATCTGGAATAATCCATCTAAAACTACAAAAATTGTAAGTAGGGCAAGGAAATGTGTTAAGTTATCTTTTGTTTTGGATTGTGAATTTTCCTATGCTACAGAGGTAGTTTTATTCATGTTTTTGTAACTGTGAAGCAGAGCCCAGAGGGGAATCCTCTGTTTTTTAAACCTTTTTATTACCCTGTAAAGTTACCTTCTATCCTGATTTTGTAGGTGTGATTCTTTTATTTTTTTTCTTTATAAATAAATTTCTTCTTTTAAGAACCTGATTGATTTCAGTGTCCTGAAGACAAAGGGTCTGGTCTGTGCTCATATTGCTAAAGCAATTGGTTGGTATATAATTCTCAAGCCTCCACAGGAAAGGGGGTGAAGGGAGTTGGGATATTTTGTGGGGATAGGGATTCCAAATGACCCTTCCCTGAATTTTTGTGTAAATCACCTCGTGGTGGCAGCAATACCGTCCAAGGACAAAGAAAAGGAATTTGTGCCTTGGGGAAGTTTTAACCTAAGGTGGTAGAATATAAGCTTGGGGGTCTTTCATGTGGGTCCCCACATCTGTACCCCAGAGTTCAGAGTGTGGGGGAACCCTGACAAGGAGACATAGAATTCTCCCCCAAGGAGTTGAGTCATAAATTTATTTAACACATTATTTTTTTAACGAACGTCATCAGCATGGAAGCATGTCCTACAGAATGGTGGCCAAAACATGAAGGGGCGTACGAATGTTTAGCATATCTGGCATGTAAATACCTTGCAATACCAGGTACAAAAGTGCCATGCAAATGCCTGTTCACTTTCTGGTAATATTGTAAATAAGAAGAGGCCAACATTATCTCCTATAAATGTAAACAAACTTGTTTGTCTTAGTGATTGGCTGAACAAGAAGTAGGACTGAATGGTCTTGTAGGCTCTGAAGTTTTACATTTGTTTTGAGTGCAGTTCAAACAAAAAAACAAAAACAAAAAAAGCCAGCTTGCTTGGACAGAGGAGATAAACTACAGCTCTGAGAAGGGAGTGACCCAAGCCCCATTTTCAAAGAGGTGTGGTGTTGTAATTTAAACTAGGGGGTTGGCAAGGGCCTGTGCTATGAAGGGAGAGTAGTTATTGCCATGCTCTGCCTGGGCCAGGTCTGCATGCATTACAGCCCCCTGCAGCTGCATAGGGATGTCCGAGCTGCCCCCCACCCTGGAAGGGAGGCACTGCCCGGGATTGTAGCCTTCCTACCCAGAGCAGGAAATGAGGTATGGTGAGTGTGGAGCAGGGGGTGGGGCAGGAGGTCTCTGGGGAGAAGTGGAGGTGTCTGGGGGAGCTGGGTTGGGTAGAGCTGCACTGGCAGTTGTGGGGAGCCAGCATGGAGTCACGGACCCTCCACTTTGCAGATCGCAAATTGGATGCGGATACACATTTTTGTATCCACACAGGGCTCTACTAATGGAGTCCCAGCAACCAACCCAGAGCTCCTTCTCACTCCCTCCAGCTTCTGCCAGAACTGCTCTGTCCAAGGTCCTGCCAGACAGGCACACTGTCTATACTCCTCTAGCTCCTGCAAGGAACTGCTCTGACTCTGGCCCTGCAGCTGTTCTTATACTAGCCTGCTGGGCTCCGATTGGGTGTGTCCCACACACCCATTCTGGGCAGCTTAGAGGACCCTTTCCACAGCCCTTTTCTGGGGCAAGGTGTGGCAGGGCCATGAGGCCTCCATCAGGGGGCCTCAGAGGTCCTGGTACACCCTGTCACAAACCCCAACACGTATTATTTTTAAAAAACTTATCATTTTAAAGCTAGTCTCAGAGACTCTTAGGACCTAATTAATGATATTTGGATGCTTGGGAGGCTAGCAACTCTGGGGTTGCAAACAACCAGCAAGTGCTTTGTAGACCACAGTTTGGGAAACTGTCTACTGACCTACACATAAAAATAAATGGCATTTGTTAGCAAAAGAAAACTAAAACATTTTGAAAAATGGCCAACTGGGAGCCTGATACTAGCAAGTACTACCCTCTCTTCTGCAAAGTGCTAAGTGCTATCAGCACCCACTGAAACCAGTTTACATTTATCAGATTGTTTCCAGAAAGCTAATTTCTGGTGACAAACATTAGCAGTACATCAGAAACAACCATTCTGAGCTATTTCCATCTTGGAAAATTATATCAAGAACTTGGAGCCTTTCAGAATTAGAAATTACAGGGCAATAGCATGCCATTAGTTTTTAGTAGATCTCCTAATTGCAACCAGTGCTTCAGGATGTGCAAGATTGTGGACACACCAGGCACATGCTACTCTCTCTGCAAGAGAAGGATGTTGGTTCTTCTGTGTTCAGGGCTTCCTGAAGCCCTTCCTTGGGTTGAGCAATTTGGCCCTGGAGGACTGAGGCATGAGATGGGTACAATAAAATAAGCTTTCTCGGAAACTGGGAATACAGGATGCACTGAGGTGGAGTGGCCTTCTACTGAGCAAGAGGGGGAGAGACCACGCTCTGAACACAAGTGGGTAGAGCCAGACCATCCTCACCCCTCCCACCGGAAGTCAAGAGGCGGGACAGGAAGTATAAAGGGCGGGCTCTGGAGCTCAGTTGGACTGCAGCTGCTGAAAGAGAGATGCTTCCTGCCTGCGCCTGAGCTGGAAGACTGCAGTCAGCATGTTGTGGCTGGATTCTCCAGTGGCAAAATACTCTGCCACTGTAAGGGTCCTGGTTTGGGGTCTGGAGGAGTCGGGTGGGTCTGGGTTCCCTTGTCACCACACCCCTGAGATGGCAGCCTCCCCTCTCTAGGCTAAGAGGCCTGTGTTTGTCAGCCATCTGCTGGAGCTAGGATGCCAGACCCCTGTGCTGCTCTGCCCTGACTGTAGGCCAGAGCCATAAACTGTTTGCTGCCCTGCCCTGATGGAAGGCCTGGTGCCCAGAGACTCACTTGAGGCTCTGCCTGGCCTGTAGGCTTGAGCCATTGTTGGTGCAGTGCTCTGCTAATTCCCTGACTGTGGGCAATGCCTAGTGAGGTGGAGTGGCCTCCCACTGACCCAGAAGGGGAAGGACCACCGCTAACCCACTACACAAATCAGTGTTGAGTTCTGCTTAAAAACTGACAGTCTGATGAAGTTCAGGGACTTCTGTTGGGGTATGGTTTGTTTAAAGGGAAACTTAGAACATGTGCTGAACGATTTTTTTAATATTAATAAAGGCATTGCCAAAAACAACGAACACTCTCCAATAAAGACCTCTAAACTGATCACATGACTTTCCAATCCAAAATCATAGCCCTGGCTTCTTGGACCTAAAAACCTACTTCACCATGTGAGCAGCAGGACTTGTCACACTACATTTGTTAATAAGGTCTTTTTCTTACTGAAAATACTGATCCTTTCCCATACTGTTAAGGAAAATATCCTTATGCTAATGTATTTGTGCTTATAGGCCTTTCTAGAAAAATTATATTCATTGCCCCCACCTTAATCTCACTGATGTCAATAGGACTGGTTCTGATCTCACTCCATTTAATGTAGTAGAATTATTCATGACTTTCACAAGTTTGTGAGATCAGAATTGGGCCCAAAGGAATTTTCCATTGACTCCAAAGGAAATAAAAATCATAAGCTTAGAGCCAGATCAATGAAGCTACATTGAATTACATCACCTGTGGCTCTTGTCCATCACGACTATTTTCCTAATGTTGTTACATAAAAAGTAAAGTGTTCCATTGGTCAATCAAGAAAAAAAATAACAATTTGGAACAGTGTTGTGTTTGGGTTTTTGTTGTTTTTTTTTTTTTTATACTAGCAAGAGCAAGAAATAGTGTATACAAAAGGGTTTATGGCTTTTGTTGTAAAGCAGAGACTCATTTGTTGTTGTTTGTGCTGGAGCACAAAGTAGGGGGGAAAAATTGCAGAGGAAATTAAATTTCTCAGTAAATCTTTCCTTCTGAGAAAATACACATTGCTGCAGAGGATTAGAAGGTGATAACATCAGTCTATTACCTCTGAGATTGAAGTAAAATGTTCTTCAAATCCTACCATATTTATTTCTTTTTAACAGAATTTGGCCACTGAGTCTTGCCTTTTTTTTTTTTTTTTAATTGTGGCACTTTACTTTAAATTATAAAGTTTAGGGTACATACTTTATGTAGTTCATTTTAATGTCATGAATTTGCATTTTACATGAGCCAAAGAAGATAATTCTACAACACATATGCTTTCTGATTAACTGTGTGTGACTTTTAAATAGGTCAGCGAAATAAGTTTTAAAGAGTATTTTGAAAGACCTAAATTCATCTTTGCTTTATGATGGAGAGATTAATCTTTTCTTGCTAATATAACTTATGATAATCAGCAAAAGTCCTTTGTTTTACAAGGTTATTGGCAGCTGTTGGAAATACTTGCTATACGATTTGGTAGTCTGATTTCAGTTTAGTTACTTTGTGAAGTAAGGATAAGAATCTAGCTCATGGTTAGGTAAAGGCCTTTGCCTAAAATATCCTTCCAAGTGCCAGCCAAGAAGATATATTAGGACGAAGTCTTCCAAACTAGGTGTCTGTTAGACATGCAAAATATATTTGCATTCAGGTATAAACAGTTAACAGTGCACACAAAACATATATTTGCATGTGTAAATGCCTATTGGTGCATAAGCTACATGTTTTGCATACACAAATACTTGTCTATCCACCTGTGCATGGTTTGCATATCCAACTTTGGTACTTAAAAAAAAAAAAAAAAAAAAAAAATTGGCCCTGAAATGCCATTTTTGTTCCATTCTGATTTATCTGCTTTTCTAAACTTATAATCTAGGTCCCAGGTGTTTGTGTGATTACTTCTTGCCTTCTATTCCTTCTTGAGAGTTGTTATATGCTGGGATGGGTCTGCTTTCCATCATTAGTTCAGTTTGGACCAGGTGGAGGTCAGGACATTCACTTTTCTTCTCTGTGCCTCTGCTTCTCCTTCTGTCAGGAACTGTGGACTTGAGTTCTCTCACTTGAGTCTGGGGTGAGTCAGCTCAGCTCTCAGGCCAGTTAATGAGCCCAGCTGGACTGTGGCAGAATTGCCTGATGGACCACCCCCCGCCGCCCCCCGACTGGCTGCAAGGAGCCAACAGGTCTGCATTTAAGCTCAGCAGCTACTCAACATTTATGCCTTGGCTGTGATCTCTCCTGTGCTTGTTCCTGTTCTGTTCCAGTCCTGTGCCCTTGCCTGGCTTCTGACTCTGGCTCTGACTCCCAGTTCCTGTTCTCAGCTCTAACCATTAGGCTGGGCTCTGGCTCTAACCATTAGGCAAGACTGCCCCTTCCCCAGTCCCTGACACCATCTATCTCTTCTCTGTCATGCCTGAGGATCTTCAGCTGTAAAACTCTTTATCCAGGAGAAAGTTCAATAGAATCCTTTGATTGCTGCCTTCAGAGCATGAGGCATGCCCCATGTATTTAGGTGAGCTTATTCATGATCATTTTACTGCTGCCTCCTTTTAATTCCCAACTTCTGTGTCAGGTATCTTTTTCATTGGCTAGGTGGTTTGCCTGTAGATTTGGCATTTTGCTTATACCAGATCCTCTGGTTCCAGTTAGCTGTGAGCTTGAGCTGTTTGTTCTTTCGTTGTGACATGAAGTTGTATATTGATTATTGTACAGCATTTAGATTCTTATCAATAGTGCCTCAGAGATGTTTTAAATAATGACATCTTGATCTATATGTGTTATATCCTGATAAATCAACAAGTGAAGGTTCTTTTCCACTCTGCAGTGATCAGGCCTTAAATGGAATACTGTTACATCCATTTTTCCTAAAAGACAGACCTTCAGTTCATAGGAAAGTAACTAGAATGATAAAAGGTTTGGGGAAAACCTTTTAGAGACCTGAGCATATTCAGTGTGAAGAAACTAAGTATGAGGAGAGACCTAATTGTACATGAAGACATAAAAGGATGTTACAAATAGAGCAGAAATCAATTATCCTCATTAGTCACAAGAACAGGTTTAGGCTGGAGTAGGAAAAATATGTGTTAAATATTAGAACATTAACAATAAAAACATTTATGCAATGAAACAAGCTTCCGCAGCAGACTGCAGTGTCCCCATCAGTGGAGATATTTAAGACTTGATTGAGAAACATATTGTTTGTTAGGGATGGTTTAAGAATAATATGCCAGATTCAGATATGTTACATACTGTAAATCTAGAATTACTGGAGTCAGGACTCTGGAGAACCATTTCTGGCTAATTAACTGATTTGCTGTGTGATCTTGGGCAAATCATTTCACTTTTCTGTGCTTATTTCCCCTCCCACCTTTGCCTGTCTTGTCTATGTAGATTGTAAGATCTTTGGGGCAGAGATATTTGCTATGTGTTTGTACAGTGCCAAGCACAATGGGACTCTGATCTCAGGTGAGGCCAGTAGGTATTTCCATAATACAAATAATAATAAAAGCTTTAACGTCACTAGAGTTTTTGCAAATGTACACTATGGTAAATTAAATCAGAATCTGGTTCACTGATCAAATCTTACCACATTAACCCCAGAAGAGGACCTGATGATCTATTAAAGGTGTCTTCCAACGTGCAAGACCGATAGTTTGTATATGGAGATTAGACACCATGATTTACCTAAAAACAAACAAACAAACAAAAAACAAACAAAAAAAAACAAACCAAGAACTACGTGGACACTTGGCTACTTGTCACTGATTGTACTGAAAGAAGAAGCTGGATTAGGAAACAGCACTCCAATAAATTGTCCCCATGACTGAAGTTTTATTTTATTTTTTTATTTTGTTCCATTTCTTTTCTGATGCAAAAATCCTTTGAAGTCATTGGGAGTCTTTCCATTCACTTCAATGGGCTTGAGCTAAGGCTATTAGTGTGTAGACTATTCATATAAATTTTAAATTGCAAATTAGACACTTCACTAAACAAATATATAATCAAGTTTGCACACAACTATTGTAAAATGCAATTAATTAAAATCAACTAAGTATTGAAAAAAAAAAAAACAGCTACTAAAACTACATGCAAAAAAACAAAACACCCACAAGCCAGGGCTGTTGTACAATGATTAGAGATGTGCTTCTTTCTATTGTATGTAAACCTTTCAAATCTTTTAGTTTGACTCTTGTGACTTATTCTTTGTTTTGGCATAAAAATGCTTAAGCACAAATACTTATTAGTCAGATATGACCCTACTAAAATTATTCTAAAAACAAAACTAAAGAAGTGGTCGTTGGTTATATTTTATGTAGATGCCTCAAACAGGGAATTGCTACTTTATTATTTGAATTATTTAAATACAGGCTAATTCTTAAAATCTAATTCTTGAGATTTATAAACTATACATCACTTCACTGGTTATAATAGATACATATCCATTATATAGTTGATAATTTCAACAAATAGCCTCTTTCGATTCAATTAGATTTGTAGGGTATATCTACACTGCAAGAAAACACCTCTGTCTGGCCCATGTCAGCTGGCTCAGGCTGCAGGGCTATAAATTGCAGTGTAGATACCTGGGCTTGGGCTAGAGACCAGGCTCTGGGACCCTCCCCCATCACATGGTCCCAGAGCCTGGGCTGCAGCCCAAGCATCTATGCTGCAATTTTATAGTTCTGTAGCAGGAGCCCAAGTCAGCTGACATGGGCCAGCCGTAGGTGTTTTATTGCAGTGTAGACATACCTTCATTGTTGTTTGCAACAATAAGACTAACTTTATTACAGCCCAGTTAGGCACAGTTTTTTGAGAACAATTAGTCCTATTTTTTTCTAAGTGGTGTGCAAGATTTAGCTATTAAACACCAATTAAATTTTAACTGCTCCAATACATTAAAAAAAATAGTCTGATTCTGGCATCCTTACTCACACTGAGTAGCACTTTACTTGACAAAATGACTTATTCAAATCAAAGTAGCAAAGTAAGGTCCTGATTCTGCAAACACTTATATACACACAAGTAGCTTTACTCATATGAGTAGTGTCACTGAGTTCAATGGGTCTACTCACATGAATGTAGTTACTCGTGTGTAATTGTATGCACCACGGGTAACTAAAGGGTAGCAGAATCCAGCTCTTAAATAGAGGTATATACACATCTTGTTGCTCTGCATCCATATCAAGATGATTTGATTTTGAGTATTTCTGTACACTGGCAAAAATATATATGGCTGTTCATAGTGAGCATGCCTTCTAGGGCTCCCTAGCCAAGGATTTATTGCTACAAAAGGGTGTTTGGAACAGGTTTCGAAGTAGATCAAAGGTAAGCATTTCCCTAATTGGTTCAGCTTTGTAACACTAGGCCTACTGGGTATTTTGAAGGCTTCCATTTTATTTAGCTGAACTATGAAAGTCCAGACATAGCTTTGAATGAACTATCTTCACTGTGTTTTGGGGTAAACTTTACAAATTGCCTAATCCAGGTTAGGCCTTTTCTGGAAACTCTTTAATCCATCAACATTTGCATAATAATCTCAGTGCTGCAATTCTTATGTGACAGTGTGTATGGAAGCTATTTCAGAACAGTTTAAATTAATAATAATAATAGAATGATGAAGTCCAAAAGAGACTTAATCAATCATCTTTCACTAAATGAAAATATGAGAGGGCCAATTCATTCCTGGTATACCCCCCATGGAAGTTAATGGAGTAAAACCGGACATGAATTTCACCCAAGGTATTTAAATATTGAACTACTTAAATTCAGAGATCTAAATGAGGAACCATATTCCACCAAAGATATGCAGCTAAATTGCAAAAATTCATTGTACTGGAATTCCAGCAAGATAATACCCTTACCCGAGATTTTGATTAAAACACGATCATCATATGGAAATTCTAGACTAATTACATAGCATAATGAGGACAGTAGATTCTATGAATACTTGATGTGAACAACGGGATAGAAAGTCTCTCTAGCCTTGAAGTGCAGATTGTTAAAAGATAGATATACACTGCAATGGTGTACAGTAGGTAATATCAATCTAAGTTCCTGTTTCCAGCCCTGTACAGATATTAAAATAAGGAAACATCAATGGAAATGAAAAGATAAGTTTTAAAACAACCATTATGAAACAGTTCTTCACCGTGAGATGATAAAAGCAAGGAATTAATATTAGACGAGGTTATTGAGGCAAAACCTCTGTGGTAATTCAAGAAACAATTAGATGTCATTCCTGGAGGAAAATAGACTGAGTGAGAGAATTGCATAGTTGACATACCTGTGTGTAGCTTTTTGATTTTAAAAGGTCCCTTTTTTTCCCTTTTACGGCCAGTGCCTGTCTTTGTACCTGAAGGATTTGAGTGTGACTTCAGTTGCCAACAGCAGTTGTAGAAATAAGGATAAATTCCTTTACCAACACAAAAACAACAAGGAGTCCTTGTGGCACCTTAGAGACTAACAAATTTATTTGGGCATAAGCTTTCATGGGCTAAAACCTACTTCATCAGATGCATGGAGTGAAAAATACAGTAAGCAGTATAAATATTACAGCACACAACAAGATGGGAGTTGCCTTCCACGTGGGGGGTCAGTGCTAACAAGGCCAATGTAATCAAGGTGGATGTCACCCATTTCCAACAGTTGACAAAAAGGTGTGAGTATTAACAGAGGGGAAAATTACTTTTTGTAGTGACCCAGCCACTCCCAGTCTTTATTTAGGCCTAATTTGATGGTGCCCAGTTTGCAAATTAATTCCAGTTCTGCAGTTTCTCATTGAAGTCTGTTTCTGAAGTTTTTTTCTTGAAGAATTGCCACTTTTAAGTCTGTTATTGAGTGTCATGGGAGATTGAAGTGCTCTCCTACTGGTTTTGGAATGTTACAGTTCTTGATGTCTGATTTTTGTCCATTTATTCTTTTGCATAGAGACTGTCTGGTTTGGCCAATGTACATGGCAGAGGGGCATTGCTGGTACATGATGGCATATATCACATTGGTAGATGTGCAGGTGAATGAGCCCTTGATGGTGTGGCTGATGTGGTTAGGTCCTATGATGGTGTCCTTTGAATAGATATGGGTCAGGTCCCAGGAACCAATCCCTGCAACAAATCCCGTTGCTAACTCTGTCAGCATCTGGCTCCTCGCTTTTGCTGATACAGACTAACAGGGCTACCATTCTGAAACCTTTATCAACACACTGTATGATGTGTGGCTCATTCCCTCTATATCACAGCTTCTTGTCCTGGCTTCTAACACATAATGGCCTATAGGGTAGTATTATGTAACCTGATAGGTAATTTTAGCATAAATAATTCTTTATTTTTTCACTTCAATAAATAAATAAATTTGTGGGGAAAAGCCATTAAATAGGATAATGTTATTTATCCAAGGACCAATAGATACCCCTCCTTTTTGTTTGTCAAGCACTACAGCAAATTTCTGTACTTTTTCTGTGTTTACTGTGCTAAAAGAGATGAACCTTCATTAGTAGAAGGGGCCTAAAGCAGTGCACTGACATTTATGTTCTTCCTAAATTCCCCCCCACCCACCCCCTGCGAGGTCTGTTAAAAAATGTATTAAAACATTCTCTGGGTCAATGTGGGAAAGAGTCTTCCATGAACCATGCAGTACTTTCTAAAGTTCTCATTAGTTCCACAACCATTCTGTGGAATACTGTGCGTAATTATCAGCACAAACTGTCAAACACAGTATTCCCTATAGAGTCCTAAAGTTACATCCACAGCAGATATTACCTGACATGCTATTGTCTGTGCACTTCTATTATTTAGGGTCAGATTGTGGCCTGACTTGTGTGGCTATGCAAGGTACAGGGAGTATAAGGCAACCCATTAGTGCTTTGTGTCAGTGACTCATCCCACCACTCACAGTGCAGAAGATGAATAAGGCCCCACAGAACCATTTCATCCACCACCACATGCAGGTGGGTGGGAAAGGGCAGGAGGGGATGGGGAATGTCTCCATCCCCTGCCTCACAATGCATTGGCCAGCATAGCTGTCCCAGGTATGGACCCAGAACAGTTTACTCCCTGCCAAAGCAGTGGAGACCAAAGGGAAATTGTGACTCATTGAGTGACATTTGACCTCCTGGGATGCTTCAGTGGAAGCACAACAGCATGTTGCCCCTTGCTCAAGGCTAACTGTTAATGCGTAAGGCCTACATGGGGAGTTATCCATATTGATTATGACAATGACAGCTTAAACTGTAAATTCTTCAGGGCAAAAAATCTTCTCTGCCTCTGTGTGCCATCCAGAGAACAGTGTATCCGCAATCCTGACTGGGGCCACTGGGCAGTATTGTGATATACATAATAAATAATCAGCATGAATTTTCTTTATTTTCAGGAGATTTGTCCTCACCAAGGTGAGAGTCATTGCAAAAGGAGCTTTCTCAGGACTTGGTGACCTAGAGAAAATGTACGTATTGCATTCACTAGGAACCAAACTGTGTTATTTTAAACAGTGATTTGGGGTTGCAGATCCTTTTACTGCCCTGTTCTGCAAACAAGCCACTTTCTCTCTGCACTGCAGGAATATGTTTTTCATCTAGTTACAGATCTGTGAAAAATTGAAACAATAAAGATAAACCAGCATTCCAAAACAACATTGTCACAAATACATCTGCAAGAAATAGCGTCTGGGCAAGGGTTGAGATCAGCACACAATGTCAGCATAATTAATGAGTAAAATGTCATGGCAAAAATCCATGGGAATCTGAACAATCTGAGAATTCTGTGCTTCATTACAGTATGTCAACTCTCACTCAGCACCACTGTTCAGAACTATGGGTCAGCCAATTTCTGTTTCCAATAATTGGACTAGTTTGCTGTATGTTTTATGGAGAGCAAGGGGAGTTACTGATTTGTGCTGAGATTTTACAAAGCCACCCACAGGATAGAGACATCCACTTCCTATTAATTGTAGTGCTCAGATACTGTGATGAATAAGTACATATAATTACAGAGCTGCTATTAATTGGTATGATTAATTATGAGTGTAATTAATCTGGTAAACGGGTAATGCATGCAATTCTGTACTATTTTTGTGGCACAGCCTCATTCCTAGTGCACCTCCACCAATGGAGGAAAAAGAACAAGTAGTCTGTCCAGTGTTCTTTTGCTGTAGTAAGTCATAGACTCAGCTTATGAGACCAGAAGGGACTATTGTGATCATCTACTCTGTTTCCCTACTTGGCTCCTGGCTTCTCACCATCCTCCTTGTCCCAGCTCCCGGAATGTTGCCTCCACCATGCTGTTCATTCTTACATGCAACCCTTTGACTTTCTCTTGACACTAAATCCCTCTGCCCAGTAGTATCATTTTGTTTGTCCAGTTCACTAAGCATCACAGAGCCTATAATGGCAGACTCCCTGATTCATCAAGGGAATTAAACATTTGCTTAACTCTAAGCATGTTGGTGGTATCATCCCAATTTAGCAAAACACTTAAAGAATATGTTTAAGTCTCACTGGAAGAGGGGAAAAAAACCTATTTGAGTGGCAGTTGTGAGTTTTCTGTTACACACTGTAATGTGACTTCAGACCCTTAGCAAAATAACATGTTTGATTTGGATTAAATGTGTTTTCCCCTCTTATTTCCAATTGAACTCCCAAATGAAGTCAATATAAAAGCTTCCAATTCGCCTCATACAATTAGACTGGGCTCTTCATGAAAATAATGTTTGTTTGTTTTTTCTTGTAAAAGAGGATGAAATAATAAATTGACTTTTTGACTAAGAATCAGTTACACATTTCTCTATAACAACCCACCAGTGCAGCCTCAGGTATGAAGTAGTAGAGGGTGATAGTGTAGCCCAGACTTCATGGCCCATTCAATGTTCGTCTTTCTTTTCACACTGCCAGTGTTGATACCAATTAATGCCAGAAGTGCTTTTGTGGAAGTGGACTGCATACAGACCATCAGCACACTTCAACGGAAGTCACTGAACAGTGGTCACAAATTAACAGCTTTCAATCATGAACAAAAAGGGCTGAATTTTGAACTGATACAATATGTCCCATCTGCACCATAACGTGTAACTACCACCATGTTGGGTTACCTGATTATAACTCAGTAGTTCTTAACACATTTCAAATACTGTTTGGTCTTTTAGCTTAGTTGAGATCCTCATCAGTGCTCATGTTCACGGTTCAGGAACATAGTTAAAACTAGGGCTGTCAATTTAATCGCAGTAACTCACACAATTAACTCAAAATTAATTGTGGTTAAAAAAATTACTCATGATTAATTGCGGTTTTAATCACACTGTTAAACAATAGAATACCAATTGAAATGTATTAAATATTTTGGGATGTTTTTCTACATTTTCAAATATATTGATTTCAGTTACAACACACAATACGAAGTGTACACTGCTCACTTTATATTATTTTTTATTACAAATATTTGCACTGTAAAAATGATAAGAGATAGTATTTTTCAGTTCACCTCATACAAGTACTGTAGTGTAATCTCTTTATCGTTAAAATGGAACTTACAAATGTAGATACTTTTTGTTACATAACTTCACTCAAAAACAAAACAATGAAAAACTTTAGAGCCTACAAGTCCACTCAGTACTACTACTTGTTCAGCCAATCGCTAAGACAAACAAGTTTGTTTACATTTACAGGAGATAATGCTGCTAATGCTTCATATGCCCCTTCATGCTTCAGCCATTCCAGAGGACATGCTTCCATACTGATGATGCTAGTTTTAAAAAAAAAAGTGTTAATTAAATTTGTGACTGAACTCCTTGGGGGGGAATTGTATGTCTCTGGCTCTGTTTTACCCGCATACTGCCATATATTTCATGTTATACTAGTCTCGGATGATGACTCAGCACATGTTGCTAATTTTAAGAACACTTTCACTGCAGATGTGACAAAATGCAAAGAAGGTACCAATATGAGATTTCTAAAGATCACTACAGTACTCAACACAAGGTTTAAGAATCTAAAATGCCTTCCAAAATCTGTTGGGGACGAGTTGTGGAGCATGCTTTCAGAAGTCTTAAAAGAGCAACACTCCGATGTGGAAACTACAGAACCCGAACCACCAAAAAAGAAAAACAACCTTCTGCTGGTGGCATCTGACTCAACTTATGAAAATGAACATGTGTTTTGGATTGTTATTGAGCAGAACCTGTAATCAGCATGGACACATGTCCTCTGGAATGGTGGATGAAGCATGAAGGGACATGTGACTCTTTAGTGCAGCTGATGTAAATATCTTGCAATGCTGGCTGCAACAGTGCCATGTGAATGCCTGTTCTCACTCTCAGGTGACATTGTAAACCAGAAGCGGGCAGCATTATCTCCTACAACTGTAAACAAACTTCTTTGTCTTAGCTATTGGCTGAACAAGAAATAGAATATCTCCATTAATTTAAGCCTACTCAGTCCTATTTCCTAGAACTGGAAGGGACCTTGAAAGGTCATCAAGTCCAGCCCCCTGCTTTCACTAGCAGGACCAAGTACTGATTTTGCCCCACATCCCTAAGTGGACTCCCTCAAGAATTGAACTCACAACCCCAGGTTTAGCAGGCCAATGCTCAAACCACTGAGCTATCCTTCCCCCCCTAGGCTTGTAGGTTCCAAAGTTTTACACTGTTTTATTTTTGAGTGCAGTTATTTTTTGGACATAATTCTACATTTGTAAGTTCAGCATTCATGATAGAGATTGCACTGCAGTACTTGTATTATGTGAATTGAAAAATACTATTTTTTTGTTTTTTACAGTGCAAATATTTGTAATAAAAATAATATAAAGTGAGCACTGTATTCTTTGTATTCTGTGTTGTAATTGAAATAAATATATTTGAAAATATTTAAATAAATGGTATTCTATTATTGTTTAGCAGTGTGACTACTCGTGCTTAATTTTTTTTAATCACTTAACAGCCCTAGTTAAAACACAATTTGGCCCACTTACACAGCAAGATCAAACCTGTTTAAACTATGTGGGGAGGAAAATTGCATTGCAGTCAAGGGGCATCTATACAGAAGTTATTGGTGCAGATGGGCCCATAAAAGGGAACCTTATAGCAATACTCTGAGACATCTGTTCACCCAAGCTAGAGGACCTGATTCTCCCCTGCTTTACTCCAGCTGCTTTACATCAGTGCATTGAACTCAATGAGAATTAAATTGGAGTAACACAATAGCTAATCTGACCTACTAAATTTTATTTCAAAGGATTTCCTGCACTATTTAGTTGCTCATCACTTGAATGCAGCAAACAGTCATCATTTTGTATGGTCATGGAATTCACCAGTTAGGAATAAAATAGCTCTGATCATGCAGTTTTGCTGGCATTCACTTCTAACAGACTCTGCTGGTTTCCTTTTCTGTTTGGTATTTGCAGAACATTATTAAAGTCATTGGACTGTGAAGTGGCTTGCAAAGTGGGTTGTAAACTGTTTACATGGTCTTTAATTACTCAGAAACCATATGTCAGAGCTATATAAAGTGTGACGATATTGAATATGGTTTCTGTGACAAAGTGGTGATTTATCATAAACAAAAAAAATATATGGAGATGAGCTCAGTTTGAAAATACAACTTTGTGCTATTATAACTCTGGGGGAAAAAACTGTTTATAATAAAATATCTTTGAAAATAGAAGTGTGATTAATATGTAAATGAGACAAATCAACATCAACAGGGATGTTGTATATGCAGATGAGCAGGCAAGCAGTTACAATATGATATAGCTCACGAATCATAAATATAACCCATATATCATTCATTGCAAATATTCATGATAACACAGGGACAAAAAAGTATATAATCAAATGATATATTTGCATATAAAAATAGAACCCTGAATGAAAGCCTTTTTTCTCGCACAGGATCATGCACAAAAAAGAAGATTAAAGCAAACTGAAGGCAATTTAAAGGAAACAGCTATTAATAATGTGATATCTCAATGTGGTCAAATTTGGTTTGCCTGATGCATACAAATTAGATACTTTCCTATACTGTACATACTGTGCTTGCATGGAACTGAAAGATTAAAAATCAAGAGACTGACTAAATTTGCTGAATATATTAGTGAATGAGACATGTAAGGGAAAAATCAGATTTCCAAAGCCTAAAAAACCATTTTAATTTATTTATAATGTGGCTAATAGAGCGATGGGTCAGAACCATTTGTAACTGTGCTTTTGAGAATGCGGTTGGTTTTAAGGGCCATAATTTAAGGGCCACAATTACCTACCTTGGACACCAGCTTACCTGCTATTAGTAGTGGAGCTGTCACAGAGAGAGGGCCTCCCAGTATATTGAAGTATTCTGGGAAACTAGGGCGGGGGAAAATAGATGGTCCTCCAGAAAATCTGGATAAGAATCCTAAGTCTTATACTCTCATTCAAACTCAAAGTTTTTATTAGGGCCATCAGACCTGTATTTAACAAAAAATTAGGGATATAAGGGAATTTATTTTCTCACAGAAAGCTATTTCAAAGAATGAGAGATCTAAACAGCAACTTAACCAGCTTGGAAACAGGTGATCTTCTCACAAGCACTGGTTTCTCTTCATCTCCCCACTAATGTCCTTCACCTGTAGTCTAGAGGTACCATCTATGGATAAGAGTCTAATTTTGTCACTAGGCCTATTCAGTCCTTTAGCTTCCCTACTGAGACTACCAACGAAGTGACAATTAGTGCCATATCAATTATATTGATCTAGTAGAAACAAGACATGATTGAGACCAGCAATTTATTTTATAGAAGGCAACCAAGCAGCTGTACAGTGCTAAGAATTCTTAGTCACTTCCATCCTGGCTGAAATTTGAAGCTATCCAGTCTCCCATAAATGTTCATTCCACAAAATCCCAATCCCAAACTCACTGAAGTTGAGGACTCTTTCCACTGATTTCAGTGGGCTTTGGATTAAAACTAACTGCATTTATCTAAAACCAAGTGATTGATGAATCAAAGCATTAAATGGCAAGTTTCATGAAGACAATGTGCTTGCCATGGCTGGAAATTGGCACACAGGATAGTGTCACTAGTAGTAAGGTTTTTTTGTTTGTTTGTTTTTTAATGTATTTAGCATTCTTGTTTCAAAGATTATCAGTTGTAATTAGTTGCAACTTCACACAGACCCAGCATGGGCTTATATTTACACATGGGGACAATCTTACACCACTGAATTTAGTGCATGTCCCAAATAAAGGGTAGAACATACATCATCAGGCAAGGATGGGCAGCCTGAGTCTGGTGCTACCAAGAATGTGTCAGTTTTGGAAATTGCAATGTTGCCAGTCCTCTTTATTTTTCCTTTTGAATTTATTGTGTACCGCATCTTTTGGTAGTGGTGGGGCAGGTTAAAAAGAAAATAGTAATTTGAATTATTTTGAGAGGACTTTTAGAACATGAACTTCACAGACCCTTGGAAACAGGTTCTAGATAGCAGAGACATTCTGGACAATTATGGTTCCTCTGACCTACGATCTTTGAAAAAAAGGCAGAATATGGATTTGCAGGAGTTGTTGTGATATATCAGGTAAACATGCATCCACAAAAGTATTAAACACCACAAAGTGTAAGGGAGAGAAGCTATACATGGCATTTATAGCAAAATGCATAAAGATCATGCCTTTCACAATAAATATTCAAGGGTTTAACACCATGTGTGTTATATTCTAGTTTACCTTGTTGGAGGTTTCGTATCATTTTCTGTATCATGAGAATAGATAGAAATGCAAATAAACCTGCTACTGCATTTACATGACTCTAAATATGTATTTTCTCTCAGGCAATAGAGAACTATGTTTTGTTTTTTAAGTGAGGGTTTTTACATAAACCAACAAATGCATGGAAATTCAAAGTTAAAACTGACATGCCAGAGACTGACTATCTCATGGGTCTGATGATTTAAAATGGAACTTTTTATGGCTGATTCACTATCTGGAATCAGTATAAGTCAACAGTGACTGAAGATTGCTACCATCCAATAAATATTTGATAATCTGTGTGTCATGAATAATCACAGATCTTGGTCCTGTTCCTCCTGGTCGGATTCCACATACCAAATAACAGCATCACAGTTGCAGTTTGAGCACTGAGGCCAAGGACTGAATGGGCAGAAGGACTGAACATGCTCTTCTGAAACCTAGAAGTGACACTTCCTCCTCTAATCATAGAATATCAGGGTTGGAAGGGACCTCAGGAGGTCATCTAGTAAAATCCCTTGCTCAAAGCAGGATCAATTCCCAACTAAATCATCCCAGGCAGGGCTTTGTCAAGCCTGACCTTAAAAACCTCTAAGGAAGGAGATTCCACCATCTCCCTAAGTAACCCATTCCAGTGCTTCACCACCCTCCTAGTGAAAACGTTTTTCCTAATATCCAACCTAAACATCCCCCACTGCAAGTTGGAACCATTACTCCTTGTTCTGTCATCTGGTACCACTGAGAACAGTCTAGATCCATCCTCTTTGGAACCCCCTTTCAGGTAGTTGAAAGCAGCTATCAAATCCCACCTCATTCTTCTCTTCTGCAAACTAAACAATCCCAGTTCCTTCAGTCTCTCATCATAAGTCATGTGCTTCAGCCCCCTAATCATTTTTGTTGCCCTCTGCTGGACTCTTTCCAATTTTTCCACTTCCTTCTTGTACGGTGGGGCCCAAAACTGGACACAGTACTCCAGATGAGACCTCACCAATGTCGAATAGAGGGGAATGATCACGTCCCTCAATCTGCTGGCAATGGCCCTACTTATACAGCCCAAAATGCCATTGGCCTTCTTGGCAACAAGGGCACACTATCAATTCATATCCAGCTTCTCATCCACTGTAACCCCTAGGTCCTTTTGTGCAGCACTGCTGCCTAGCCATTCGGTCCCTAGTCTGTAGCAGTGCATAGGATTCTTCTGTCCTAAGTGCAGGACTCTGCACTTGTCCTTCTTGAACCTCATCAGGTTTCTTTTGGCCCAATCCTCTAATTTGTCTAGGTCCCTCTGTATCCTATCCCTAATTTCCAGCATATCTACCACTCCTCCCAGTTTAGTGTCATCTGCAAACTTGCTGAGAGTGGAGTCCACAACATCCTCCAGATCATTAATGAAGATATTGAACAAAACCGGCCCCAGGACTGACCCTTGGGGCACTCCGCTTGATACCGGCTGCCAACTAGACATGGAGCTATTGATCACTACCCGTTGAGCCCGACCATCTAGCCAGCTTTCTATCCACCTTATAGTCCATTCATCCAGCCCATACTTCTTTCACTTGCTGGCAAGATTACTGTGGGAGACCATATCAAAAGCTTTGCTAAAGTTAAGGAATAACACGTCCACTGCTTTCTCCTCATCCACAGACCCAGTTATCTCCTCATAGAAGACAATTAGGTTAGTCAGGCATGACTTGCCCTTGGTGAATCCATGCTGACTGTTCCTGATCACTTTCCTCTCCTCTAAGTGCTTCAGAACTGATTCCTTGAGGACCTGCTCCATGATTTTTCCAGGGACTGAGATGAGGCTGACTGGCCTGTAGTTCCCTGGATCCTCCTCCTTCCCTTTTTTAATGATGGGCACTACTTTAGCCCTTTTCCAGTCATCCGGGACCTCCCCCGATCGCCATGAGTTTTCAAAGATAATGGCCAATGGCTCTGCAATCACATCCACCAACTCCGTTAGCACCCTCAGATGTAGCGCATCCGGCCCCATGGATTTGTACTCATCCAGCTTTTTTAAAGAGTCCCAAACCACTTCTTTCTCCACAGAGGGCTGGTCACCTCCTCTCCATGCTGTGCTGCCCAGTGCAGCAGTCTGGGAGCTGACCTTGTTTGTGAAGACAGAGGCAAAAAAAGCATTGAGTACATTAGCTCTTTCCAAATCCTCTGTCACTAGGTTGCGTCCCTCATTCAGTAAGGGGCCCACGCTTTCCTTGACTTTCTTCTTGTTGCTAACATACCTGAAGAAACCCTTCTTGTTACTCTTAACATATCTTGCTAGCTGCAACTCCAAGTGTGATTTGGCCTTCCTGATTTCACTCCTGCATACCTGACCAATATTTTTATACTCCTCCCTAGTCATTTGTCCAATTTTCCACTTCTTGTAAGCTTCTTTTTTGTGTTTAAGATCAGCAAGGATTTCACTGTTAAACCAAGCTGGTCACTGGCCATATTTACTATTCTTTCTACACATTGAGTTAGTTTGTTCCTGAAACCTCAATAAGGATTCTTTAAAATACAGCCAGCTCTCCTGGACTCCTTTCCCCCTCACGTTATTCTCCCAGGGGATTCTGCCCATCAGTTCCCTGAGGGAGTCAAAGTCTGCTTTTCTGAAGTCCAGGGTCCGTATTCTGCTGCTCTCCTTTCTTCCCTGTGTCAGGATACTGAACTCGACCATCTCTCCCATGGTCACTGCCTCCCAGGTTCCCATCCACTTTTGCTTCCCCTACTAATTCTTCCCTGTTTGTGAGCAGCAGGTCAAGAAGAGCTCTGCCCCTACTTGGTACTTCTAGCACTTGCACCAGGCAGTTGTCCCCTACACTTTCCAAAAACTTCCTGGATTGTCTGTGCCCCGCTGTATTGCTCTCCCAGCAGATATCAGGGTGATTAAAGTCTCCCATGAGAACCAGGGCCTGCGATCTAGTAACTTCTGTTAGTTGCTGGAAGAAAGCCTTGTCCATCTCATCACCCTGGTCTGATGGTCTATAGCAGACTCCCACCACGACATCACCCTTGTTGCTCACACTTCTAAACTTAATCCCTAGAGATAATACCTCTGATTCAGGCCTGTAGTTCAATAGCAAAACAATGTAAGGAAGCTTACATTGCCACTATACATATATACATACGTACATGCATATATACATACATACAAAGACCGAAGCACTGTATTTGCTCTGTTAGAAACAGTGTCCTGTATTGCATGCGCACACACAGATGATCATAGAATCATCACCTCCCCTGACACCACACACTTCCCTTTGAAGTTTATTCCTATATTGGCTGGGTGAATGGCTATGCTCCAGTTTCCCAAGTGTTCCACAATACACTGTCAGTGGAAAACCTAGACTGAGATTCATTTTGCTGCTGTTTGTCAATGTGATTGGATTTGGTTGAGTTGTATATTGATCAGGCTTAAATTCTCAAGATGTGGGCCCACTACCAACAATGCTCTGTCTCCAGCTCCTGCAAATACTCCTTTTAGGATAGTTATCTTAAATTTTCTGCATGTAAGAATACAGGTGGCATGTTGTTATCTGAATTAAGTTTATTGTCCGGGAATAAAGGATATGTGCTGTATTCGAAATGTAATCAATAATGGATTAAGACTATCTTTTTAAAATTTTAATCTGTAGAATAATTGTGCTACAACGCCACCTGGTATTCTGCCTTTTCTTGCCAAGGCCTATCTGTGGGAGAGACCTTGAAGTTTGTGTTACTCTTGTCATTCCTCACAGACATACAGAAAAGTGAACTGCTCTTTAATTACCACTGCCAGCAACTCACAATTGATGTCCAAGAGCAGAGATTTCAGTCAGAGTATTATAATATTCCCATGAATACATAGGTATCTGTAATTTTCACTCCATGCATCTGAAGGTGTGGGGTTTTTTACCCATGGAAGCTTATGCCCAAATAAATCTGTTAGTCTTTAAGGTGTCACCGAACTCCTCGTTGTTTCAGTAAATACATAACATCTCCACCTAACCTGATCTCCGTGATTTTGCTAATTTTTGGACTGAACAGTATTAAAAATAAAATAATGTTCCTTAAAAATAGAGTTGAATAAATGTAAAATCAGTTCCCAATGTCAATACTATTGTTTTTTCCATTTTTTACTTTAAAAAAATCTACAAGAAAGCCCTGATCACAATATTATTTTTGTATTTGCATATGTAAAGTAAAGCACATATTTCCATTTTTTTGAATTTTAATTTCATAGTTACTTCTGTATGATTATGTATTTTGCTACTGTTTGCTACCTGGATAAAATATATTCAGAAAGAAATACAACATGTTTTGCTATTCCTTTCTTTTATTTAGCAAGAATGACCATTTTGTTTTAATTTTAGTAGTGTCATAATTTAATTGTTCTAATACTAAGCCGACAGTAAAAATTGAAGTGAGTTTGTTTGACAGAAAAATTATCCAGAACATCATTTATGGTTCCTATTTTACAAACTTCAAGACACAAAAACAGGTAGCCAGAATAGGGGCACTCACCTTCCTGTGTGTATGGTGAATACCTTACAGTGTACTACTAATGTGTCAAATAGTTCAGACTGTTTGAATTCAGAAAGAAGAAACTTAGGCAAAGGCACCTCATAGGTTACCCATCCTCTTCTTTAGCAGGAATCTTAAATCCAGTATTCCCCCAACTTTGCCTGCCAAATGTACCAGTTCTGGACACATTGCAACTTTCCCTAAACCTGAATGACTGAATCTTCCAAAAGTTTTGAGGGAGAGAGTCTGAATCTTCCACCTTAGAGCTGCCCCCAACTGAATTGCTGTGCAGAGGAACCCAGATTTGCTTAAGACAACACTGTGACTCAAAATGCATGTAAAAACTTCTGAGGTTCTTTATGTCATGGTACATGAACATTGTTAGGTACTGGTTTATCTGCTTTCCCAGGTGGGTCTCAGAACTGCTTAGAGTTTCCTTTTGGGAGGGGCTATATTTTATTTGTTACCTAATCAGCCTACTGTAATTTATGTTGGCTCAAAGATTTCTTGATGAAAATTAGAAATCTTACTTGACATACAAGTTCCAGAAAATGAGATGGAGACTCAGAACTGCCTATTCTATAATTATATTTTACATTTCCTAATGCAATTCACAGCATTAAGCATGGAAATTAAGCATGGCAAAGGATAGCTGTTGTCATGTTACCTTTCTAAATGATGCTGTGATTAAAATGAATGAATTTGTATCTTTTATGCACCTAACAACCCCAAACAATTCTATAAAACATTTAGAATAAAATACATTAAAGCAAAATCTAATGTTAATACAAAGTTAAGGTTGAGAAACTGAGCACAAATAATCAACAAATTAAAAAATGTTAAGGTTAGAGATGGTCATAAAGTGGGCTTTTTCTGTGGAAAAATTACTACTTTTACAGCACAAAATTGAACACTGAAAATATTTCCATTGAAAATCAAAATATTTTGATTTGTAAATGTTGCCTCACAGGTGTTGCAGTTCAGCAGCCTCATTCTCCCATTTCCTCTCTAGGCCATGGTCCCTGGTCAGAGCATATATCTTATGATGCACCACAGTCTCCCTTCATGCTGAGGGGAGGTATTTGCTTCATGGGAGTCCTTTGCTATGGTACATCCTGGGAATAGCTGAGGAGCCCTGGCAATAGAGAAGATTGGGGAGATGAGGAAACTGTACTATAATTCGCATGAGTCATGGTAGCAGGATGTCGAAAACAAAATATTCCAGTTTTGGGGCATTTAGTTGTTTGACACAAAATAAAAACATTTCCACAGAGAGCAGATATTTGTCACTAACGAAATTGTTTGATCAAAAATCCAATTTTCTGTCAAACCATTTAGGATAGAAAAATTTTGACCAGCTCTATTATGGATGTAATTTTAACTATATCACTGTATGATGGGAAGCATGTGACCTTGAAATTATGCCAGAATTTTTCTTCTTTTAGTAGGATTTTCTTTAATATTAATTTATTAATAAGAGGAAGTTGATGTTAGAACCACAGTTCAACTTCAGAAGGATTTTAGGAACATCCTAAAATACTAATTTTATTTAGCTTTTCTGAGAAGGGGAGGGTGTTTATATTTGATAAATAATATCAGTGGAATTGGCATGTTGCTATGAAGGCTCATTTCCTGCTACTTCACAACTACTGATGCAAACCTGAGCATTTATATAACATAAATGTTGAGGTGAAATCAAGTTGTTTATTCTTCCAGCAGGAGACATTGATTCTGCAGTAACATTTTATATTTCACCATTTTTATTTCTATTATACCAAATGATTGATCATTGTTCAGTGAAGTTGTCGGCATCCTCTCATCCACAAGAGACAGTGGGAATTGCAACCTATGATGTAGATTGTTTACAATATCTCATGTGACTGAATAGTCCAATCCGAGATTTGCATGATTTTGGCAGTTGTTGCAAATGTATGTATCTTGTTTGGGTGCTGCTTGCTTCCTACTAGTTCTTTTCTCTTCAAACTGTAGGAGCCAGCTCTTGTCACAGGCTTTAATGGAGACAATGGTGCCACTTGTTACAATCATTTGCCAAGGTTTCCCATTGGTCAGGAGCAATTCCAAATTCCTTCATATTTGGTTGCATGTGTTTTTCTAGCTAAGCTTGGGGCATCCTGTTCTTCTTGTTCCCTCTGATAGCTCCCCATATAGCATGTCCTTGGGTATTGGTCCAAGGTCCAGATGACCCAGCTAGTGCAGTCGTCTTTGCTTGAGCAAGGCTACCACACTTGATAAATTTGCCCTCTGAAGAACCTCTGCGTTGGTAACTTTATTTTGCCTTTTGGTGTTAAGTATGTGGCATAAACAGTGTAGGTGGAAACTGTTTAACCTTTTCTCCTCATGAGCATAAGTTGTTCATGTTTCCCCACCATAGATGAGAGTGCTGAGAATGCAAGTTTGATACCCCAGCATTTTGGTCTTGATGGTAAGCATTGAGTTGTGCCATGCTCTTTTGGTGAGTCTGCTAAAGATGGTGGCAGCCTTTCCAATGCGAATATTTAGTTCTTCATCCAGTGAGAGTTTGGTGGTCACTGTAGAACCTAAGTAGCTGAACTTTTGGACTACTTCTAGCTGGTTTGCATTTAAGGTGATTGAAGAATAGGGAGAGCAAAACCTGACAAACACTTGAAAAGCAGTCCATGAGTTCTTGTAGTAGATCTTCATTGTAGGCTATGAGGGCAGGCTCCTCAGTGAATAACACCTTTTTGACATTAGTCTTTGCCTTAAGTTGTGACTGGATGGGAAACTCTTCAACCTATCTTGCGTGGAGATACACTTTATCTTTCATGTCCTTAAACCCGCAGTTCAGGAGTACTGAGAAGAAGATTCCAAAGAGTGTAGGGTCAAGAACACATCCTTGCTTCTCTCCACTTTTCATCTCAAAGCTGTCCAAAATGGACCAACTGAACTGGACAGTTGCTTTCATGTTGTCGTGGAATGTACATATAAGACTTAACAGGGTTGGTGGGCATCCTATCTTTTCTAGTATTGCAAATAGACCTGCTCTGCTGACTATGTCGAATGCTTTGGTTAGGTCCACGAAGGTGATGTACAATGGTTGATTTTGCTCTCTGCACTTTTCTTGGCGTCGATGCAAAGAAAATATCATGTCTGTAGTTGACATGAATCCACGCTGTGATTTGGGGTAGACACAATTCGCCAGCTATTGTAGGCACACTAAGATGACTTTTGCAAAAGCTTTTCCTACTATACATAGTAGTGAGATACCATTGTGGTTGTTGCAGTCACTCTCTTCACCTTTATTTTTTATACAATGTGATGATGTTTGCATCATGCATCTCTTGTGGTACCTCACCCTCTTTCCAGCATTTAAGTAGCAGCTGATGAAGATATGGTAATAGGCTTCCTTTCCCTGACCTGAGGATTTCTGCTGGGATGCCGTCTTTTCCAGGAGCCTTGCCACTTGATAGTAAATCAATAACCTTGCTTAGCTCTTCCACAGTGGGCTCCACATCTAGCACTGGCATGACCTGTAGAGTTGGTATTTGGTCCAGTGATTCACTGGTGATGTTTCTTTCTTGTGCATATAGCGCTGAATAGTGTTCAATCCCACAAGACAACTGTTTACTTGTATCTGTAATGATTTCACCACTGTGCAATTTGAGAGGGGCAATCTTGTTGACAGTTGGACCTAGAGCTTTCTTCAGGCCGTTATACATGACTTTGAGGTTTCCTGTGTCTGAGGCTGTCTGTATTTCTTCACAGAGCTTGGTCCAGTAATGATTTGCACAGCGTTTGCTTGCTCACTGCACCTCGGTTTTTGCATGTCAAAGTCTCACTTTGGTGCTCTCTGTTGGCGTCTTGATGTGTTCCATATAGGCTGTGTTCTTAATGTTAAGAGGTAACAGTCCCGCTTCATTTTCTTCAAACCAGATCTTTTTTGATGGTCTCTTCCCCCAAATGTAGCTAAAGCTGTTTCATAGATTGTTGTTTTTAAATCTTCCCAAAATTCCTCTTCCTTCTCTGGTAGTGACTTCTTATGCAAACTAAGTTCAAAAGCCTTCACAAACTCCTGGCATTTCCTCTGATGTTCCTTTGGTGTTAATAGTGTTGATTTTGGGTTTTCTCCTAGGTTTTGCTGTATTTAATTTCTTCACTGTAATCTTCGCTTTGCTAATAATCAAAGAATGGTCAGTGTCACAGTCAGCACTGTGGAACATGCAAGTGTTCTGCGCTGAAGGTAGGTCTTTCCTCCTGACGATAACAAGGTCTAGTTGTTGCCAGTGGCCTGATCATGGATTTCGCCATGACGCTTTTCCTATAAAATATGAATTGGTTAATGCATATTTGATTTTGAGCGCAGAATTCAAGAAGTCGTTGGCCATTCTCATTTATCTTGCTGATGCCAAAATGTCCTAGGCAATCTTGCCATGAGTTGTTGTCTGCGCCGATCCTTGCATTGAAGTCACAGAGGAGGAAAATTTGTTCAGTTGATGGTATTCTTTTGATGAGTTGATGCAGAGAGTTGTAAAATGTATCCTTCTCCTCAGGGCTAGATTTGAGTTTAAGCACTGATGATGTTCACAGAGCTGATGGTTGCCTGAAATTTAAGTGAGATAATGCGCTCTGACTTCCCAATGGATGTTTGTAGGAGCTTTACCCATTTGTTTCTCACAGTGAAACTGACACCATGCAGACGCTTTTCTTCGCTACTTTTACTTTGCCAAAAGAAGGTATAATTGGTCTCTTGGACAGAACCAGCATTTGCCAGTCTTGTTTCCTGGAGTGCTGCAATGTCAATGTTGAGTTTGTACAGCTCACGGTCTATTAAAGCTAACTTAAAGTTGCTTATGTATTGTAGGTCATCAACGTCTATCAATCCTGGGCACATGGTACTGACATTCCAGCTTCCAAGCCAGAAAGTTCTTGGTTTCTTATTTTTGCCAGGTGCAAGGTTTCTGTCTGCCTTTCAACTTTTGGTCTAGCCACACGAACCCCATGACGCAGACAGACTGTGGTGGGTCAGCACCTAACTGTCCAGGGGCTGCCCAGCTTTGTGGTGGACCATAGCTGACCCAGTGGAATGCAGTGATTTCTCTCACCGTCCAAGGTGACCCTCCTCTATGCCAATCAAGTGAGACCTTATAACCTGTAACTGCCACCTTCCATGTTGTGTCCATGCTACCAGAAAGGCTCGAGTGCCCTCTCCATGTAATGTGGCTTCAATAGCCTGGGCAATTAATATGGAGGTGCTGCTTCGCCCATGTGTCAGTGTTCCCCTCCCGACTTCACTGGTTTGGACCAAAGGAAGGATGGGAGTTGATACATTTGGAACCAGATATGCTGAAGGAGTTGCCAGTGCAGAGGAGATCTTCCATCTGCCTGCTTTTCAGGGCTCCACTCCTAGATTGGTTGTCAGCCACAGCTGAAGGGCCCAATCTGACCTGCATGGATGGCCTTGACAAATACATCGAGTGAATTTTCTCATCTGCCTTTTGATGGCATTTCTTCCATCAGGGGTTCCACTACCCTCCTCGGGCACTCATATGCCGAAGCTGTTGGCACTTCCTGAGGTTTCTAGGTTAATTAACCGCCACCCAGCACTCAGCATTGGCCAATAGAGGTTGTACTGCTTATAGACTCAGACTCATAGACTTTAAGGTCAGAAGGGACCAATATGATTGTCTAGTCTGACCTCCTGCACAACGCAGGCTGCAGAATCTCACCCACCCACTCCTGAAACAAACCCCTAACTTATATCTGAGCCATTGAAGTCCTCAAATCAAGGTTTAAAGATGTCAAGGTGCAGAGAATTCTCCAGCAAGTGACCTGTGCCCCACGCTGCAGAGGAAGGCGAAAAACCCCCAGGGCCTCTGCCAATCTGCCCTGGAGGAACATTCCTTCCTGACCCCAAATATGGCGATCAGCTAAACCCTGAGCATGTGGGCAAGACTCACCAGCCAGACACCCAGGAAAGAATTCTGTGTAGTAAGTCAGATCCCACCCCATCTAACATCCCATCACAGGTCATTGGGCATATTTACCGCTAATAGTCAAAGATCAATTAATTGCTAAAATTAGGCTATCCCATCATTCCATCCACTCCATAAATTTATCAAGCTTAGTCTTGAAGCCAGATATGTCTTTTGCCCCCACTGCTCTCCTTGGAAGGCTGTTCCAGAACTTCAATCCTCTGATGGTCAGAGCAGTAGCAGTTCTCAATTCTGATCTGATTAAGTGAAGTGGCGGGTGATTATTCTACTGGTAAGGTGTATTCTGATTGTTCTATAAAAGAGACTCACTGGACCAAATTCATCCTAGGTGTAAATCCACTGACTTCAATCAGTGTACAGCAAGAATGAAGTTAGACCACTGTGCACTTTAGCCAATCTCAGAACAACTTTATCATAAAATAGTTTGTTTAGATTTTTGGGACAGGTCTAGGTGTATGCTAGATCATGGTGTATGCATAAGAGGTCTAGTAAGGTATCTGATGAATCTGCTTATGGCTGACAAGCCCAATTTGAGAGCGACACAGCTTGTTACAAGTTTCACAGATCCGTGTGTTGTTTGAGATGGAATCCAAGATTATAGCATGCTGCTCTTTTCTTTCTCGTTTTTCTTCCATCCTCTGGTTTAAAGCTGCTTCATGTTGAGCTGCACTCGGTGCCAGATGCTGCCTCCAGATTGGACAGGATTCTGCACACTCCTCCCAGCTTTCTACATTGATGTTGGACAACTTCATATCATTTTTACACACATTGTGGTACTGCCATAAAGGGTGACCCTGCTTTCTAGAGCCATCACAAATCTCACTGTATAAAATATTGTTGGGGATATTGTCTCCTCCCATTGTTCTGATGTGACCAAGCCATTGCAACCTCCTATGCTTAATAGTGGTTTCTAAATGTGTCAGTCTTATGTGCTCCAGAACCTCTGTGTTTAGTATTTTATCTTCCCACTTTATTTTCAGGATCTGGTGCAGATATCATAGATGATAACTGTTCAGTCTCCTTACGTGCCTACCATATATAGTCCATGTGGGACAGGTACATTATGTTTTATTTGTTTATAAAACACCAGGCACATAGCTGGTAATCCATACCTAATAAATAATAATAAAATAAAATATAATATATAAAAAGTACATTTATTAATAGAATATTTTTAAGGTTTACTTGGCTGGCTTGCACAAATTCTAGTTGTTATGGTTTAGAATGAAAGAATGAAAGCAGTTTGACATGTTTAACAAGGCAAACATATCATTTTGAAATTACAAATTAACAGGAGAATAATGTAAAATATTGAAAAATACTGGTGGCTGTGCATTTTAAAATATATTCAGCAGCTTATTAGGACTTAAGAATTGCCATACAGTAGCAGACCAGCAGTCTGCCTAGTCTAGGATCTTGTCTCTGACAATGTCTAATACCAGTTGCTTCTGAGAAAAGTATGCCGCCTTGTATTGAACCATTAGGGAATTACCTGTCCAGAGGAAGAGTTTTTTTCCTCTAACTCCCCATCATTTAGTGGCTGGTTTGTGTCCTGAAGCATGAAGATTTATATGTTTATAAAAAATAGTTTATTATGAGAAAAGATAAATAGGGGAACCACAATTTCCTTCTCTATCCTTTTTTTATTATGTTGTGTGTCCCTTCTTATAAAGGCAGCATTCTGCCAGGTACTGAGCATGCACTCTGACTCTGATCCAGCAAAATACTTTAAGCACATGTTTAAGTACTGTTGTTGACCTCAATGGCCTACTCACGTGCTTTAAATTAAGTATATGATAAAGTGCTTTGCTGGACTGGGGTCAGACTGCTTGTTTTTTTTTACAAACTCAAGCCTTAGGATCCCCGCTGGTCACTGGTCCTACTCACATACGTGAAGTTAGGCATGTGCTTAAATATCTTGCTGAATCAGGTCCTAAACTAAACACACACACACACACACACAAATCTTGTCAATCTTGCTTTATACAAAGGTCACTCCAGACCCCTAGTCATTTTTGTTAGACTTCTCTGAACTTCTGCTTTTTCTGCTAAATCATTTCTGAGATAGTGACCAAAACTAAACAGAGTGGCATACAATGATTTACATAGTAGTGTTAGAATATTTTGAGAATTATTTTCTATTCTTTATACATCCTAAAATTGTTGAATATTGACCACTTCTGCATGTTGAGCACAGGATTTCAGTTTTCTGTCCACTGTGAAAGGCATATTTTTCCTCAGTAGATACGGTTAATTTGGACCCCATTAATGTGCATGAATATTATAGTCTAAATCATTCTTTCCAGTATCCATTAAGTTGCATTTATTGACACTGAATTTTATCCATTCTCTCAGTTACATCCTTCTGAATTTTATACTTGGCTTACCTAAATAATTTTATGTCCCCTGCATATTTTGCTAATTCAGTGTGCATTCGATCTTTCCCTGATCATTAATAAATATATAAATTAGTACAAGTACCAATTCTGTTAAACATTGATCATATTGAAAAATCTTCATTTACCGCTACTGTTTCTTATCTCTCGCCCTCTTTTGAAGGTATCAGAGGGGTAGCCGTGTTAGTCTGAATCTGTAAAAAGCAGCAGAGGGTCCTGTGGCACCTTTGAGACTAACAGAAGTACTGGGAGCATAAGCTTTCGTGGGTAAGAACCTCACTTCTTCAGATGCAAGTAATGGAAATCTCCAGAGGCAGGTATATATCAGTGTGGAGATAATGAGGTTAGTTCAATCAGGGAGGGTGAGGTGCTCTGCTAGCAGTTGAGGTGTGAACACCAAGGGAGGAGAAACTGTTTCTGTAGTTGGATAGCCATTCACAGTCTTTGTTTAATCCTGATCTGATGGTGTCAAATTTGCAAATGAACTGGAGCTCAGCAGTTTCTCTTTGGAGTCTGGTCCTGAAGTTTTTTTGCTGTAAGATGGCTACCTTTACATCTGCTATTGTGTGGCCAGGGAAGTTGAAGTGTTCTCCTACAGGTTTTTGTATATTGCCATTCCTGATATCTGACTTGTGTCCATTTATCCTCTTGCGTAGTGACTGTCCAGTTTGGCCAATGTACATAGCAGAGGGGCATTGCTGGCATATGATGGCATATATAACATTGGTGGACGTGCAGGTGAATGAGCCGGTGATGTTGTAGCTGATCTGGTTAGGTCCAGTGATGGTGTTGCTGGTGTAGATATGTGGGCAGAGTTGGCATCGAGGTTTGTTGCATGGGTTGGTTCCTGAGTTAGAGTTGTTATGGTGCGGTGCGTGGTTGCTGGTGAGAATATGCTTAAGGTTGGCAGGTTGTCTGTGGGCGAGGACTGGCCTGCCTCCCAAGGTCTGTGAAAGTGAGGGATCATTGTTCAGGATGGGTTGTAGATCACTGATGATGCGTTGGAGAGGTTTAAGCTGAGGACTGTAGGTGATGGCCAGTGGAGTTCTGTTGGTTTCTCTTCTGGGCCTGTCTTGTAGCAGGAGGCTTCTGGGTACACGTCTGGCTCTGTTGATTTGTTTCTGTATTTCCTTGTGTGGGTATCGTAGTTTTGAGAATGCTTGGTGAAGATCTTGTAGGTGTTGGTCTCTGTCTGAGGGGTTGGAGCAGATGCGATTGTACCTCAGTGCTTGGCTGTAGACGATGGATCGTGTGGTGTGACCGGGGTGGAAGCTGGAGGCATGAAGGTAGGCGTAGTGGTTGGTGGGTTTTCGGTATAGGGTGGTGTTAATGTGGCCATCGCTTATTTGTACGGTGGTGTCCAGGAAGTGGACCTCCCATGTAGATTGGTCCAGGCTGAGGTTGATGGTGGGGTGGAAGCTGTTGAAAGCATGGTGGAATTCTTCCAGGGCCTCCTTCCCATGGGTCCAGATGATGAAGATGTCATCAATATAGCGTAGGTAGAGAAGGGGCATGAGTGGACGAGAGCTGAGGAAGCGTTGTTCCAGGTCAGCCATAAAAATGTTGGCATATTGTGGGGCCATGTGGGTGCCCACACCATCCTAGCCACCATGGATGTAGAGGCTCTCTACACAAACATCCCACATACAGATGGAATACAAGCTGTCAGGAACAGTATCCCTGATGATGACACAGCACAACTTATTGCTGAACTCTGTGACTTTATCCTCACGCACAATTATTTCAAATTTGGTGACAATATATACCTCCAGACCAGTGGCACCGCTATGAGGTTCTTACCCACGAAAGCTTATGCTCCCAGTACTTCTGTTAGTCTCAAAGGTGCCACAGGGCCCTCTGCTCCTCTTTTGAAGGACCCTCTCTAAGGTTTTCTGAAAGTCCATATAAAATATATCAGTTCCTTCTAAGCTATACGGCCACACAGCAGCCTATTATGCGCCGAACCCTGGAGCTGCTGTGGTGAGGAGAGATGCTCTATTCAGCCCCGGACCTGCCGTGGGCGGGGAAGAGGCACCTATCCCGTGGCCCCAGCCTCAAAGCTGCCACAGCAGGGAAAGGTGCCTCTCCCCCCCAGCCCAGGTGCTGCTGCAGGGAGAGAGAGATGGAGGGAGTCCTCTCTCCCCGACGTATCCCTGGGGCAGTCTGCACCCCAAACCCATCATCCCCAGCCGGAGCCCTCACCTCCCCCTGAGGCCCCTCCAAACCCCTCAGCTCCACCCCCGCCACATGAATTTTGTTATGTGCACCAATATGGAGGTGATGTCTGACACATCATCTCCATAATGGTGCACATAACAAAATTCATTCCACACATGCATAGGAAAAATTAGAGGGAATACTGACAGGGTCCCAGGCAAACCTGTACTGCCTGCCCTGAAGCCCATCTGTTACAACTTCACTGATGTTGGTACTTAAACTGGGTAGATTAAGGCTAGCTCTCGTATGTCTACACATGCTGCAAAAACATACCCCAATTGCAATGTAGACATGTTAAGAAACATATTATGTTTTCAGACTACCGTGTTACCAGGTGCTGTACTTTCAGGATGAGATATAGCATATCAGCAACAGGAAGGATCACTGTAAAGTGAATAGAAAATTATGCCAGTGATAGCAACTGCTCCTGGTCACAAAAAGGAAAGCCCCCCAAAGTGATTGATATTGAAGATGAGAAATATGTAAGTGCTGTAATGCAGTGAGGACAGAAGCTCTCCAGTGTCACACTCCCTAGAGTGAAATCCTCCAAACACAGAGGACTTGATTGCACTAGATTTACACAGTGTAACTCCACTGATTTTAGTTGTTACTGCTGAGTTATGCTAATGTGAGATCAGAATCAGGCCCAGCATAATAAAAGAGAGATGTCTTCTTTAAAAAGTACAAATCTTAAATACAATTCTCATCTCCATATCTTGGGTAGTTGTTGGCAGGTTAAAAGCTTTTTGCTGTCGGACATGTCTTTTTGTTTACACAGGCAGTAAGTAATAAAGGAATAGCATCCAGCCTTGGGTAGAGATTGTTCAATAGTCTGCTTCTTTCTTGCTGTTACTGACTCTCTATAGCCTTTTTAAAAAATCTATAGGGCTTACTCTAGAGCTGACCTTGTCTAACTGTATTGATGGTTAGCAATTGAAGGCTAATTAGAAAGCAAGTTACTATGGTAATTCTTGAGTCATATATTTAAAGAGACAATACTGCTAGAAAACCACTTATGCAGCTAGATTATACAAATTAAAAATATAATTCATTCATATTCATATGAAGTTGTAATATGCAATAAGGAAGTTTTTCCTTTGCTACCACATTTTTACTCTCTTATTTTTCTGTTCTCTAAATTACATATAATTTTAGAGCTAAGGGATAAAAAAGGGTTTTAAAAAAAACCACACAAAACATGTTAGAATAAATTCTATAAATGACAGATAAGTCAGGTAAGAGATAATGGAATACAGAGTCTTGCATTTCTAGATCATCTTATCAAATACAGCTCAGGTTGCTGGGCTGCAAAGTTTATTTTTTGATGGAAAATTACACAGTGGCCTGTGTAAAAATCATAGATCATAGAAGATTAGAGTTGGAAGAGACCTCAGAAGATCATCTAGTCCAACCCCCTGCTCAGATCAGGAATGCCTAGTGAGCAGTTGTCCTTATTTCAACCCACCATCACCATTGACACTAATTGGCAACCTTGTTGGCCAAAGGTTGAAAGGCTAGCCTCTCACCCTAGAGGGTGATCCAATCACACTTGTGAGGCAGTGTAGGAAGCATGCCCTGTCACTGGCTCGGCCTTGCTTCTTCTGGGGATAAATGGAGGACTTCAGTCTTCGGGGCTGCTGGTCCAGTTCCTGTCATAAGTAATACCTTTACTTCACATTATTTTTCAAATATGAGCCACAAACAAAAAAGTCATTTCTGTCACTATTGAGCACAGAACTGCCACTTCCTTCCCTTGTGAAAAAACATTTTAAAAATACATGCACACAAAAAACATGCCACTCATGATATGTATGTGAGCATGTTTATAAGAAAAAGCAAATTATAACAAGTTAATGGTCTCACATGGTATATGAGTTTGCTGCTCTTCTTGAAGTGGAGAGAACTGAGAGATTAAATGCATTCAGCAGGATCACATGTCTGTATGGTAGATGGTATTGTACTGAACAGCAGAAGTACTTGAATTTACTGTACTCTGTTGCAGAAAGTTCATATAAGGTCCTTGCACCACTCAAGTCCTTAAATGCACTTGTAGACCAGCAGAGTTTACAGCAGTGGGTGAGCAAAAATGAAGCCACTGTTGTCAACATAAAATTGCCTTTAATATATTTTCAGAATTAAATGCCTTAGATGCCCTCTTTTGCAACTCAGGGCTTGCATACATGCTAAATTTCACTGGTTTAACTAAAGGTGGGATTTAAAATTGATGTAGTTAAATCACTGCAAAGGGTTGTCTGGACTCGTAAATCAATATAAATCTGCCCTATATTGATTTAGCTTAAATCAGTTAGGACTATGTTTAAGCTAAATCAAAATCAAGTCACTCTTAGAAGAGCACCTTTTTAGGGTTTTGCACCATTTTGGAGCTCTGCTGTATGTTAATATTGAATGGGAACCAAGCTTGTAAAAAAGCCTAATATCCCCATAGCTAATTGATTAGCAGCATAAAGACTTTAACCCTTATTTTATTCTATCAAAGAAAGAAGAGTATGTAACTATTTCTGTTTCTGTCTTTTGTGTACGTACACTTTAAATGTAAAAGAGCTACCTTTCTGGGGGGATGTTAATTAATTGAAAATGATCTTACACAATGAGAAATATGCTGTATATTTCATTCATGGGAGTTTTATAGTCTTTGTTTTCCTTAATCTAAAATAAATTACCTAGTCTCAAAGTATATGGGTTGCTTTTTGTGTGTGGAAAGTATCACTATTTTTGATTACATGGATGGGTGATGTAGCAATTAGCCTTTATTTTTTAATTAGGCATGCAGTGTTTTTCTAAAACGCATGCATAAAACATTCCTGAGAATCTGAAAAATCAACTGCTCCTACAGTTCATCTGCTGAGTTGTATTTTGCTTTTCTGAATATGTGTGTGTGTGTATAGTACTTTGGGTAACTGAACTTTACTAATATCATGTCTTAGCTTGTCCCATGGACATAGCTCCCACTGCTCATTGGGGGTGGTTTAATTATGTTGCTGAGAGAGCTGGGTGGCATGGTCCAAAAAGAGTGATGTTTTCTAAAGTTAAGAATGTCAGTGTAAATACAGACCCCAATCCACTGAAATCAGTTGGGCTCCATGTGTACTACCACAGCACATAAAATCTCCCACAGCCCAAATTAAGTGCTGATTTTACTTTCTCCAACGCAGACAAACACAGTTATTTATTAGCGCTAATTGGAATTTTTTTAAACAAAAACTATTTTTGATTAAAAATGGCTTTATTTAATTAAAATTTTCTCAAAATTGTTGACATCAAATTTATTGGTTTCTCATGAAAAATGTTTGTCTTTTAATTTTTTTCCCAAAATGTTATAGAAAACCTCATTGTTCTACTAGGTTGGTGTGGTGTAAGGATACCGTAATTGGAGTCTCTCTTTATATCTGTAGCAGAAAGTCAGGTAGGAGCGGGTTGGAAAATGTCCTGTGCAGCAGGGAATGAGACATGGTAACATTGGGGACAGTGCTGTGTTCTGTATTCTATTAAAGTTCCTTGTTCAGTGCTATAAGCAAGCAACTCTTTCTGTAAACCCTATTGCCAGAAGCTCCAGATAGGAAAGAGCTTTCTACTCCCTCTAGTCTTGAAAAGAGAAAAGTGCTGCCATGGAGAACTTCACTTGTATAAGCTACCTACCCACAATTCCTCTTGTGACATTTTGGGAGTCACCAAAACTAGGTATAAATGTGGATTCTGTGGGGTAGTGTGCTCCCAGAGAAGGGAGAGAGTTCTTCCTTTGTGGCAAAGCACCCACTTCTAAGCAGGGAGTACTCTATTCAAAGAGCCTAAGTGTTTCTAACTGTTCTCCCACGTGTACTGTCTTGTGGGAGATCACGAAGAGTGAGGACTTTGCTGTGAGAGACAGTGCAGAGACGCTGTAGCAAGAGATGCAGAGGACAGCAGCAGAGCTCAGTGGACTGTAGTGAATTTCTGCATACCCAGCACCTTAATAAAGTTTGCTCACTAGGCTAGGTGGTAGTGGTGCCATCAGGCAAGCAGCTCCCTTGAGATGGGAGACACACCCCTACAAGGAAACAATGAACTATTACCTGTGGGATATTCTCTCTGGCAGGAGGGAAGGGAGTTAGATACTGCCAAGTTACTGGGAGGGGGGATGTATTTTCCTCTTTCATTACATATATATTTCTGTTACTGTGTTTTTCCCAGGTTTTGATTGTGTCCCCTTTCCTCTAATAAAGGTTTCTTTGTTTGTATGAAGTCTGAGTGCTTGTGAATGGGGAAGTTCTGCCTGTAAAAGGCAAGCAGTAGGAGGTGTGTTTAGTTGTCCCAGTTTTCTGGATGAGGTCTGGACACAGTTTTGTCCCAAGTGCAGTGTTGCAGTTCGTATGCCCTTCTTCTTCCCAAAGTCTTTGAAATGCACACTAGCTCTTTGCTAGGATTTTATTGTTTCTATGTATTATAATATAATAGCATAAATGTGGAAGTCACTTTACAAGCATAAAAGAAGAGGCCATCCTCTGAAGGAGATTACAGCCAAAGGCCCCAATCCTGTAGATACCGGTGCAATAGGATTTCAGTGAGATAACTCATATGCCTAAAGTTAAGCTTGTGTATAAATGTTTGCAGGAACAAATCCTAAACTAGGCAGAAAAGACCAGAATAATTACTTATTATTGTAGAGGGAGAAAATGAATCTGTAGAGAACAAAAAAAAGGGGAATCCTTGTGCCAGAAATAGGAACTGCGCAGATAAAGTTTTACTCAGACTAAGGGAGGCTGAAGGCTTTTTAGAGCAGTGGTTTTCAATGTTTCAATGCAGACCCCTTTGGAAATATTAGGCATGATCTGCAGACTCCCAGGTCCACGGACCACAGATTGAAAACCACTGCTTTAGAGAAATGCTTTAGAGATGTTTGTAGAAAGAACATAAGGTTGGGAACTGACAGAAAATCTTTGTGCAATAAGTTTGCAATAGTTGTTGTTAATATATTAATAATAATAATATATTAATATATATATTGTTTTTCCCATGCTTTGCTTAAGATGCACCAGACCAGCCACTCTTAATCAACTCCTCCTTTTATGTCACAATAAATAGGTAAGAAAACATGAACTAATGTCTGAGATGGTAAAAATAAAATCTCTTGTGATTTATTTTCACTGATGTGGGAGTGACACACTTGTATGTTCAGCTTTGGTGAATATTCAAAGTCTGCTCATAAACTTGGGAACTTAGTTTTACAGCCAAATCAGAAGAGTAAAAGGTTTTCGGTTTTCAGTTTTCCTTCTGAGAATGTACTGTGCCAATATGAGGCACCTGCTGTTCTCAGCTTCACTATTTCATTTAATGTATTAGAATTAGAAATAGAATTTTCCCCTAATGGTGTTTGTATGTGTATGTACTGCTATAGAAAACTAGAGGCCATTCTTGTGTACTGTTCTTCCTATATGATCATAGAATCATAGAACTGGAAGGGACCTCGAGAGGTCATCTAGTGCAGTTCCCTACACTCATGGCAGGACTAAGTATTATCTAGACCATTCCTGACAGGTGTTTGTCTAACCTGCTCTTAAAAATTTCCAATGATGGAGATTCCACAACCTCCCTAGGCAATTTATTCCAGTGCTTAACCACCCTGACAGGAAGTTTTTCCTAATATCCAACCTAAACCTCCCTTGCTGCAATTTAAGATTATTACTTTTTGTCCCATCCTCAGAGATTAAGAAAAACAATTCTTCTCCCCCCACCTTGTAACAACCTTTTATGTACTTGAAAACTGTTATCATGTCCCCTCTCAGTCTCCTCTTTTCCAGACTAAACAAACCCAATTTTTTTCAATCTTCCCTCATAGGTCATGTTTTCTCGGCCTTTATTCATTTTTGTTGCTCTTCTTTTTACTTTCTCCAATTTGTCCACATATTTCCTGAAATGTGGCACCCAGGACACAATAATCCAGTTGAGGCCTAATCAGCGCAGAGTAGAGGCAGAAGAATTACTTCTCATGTCTTGCTTACAACACTCCTGCTAATACATCCCAGAATGATGTTGTACACTATGAACCCCAGACCCCTTTCCGCAGTACTCCTTCTGAGGCAGTCATCTCCCATTTTGTATGTGTGCAACTGATTGTTCCTTCCTAAATGGAGTATTTGTCCTTATTGAATTTCATCCTATTTACTTCAGACCCATTCTCCTGTCCAGATCATTTTGAATTTTAATCCTATCCTCCAAAGCACTTGCAACCTCTCCCAGCTTAGTATCATCTGCAAACTTTATAAGTATATTCTGTATGCCATTATCAAATCATTGATGAAGATATTGAACAGAACTGGTCCCTGCGGGACCCCACTCATTATGCCTGATTATAAAGAGTGAAGCCATCACAATGTAAACAAACGTTCCACCAACCTGCATTGCAGAAATCTGACTCTACACAAAAGTTAGGCAGAGAAAGGTAATTCCATTTCATGGAGGATTTCAATAATTTGAAATTTGGTTTTATTCTGATAAAAATTTTCTAAATTATTATTGACAAACCATCAAAACAAAGAGGAAAAGTAACCAAATCAAAGATAAATGCCAATAAATTAATCTAGTCACATACTCTGACATGCATTAGTAGGTGCATTGCCAGCAGATCGAGGAAAGTGATTATTCCCCTCTATTCGGCACTGGTGAGGCCACATCTGGGGTATTGCATCCAGTTTTGAGCCCCCCACTACAGAAAGGATGTGGACAAATTGGCGAGAGTCCAGCAAAGGTCAATGAAAATGATTAGGATGTTGGTGCACATGACTTATAAGGAGAGGCTGAAGGAACTGGACTTATTTAGTCTGCAGAAGAGAAGATTGAGGGGAGATTTGATAGCAGCCTTCAACTACCTGAAGGGGGGTTTCAATGAGGATGGAGCTCAGCTGTTCTCAGTGGTGGCAGATGACAGAACAAAGAGCAATGGTCTCAAGTTGCAGTGGGGAAGGTCTAAGTTGGATATTAGGAAAAACTATTTCACTAGGAGGGTGGTGAAGCACTTCAATGGGTTACCTAGGGAGGTGGTGGAATCTCCATCCTTATTGGTTTTTAAGACCTTGTCAAGGCTGTATCCCCACTTTGAACTTTAGGGTACAAATGTAGGGGCCTGCATGAAAACTTCTAAGCTTAACTACGAGCTTAGCCCTGGTCCGCTGCCACCATTTCCAATGGATTCCCTCCCTGGGAAGCCTTGAAAAACCTTCACCAATTCCCTGGTGAATACAGATCCAAACCCCTTGGATCTAAAACAAGGAGAAATTAACCATTCCCCTCCTTCCTCCCACCAGCTCCTGGTGAGTACAGATCCAACCCCCTTGGATCTAAAACAAGGAGAAATTAACCATTCCCCTCCTTCCTCCCACCAACTCCTGGTGAATACAGATCCAACCCCCTTGGATCTAAAACAAGGAAAAATCAATCAGGTTCTTAAAAAGAAGGTTTTTAATTAAAGAAAAAGGTAAAAATCATCTCTGTAAAATCAGTATGGAAATTAACCTTACAGGGTAATCAAACTCAGAGCTCAGAGGACTCCCCTCTAGTCTTAGGTTCAAAGTACAGCAAACAAAGATAAACACTCTAGTAAAAGGTACATTTACAAGTTGAGAAAACAAAGGGAAACTAACACGCCTTGCCTGGCTATTTACTTACAAGTTTGAAATAGGAGAGACTTGCTTAGAAAGATGTGGAGAACCTGGATTGATGTCTGGTCCCTCTCAGTCCCCGAGAACGAACACACTCCCAAACAAAGAACACAAACAAAAGCCTTCCCCCCCCAAGATTTGAAAATATCTTGTCCCCTTATTGGTCCCTTTAGGTCAGATGCCAGCCAGGTTACCTGAGCTTCTTAACCCTTTACAGGGAAAAGGATTTTGGAGTCTCTGGTCAGGAGGGATTTTATAGTACTGTACACAGGACAGCTGTTACCCTTCCCTTTATAGTTATGACACGCCCCCCAAATCACAGATAGTGTTGGACGTTCGGTTCCACACTGGCTATGATTTCTTCCTGGAGTTCTTGGAGAAAACAGAGTTAATAAGACACATGTACCTTTAGACATACTACTGATTATATAAAAACTAACAATATGTTTCATTCCAAGAACAATTGTTAACCAGTTAACTCTGGGAAACTTTCCCGGGAGAGTGCATCAGCCACTTTGTTAGAAGCTCCCGAAATGTGTTGTATTTCAAAATCAAAATCTTGGAGAGCTAAACTTCACCAAAGAAGTTTTTTGTTATTTCCCTTGGAGGTATGAAGCCACTGTAGCACAGCATGGTCTGTTTGTAGTTGGAAACGCCGTCCCCAAACATATGGGCGTAGCTTTTCCAGTGCGTACACAATGGCATAGCATTCCTTTTCGCTGATTGACCAATGGCTTTCCCTCTCAGACAGTTTCTTACTGAGAAACACGACAGGATGAAATTCTTGATCCGGTCCTTCCTGCATTAAAACTGCTCCCACGCCTCGCTCGGACGCATCTGTGGTTACTTGGAACGGTTTGTCAAAGTCTGGGGCCCTTAGCACAGGGTCAGACATGAGTGTTGCCTTAAGCTGGTTAAAGGCCTTTTGACATTCATCAGTCCACTGAACTGCATTTGGCTGGTTCTTTCTGGTTAGGTCTGTCAGCGGGGTGGCGATTTGGCTGTAGTGGGGTACAAATCGCCTACAATATCCAGCCAAGCCTAAGAAGGATTGGACCTGTTTCTTAGACTTTGGAACCGGCCACTTTTGGATAGCATCCACTTTGGCCTGTAGGGGATTTATAGTTCCTTGACCCACCTGGTGCCCCAGGTAAGTCACTCTGTTTTGGCCTATTTGACACTTTTTAGCCTTAACAGTTAGTCCTGCCTGCTGGATGCGCTCGAAGACTTTTTCCAGGTGCTCCAGGTGCTCTGCCCATGAATCAGAAAAAATGGCCACATCATTGAGGTAGGCAACTGCAGATTCTCCCAATCCCGCTAGGAGACCATCTACAAGTCTTTGGAACGTGGCGGGTGCATTTCGCAACCCGAAAGGGAGTACATTGAATTCATACACCCCTGCCTGGGTGACGAATGCTAATCTTTCCTTAGCGGGTTCATCTAGTGGTACTTGCCAGTACCCCTTGGTTAAGTCTAAAGTAGAGATGAATTGGGCATGTCCCAATTTCTCCAATAGCTCATCCGTGTGTGTCATTGGATAGTCGTCAGGACGAGTTACAGCATTTAGCTTACGGTAGTCCACGCAAAAGCGTATTTCCCCATCTGGTTTGGGAACTAAAACCACTGGAGATGCCCATGCACTATTAGAGGGGCGGATTATACCCATCATGTCCTGGATCTCCCTTTGTATAGCAGTTTTGGCATGAGGTGACTCCCGGTAGGGTTCTAATTGGGTGAGCATTACCTGTGTCAATGGAGTGGTATGCCTGTTCGGTCCGTCCTGGAGTGGCTGAGAAAATTGGTGCAAAGCTTGTGCACAGCTTCTTGATCTGCTGTCGCTGCAGACGTCCAAGGGTCGTGGAGAGGTTCACATCTTCTAGGCCACCATCCTTTTTTCCTTCGTAGTAGACACCTTCAGGCCACTCCGCGTCATCTGCTTCCTGGGCTGTAAACCTGGCAAAAATGTCTGTTAATGCCTGGCACACACTTTTAGCCCTGGTATTGCTTAAGGGTACTGCTTCCGGCCATCGGGTAGCAAAATCCATGAAAGTCAGTATGTACTGCTTTCCTCTGGGTGTCTTCTTTGGAAAAGGACCCAGAATATCCACTGCTAAGCGCTGAAATGGGACCTCAATTATGGGTAGTGGCTGGAGAGGGGCTTTAACCTGGTCTTGGGGCTTTCCCACTCGTTGGCACACCTCACAAGACCGGACATAATTAGCAACGTCCTTGCCCATTCCCTCCCAGTGGAAGGACTTCCCCAACCGGTCTTTGGTTCTGTTCACCCCAGAATGGCCACTGGGATGATCATGGGCTAAGCTCAAGAGCTTTACCCGATACTTAGTGGGAACTACCAACTGTCTTTGAGGATGCCAGTCTTCCTGGTGCCCACCAGAAAGAGTCTCCTTGTATAAAAGTCCTTGTTCTATAACAAACCGGGATCGGTTAGAAGAACTAAGAGGCGGTGGGGTGCTCCGCGCCGCCGCCCAAGCTTTCTGAAGGCTGTCATCTGCTTCCTGCTCGGCCTGGAACTGTTCCCTTGATGCTGGAGACATCAGTTCCTCCTTGGACTGTGGACTGGGGCTTGGTCCCTCTGGAAGCGATGCAGGTGCTGGGGCTGTTTCCATTGACTGTAAACCGCTGTCCGCTGGTGCACTATGTGGTATCTCAGGCTCTGGCTGAGTCTCTTGGGTAGGGTTATCTGCTGCTTCTGCCAGGTCAGGCTCGCTGGTGCCCTCTGGCATTGGAGTTGTAGATGGGTTTGCAAGCGCTGGACTCAGTGCTGGCAATGGTTCTGGTGCTGGTTGTGTTGCCAGTTCCGGTTCTGGGACTGGCTTTGGCTGGGTCTCTGGGATTGGATCCACTACGCTGTTGAAGTCGTTGGCAGGGGATCCGGTTCCACCACCGTTGTTTGGGTCTCTGGTAACACAGACGGGGCCCTGGTGGACAGCTCAGGAACAGGGATGGGGGTGAAAGCTTGCTTAGCCTGGCTGCGGGTGACTATTCCCACCCTCTTGGCTAGCTTCACATGGTTGGCCAAATCTTCCCCCAGCAGCATGGGAATGGGATAATTGTCATAGACTGCAAAAGTCCACATTCCTGACCAGCCCTTGTACTGGACATGCAACGTGGCTGTAGGCAAGGTTACAGACTGTGACACGAAGGGTTGGATTGTCACTGGAGCCTCCGGGTTGATGAGTTTGGGGTCCACTAGGGATTGGTGGATAGTTGACACTTGTGCCCCAGTGTCCCTCCAAGCGATAACCTTCTTTCTGCCCACTCTCAAGGTTTCCCTTCGCTCCGAGGGTATGAGAGAGGCATCTGGGTCTGGGGATCTTTGGTGTGATTGGGGTGTAATGAACTGTAATCAGTTGGGGTTCTTGGGGCAGTGAGCCTTTATATGTCCCAGTTCATTACATTTAAAACATCGCCCTGCTAAGGTATCACCGGGGCGATGTTGGTTGGTGGAGACTGGTGTGGTGGGGTGAGAAGGCGTCTGGGGTTTCCCTTGGGATGTGGGTGGGGCCTTGGGTTGTCCCCGATGGTAAGGTTTTGTTTCGGCTTGCCCCTTCTGATATTCGCTCCAACTGCTACTAGTTTTTTTCTTTTCTGCCACCTCCACCCATTTGGCTCCAATCTCCCCCGCCTCAGTTACAGTTTTGGGCTTCCTATCTAGGATGTACCTTTCTGTTTCCTCAGGAACACCCTCTAAAAACTGCTCCATTTTTACTAGGGAAACCAGATCTTCCAGAGATTTAACATTTGCTCCTGATACCCAGGCATCACAATTTTTGTCAATGTGGTACGCATGCCGGGTAAATGACACATTGGGTTTCCACTTTAGGGCTCTGAACCGCCGACGTGCATGCTCGGGTGTTAGCCCCATTCTGAGTCTGGCCTTGTTTTTAAAAAAGTTCATAACTGTTCATGTGTTCCTTAGGCATTTCAGCCGCCACCTCTGCTAAGGGTCCACTGAGCTGCGGCCTCAGCTCTACCATGTACTGGTCTGCAGCGATGCTGTATCCAAGGCAGGCCCTTTCAAAATTTTCTAAGAAGGCCTCAGTATCATCGCCTGCCTTGTAGGTGGGGAATTTTTTGGGATGGGAAGTGGTACCTGGAGAGGGGTTGTTGGGATGGGCTGTTGTATCCGGCTTAGCCTTTGCTACTTCCAGTTCATGCTTCCTTTCTTTTTCTCTCTCCTCCATCTCTTTTTCTTTCAGCTCCATCTCTCTCTTGTGGGCCTCCTCTTTGGCTTTTTCTTCTCTTTCTCTCTGCTGTGTCTCGAGTTTTGTTAATTGAAGCAGTCTCTGATGTTTTCTTTCATTTTCTTCTGCTTCTAGTTTGGCCAGTTCTATTTTTTTAGCTACTTCTTTGGTATTCATTTTCCTGTTTTCTTGTGCTGGGTCATCCCCTCTGCAGTTGACTGAAACTGGGAAGCTCTCAGCTCTGGCTGCTGCTGAGTTAACAGAGACTTTCTAACTAGCTACTCCCGAAGATGTAAAAAGAAAAAAAAACAATTCAGCTTGTAAATTCCTTTTACCAGTTGTTTGCTAATTGAACCCTTCTCTTAACAAAGGACCTTGTTAAAAAAACTTAACACCTCTGCCTTCAGGCAAGGAGAGATAAGATATGCATCTATCTACCTCCAGCTCGGCTTTTCAAGCAGCTAGAAGGAAAAAAAAATCTCACTGGCTTTTGGGTTTAAAATGATCCCACCGCTCTGCCACCATGTCAAGGCTGTATCCCCACTTTGAACTTTAGGGTACAAATGTAGGGGCCTGCATGAAAACTTCTAAGCTTAACTACCAGCTTAGCCCTGGTCCGTTGCCACCATTTCCAATGGATTCCCTCCCTGGGAAGCCTTGAGAAACCTTCACCAATTCCCTGGTGAATACAGATTCAACCCCCTGGGATCTAAAACAAGGAAAAATCATTCAGGTTCTTAAAAAGAAGGTTTTTAATTAAAGAAAAAGGTAAAAATCATCTCTGTAAAATCAGTATGGAAATTAACCTTACAGGGTAATCAAACTTAAAGAGCTCAGAGGACTCCCCTCTAGTCTCAGGTTCAAAGTACAGCAAACAAAGATAAACACTCTAGTAAAAGGTACATTTGCAAGTTGAGAAAACAAAGGGAAACTAACACGCCTTGCCTGGCTATTTACTTACAAGTTTGAAATAGGAGAGACTTGTTTAGAAAGATGTGGAGAACCTGGATTGATGTCTGGTCCCTCTCAGTCCCGAGAGCGAACACACTCCCAAACAAAGAACACAAACAAAAGCCTTCCCCCGCCCCCACAAGATTTGAAAGTATCTTGTCCCCTTATTGGTTCTTTAGGTCAGATGCCAGCCAGGTTACCTGAGCTTCTTAACCCTTTACAGGGAAAAGGATTTTGGAGTCTCTGGCCAGGAGGGATTTTATAGTACTGTACACAGGACAGCTGTTACCCTTCCCTTTATAGTTATGACAGACCTGGTTTGACAAAGCCCTGGCTGGGATGATTAGTTGCAGTTGGTCCTGCTTTGAGCAGGGGGTTGGACTAGATAACATCCTGAGGTCTCTTCTAACCGTAATCTTCTATGATTCTATTAATTGGTTTGGGGAAGATGATTATGAAGATGTGGGCTTTTGGGAAAGGCAAGTAAAACCCGTTTCCTACAAAATACAAACATCCACCATAGAAGACACACTTATTTCTTAAATATGATGGAATTGGGAGAATTTTGAGGCTTTAACCTGACAGACAAATATAGTCTTTCAGCTGAGAGAGCGCTTTTTTTATTGCCAACTTGCATGTAATAGTTCATAGCTAGTAACATAAGCTTTGAGCCCATTTGGTAACATAGAATAGTAGAATCATAGCAAAATACCCGAGTAATAGAATAATAGAAACAAACTTGCATTATGTCTTCTGACAAACATCTGTCTTATATTCTCTTTCTTGGTTTAGGCCCTGATTCAACAGAGCACTTAATGCACATGCTTAATTTGAAGAATATGAGTAGTGCTATTGATTTCAATGAAACAACTCATGTACTTAAAGTTAAGCACGCATGTAGGTGCTTTGCAAGAATAGGGCTTTAGTTTGTTTCCTCTTTGATATTTTGGAAATTGTTCCTGATTGTCTGCACATACCTGTGCAAAAACTTGTATAAATCAGAAATGATGCCTCAATTCTTATCTGGATTTGCAATGATAGCGGGTACTAAAGCAGATAGTATTATTCATTGCACATAAATTATCCAGTAAATGTAGTCCCTTTTTCTGTTTGTAGCTTACTATTACATGCTATTAGCATATTACCTGTTCTTATCGTGCCTGACCTACAAAGGAGTTGGTTGTTTTGAGCTGATCCCTTCACTTAAGGTCTAGCGCTTCGTGCTCTTAGTTCTTGAGATCCGCTGTTCAATCCCCGGTGTCAGCCAAGAGAACAATTGTCACATGTTTGTGTTTTGTCCATCAACAAACTAGGAGTGTGACTAATTTAACTACTATTCATAATTGTTCAAACAACTAATGAAAATAAAACATCATCATATGCGCTGTTTGCAAACTGCTCATTTTCATTTGCTATTCGTGGGGTGTGATTGATGACCTAAATCATGCTCTTGTTTCTCATCCTTACCTGGTTGAATGAAAATTTAAACAGAATAACAACAAATGACAGACAGTGGATAACGAATAATAAATACTCTTGCTTGCGCACAAATACCCTTGTATGCATGCAAACATGAATATTTATTCCCCAAATATTTGGGTGAACAAAACTCCATTTTATGCAATGGTGTGGTTAGATTTTTTTAAAATAATCTTTTAAAAGAAAAACAGAGATTTCTATCTTCCTTCCTTTCTTTTTTAACCTTTTTTTCCTTTTCGAAAATATTGTGGACTGCTTAGCACAAACTTTAGCCTGACCTTTAAACACTTTTCTTAAAAGTAACACATAACCCTCTATAATTTCCCAAAGTAAAGAGCATATTTCTAACACAGAACCATTTAATAAATAAGCATCCTTCTAAAAACATACCCAAATTATATGCCAGATAAGACTTTCCAGCCCTGTCACAGCGCTGGATTCACACATTTTATTGGGTCAACTCATGAAACGTGATTAACCTCAGCAGCGCCATCTGTTGGGGAGCTTATACAGTATAGTTTACTGTATCTTGGTGCCTTTATTGTGACCTGCAAAAAACCTACATCACAAAAGACAAATAAATCTGCAGCCTTTGTCCCTGTGCTGTTTTGCAGCATGGACTCTCTCCTGGCTAATCTCATTTGGAGGTATAAAATGTTCTGCATTTTCTGTGGATTTGCCTTTTTCTAGATGACAGATTTTTAGATTGCTGGAAACAGCAAATGTGCTGTTCATAAAAAATAATAATAATAAAATGAACTCTTAAAAGGCTGCTTCAAACAACATTGGTTTCATTCAATCTTTTAAAGTGTACTTGAGCAAGCAGTTTGCACTATCATATAAATGTACAATAAAAGGTGATTACTCATAATGGATATTTTATATGTCATCGTGATAAGATGGGAATGGAATGGAAAATATTTTGGTTAAGGCCTTGGTTTTAATTCTGTACACTATAGTAAACTGTGGAGGCAGCATGATACAATGGCTAGAACAGTGGATTGGGACTGACCGGGTTTCTGTTCCCAGCTGTGTCGTTGACTTACTGATTTTAACCCTTGATGGCCATTTCACCTTTCTTTGCCTCTGTCTTCCCTCCCAAGTTTTGTCTATTTGGATTGTAGGATCTTTGGGGCAGAATCTCATACTATGTGTTCCTATAATTCATACCACAGTGAAGCCCCAAACTCAGCTGAGGCATATTGGTGCAACTGTAATATAAATAAATAATAAAGAGAAGCTGGTATGTGTGGATTCTGCAGCAACACAGCCCTCAGCTAAATAAATGCAATTCCCATTGCAGTGTGGGTAAAATCATGTCTTTCTCAATTGCTCATCAGTCAGTCTCTTGGGATATCATAAATTCATTTGTTCTCCAGTCACTGTAGAGTTTTTGAGAGTAGACAAGATCTGAATTGCTAATGTTTAAAAAAAGCAGTGTTTTTTTTATTTAAATAGAAACAAACAAAATAGTTACAGGATTTTTATACATAATAAAGAGGCAGGCAAGATTGTTTTTTTAATGGGCAGCCTACTTGGCAGGCATAGTTCAGGGGCTGCTCAAAACAAAGAGGGATATTTCATATATATTAGTTTTTAACTATTTTTATAATTGATCTCTTACATATAGTGACTGTCTCTTACTATTTTACTTTGGGCCGTGTCTGAATCCATTTGCAGTAGCTACCTTAATTTCAAAAGAACAAAATAACCATAAATAAGGGGTGCCCGATATACAGCTTCACGGGGCTTCATTTGGCAGCTGTGTGCTGGTGTGTCCTCCCATTAGTGAGTTGCATCCAAATCTCAAAATGTACTTCGTGGACCAGATTCAAGTCTGAGAAATGGATCCTTTGTTCTGATCTCTAAATTGGCATGTGGGTAACCCTCTAGAATAGCCAGCTCTAGCCTGCCTCTCTTGGTACCCCTCACCATAGAGGACTTGGCCAGAGCAATTTCTCTCTGGTAGCCCTTTGGTGACCAAACCAAACTGGTGTAATGTGAAGCAGTCCTGTGGCTACTCTAAGTTACACCATGGGCTGAAACTCCCCCAGAGACAAGTGGAGCAAAGGGTGGTGTGCAGCTGCATGTATTCTGTCACAGCTGGGGTTTCAGCTCATAAAAGAAAACTGTACCCATTTTTGTTCTGCAGTTTTGAAACTATACATAAGAGGCATCAATCACGTATAAATATCATGAGCTAGATTAGGTGGAGTTTCTTCAGATTTTTCTTCTGGGGACAGATGAGCTGTACCACCTATGTGGCTTCCTGCCTTCTGACAGCAGAACTCTGGAAATTTGCTATAAAATTTTTAAAGTAAGCTCAACATTTTACACCAGGACAAAATCATAGTATGTGTTACTGTGGAACCAAAAATCCTACCTCTTCAGAGCTGTTACATTTAAAGCTCCCCTTCTCCCCATCATAGGGTTATGAAAGTCTTGGCTAAATCTATACTAACATTCAGTGATGTCTGAGATCCAGTAAACAGTCTGTGTCCCATAGATCGTGCGCTATAATTTCATATGTGCATGCACCTGTTGTAATTTATAAGACCTTTGGGAGGCAGTGTGATCTAGTGAATAGAGCACATGACTGGGACTCAGCAGACCTGCATTCTATTCCCAGCTCTGTCACAGGCCTGCTTCACCTCTCTGGGCCCGTTTCCTCATCTGTAAAATGGGACTAATGATACTTACCTCCTTTATAAAGTACTTTGAGGTCTATGGATAAAAGGTGCCCTATAAATTCTAGGTATCATTCTTCACCAAATATCCATACTTCTTTGGCTTATCTTTTCACTTGTACCATGGCATGAAATATCTCAACTTCTATTCTCCACAGAGAGATCTCCCAGAATGATGCCTTGGAAGTCATAGAAGCTAATGTGTTTTCCAGCCTTCCCAAACTACATGAAATGTAAGTAAGTGAGCAACATAAGATCGTAGGATAGAAATATAAAGACTAGTGGTGGCCAGATATCAAAGGGTTTGGTTCAGATGTACTTTAAAAATTCAATACATGTTTGCTTGGGATCTCTCTTTTCATCTGTCTATTTCCTTCTCTTCCCACCCACCCTTTCCTTTCTCAACCAGATGGTTCCCTTGTCTCTTGCCCTCAACTCTCTCACTCTTTGATCTAAAACACTTCCTCAGCTATTAGCAATATGGTAAAACAGGTAGAGGGCTGGGATTCTGACTCTGCTAGGTTTGGGCTGGCTGCTCCTTTGGGGTCATGTAGAGTTATCCCCTGTCAGAAAAGCCCCCAAATGTATTGCTATCCTCTATCTAAGAGAAGCCCTGGATCTATTTAAAAAGGCACTGATCCATTTGCTGTAATGTTTTATTTTCTCCTTTTGCAGAAGAATTGAGAAAGCAAATAACCTTGTGTACATTGACCAAGACGCCTTCCAGAATCTTCCTAGCCTCAAATATCTGTAAGAATTTTTACACTTGCAATGATAATTGTTTGAAACAATATGAATGCATTTCAATTATCTTTCATACAAATGTTCATAAACATTTTCACTCTGTTTCCTTTCAACAATGGCAGTGTTTCAGCAATGGCTTTCATTTATATTTCATTTATACTCATTGGATGATTAAATCCTTTTAATATGGGTTCATTTGGTATTCAGCTTAATTTTAGTTTCATTTAAATAGCGCTCCTCATTGTGAATGTGGCTTGCACTACTGCAGTTGCCATATCTGCTCCCATGGGGATGCCATCATAATTCGGTGATAATTAAATTTGCCCTTAAAATAAAGTATAATCCAAAAATATTCTTGCAGCTTATAGCATGCAGCCTTAACCTGACTGATAATCTCTCCTCAGCCGTGTATTAAAAAAACAAATGAAATCCAATGGACTCTATTTAACAGTAATTTTGTTTAGTGGCTGCAAACTTAAATAAGCTCCCTGGATCATCTTTGATGTACAGCCATAGATAGTCCAGGATATCAGATTAATTTTTTTCATGCCCTAATGATAAAAGCCCAAATATTGCTTTCCTTACTCATGGAAGCAGTCCCATTGGCCACAGTTTTCAGCTATGCGTATCGAAGTTTAGACACCTAAATCATTGTTTAGGCTCCTAAGTAAAAGTAGACTGACTTTCAGAAACTGAGCAGGCACATTTCCCATTTACTTCAGTAAACATTGTGGGTGCACAACACATCTGCAACTGAGATCTCTTTTAGTTAAGTGTCTAAATAAGGAGATAGCGAGCTAATTTTAGAAATCCAAGGCCACTAAGTTCTGTATTACAGCTGGTTACTAGACAGAAAAAATCCTTAAAGGCATCTGCACAGACATATATGAAAAGTTGCCCTTTCCTTGTCAGGTTGGCTCTCCTGAATGGATTTGGTCACTTTTTTGCAACCAGAAAAATATAATGTGCAATATGGACAGGCAATTAAAATTATCTGGTCAATGAAGGGCCTGATCTAAAGCCCACTGATGTCAGTGGAAATACTTTCTTTGACTTCAGTGGGATTTGGATCAGAAGTGCTGTGGACCTTGAGAGGTACCAGTAGGTAGCTCATCATTACCCTGATAAGGCACGTCTTAACTTGTTTTGTCATAAGCAAAATGTATTGATTCCCAGAAGTCACTGAAGGACACATTTACTAGACATCAAATCATTCTTATAGTTGTGGGATTGGGGATCTGTTTCTGTTTGGGAAACTCAGCCCATAAAGAGAGTCTGGGCAGGGTGCTGAGAAGCTCTCATTGTTTAGCACAGTTAGTTGGGACTGGACTTAGAATAAAGCAAAGCTTTTGCAAAGTGTTGTAATTCATTGTAGTTCTTGCATCTTTTTCCATATGGCATGGGTTTTTGTGGCTTGTGCTGTTTGCCACAGTGTGTGCAGTGCCATGTTCTGTCTTTGGTGGATTCCAGCTTTGAGCTCCACATGCCTTTCTGCTTTAGGTCTCTTTTTGTGTAGTATTATGGATTCTTTACCATGTCCACAGTGTCAGAGCAGTGTACACCCTCCATAAACTCCAGTCTGGACTGGGTGACTTCTTTTGCTTGGTGTCAAGGCTGCTTCCCCACTTTGAACTTTAGGATACAAATGTGGGGGCCTGCAGAAAACTTCTAAGCTTAACTACCAGCTTAGATCTGCTCTGCTGCCACCATCCCAAAGCTAATTCCCTTCCCTGAGTAGCCTTGAGAGACCTTCACCAATTCCCTGGTGAATACAGATCACCCCTTGGATCTTAAAACAAGGAGAAATTAACCATCCTCCTCCTTTCTCCCACCAACTCCTGGTGGATCAAGATCCAAACCCCTTGGATCTTAAAACAAGGAAAAATCAATCAGGTTCTTAAAAAGAAGGCTTTTAATTAAAGAAAAAGGTAAAAATCCTCTCTGTAAAATCAGGATGGAAAAATAACTTTACAGGGTAATCAAACTTAAACAGCTCAGAGGACCCCCCTCTAGCCTTAGGTTCAAAGTACAGCAAACAGAGATAAACACTCTAGCAAAAGGTACATTTACAAGTTGAGAAAACAAAGATAAACTAACACGCCTTGCCTGGCTGTTTACTTACAAGTCTGAAATATGAGAGACTTGTTCAGAAAGATTTGGAGAACCTGGATTGATGTCTGGTCCCTCTCAGTCCCAAGAGCGAACAACTTCCCAAACAAAGAGCACAAACAAAAGCCTTCCCCCCATCAAGATTTGAAAGTATCTTGTCCCCTTATTGGTCCTTTGGGTCAGATGCCAGCCAGGTTACCTGAGCTTCTTAACCCTTTACAGGGAAAAGGATTTTGGAGTCTCTGGCCAGGAGGGATTTTATAGTACTGTACACGGGAGAGCTGTTACCCTTCCCTTTATAGTTATGACACTTGGCAATTTGAATTGCTTTCTCAAGGGTTAATTTGGGATCTTCCAGTAGTCTCTCTCTGAGTTGTTTGTCCCTGATCCTAATCATGATTTGGTATGAAGCTGTTGTTATGCATAGCCAATTGGAACTGGACACATAATAAAGAAGAGCTCTTGCAAGCATCTTAAGCATTGAATAATATAATCTCTCTACTCAATTTTCTCCTCTTTATGGGAGCTTGGGTTTTTGTTGGCTCTTGGGACAGCACCATCACATGTTCAAAATTGATCCCTGTTTACATGGATACCACTTTAGATATCTGCTGACAGCTGAGTCAACATACCCCTGGACAGGTCTTTTTTTATGCCCATTTTCTGGTGGCTACACTGGCCTCCTGAACAGAGAAGTAATTGTGGACATTTGAGGCAGCAGTAGCCTCACCTTTAATGGACTTTCTGCATCACAGGCCACTGCTAAGTTCTATACCAGCAGATGGTATCATAGATTTTGGGCTGAGTTTGGATTTTAGAGTTGTGGCAATTTAAAGCTGCACAAACATTCATTATTTAAACCCTGGTAAACTGAAATACATGGCTTGAGCTGCTGTACTCTGTGATTTCTGTATTATCTTTATTGCATTGTAGTTATATATTTACAAATGTTGCGCCAATATAGTCTTGGCTGTGATTTTACTTCACGCTGATCTGCTGATGGCATAGATGAAAAACTAGTGTAGTTCATCAGAATGTTACACACTTCACTGAGAAACCAAGAGTGATTTAAAAAAAATCATGAAATGTGCTTAAACTATAGAACTAAGAACTAAGTGCAAATTTGTTGATCTGATTTTTATTTTCTCCAAATAGTGTTTGATGGCAGGTACTTTTCTCCTTTACCTTAACTTCTGGCCTTTCATATTGCAACATGTGGGGAAAATTATCTATTGATTTTTAAATAAGGTTTACACTACATTCCCTTCCCATCATGTCCAGTTGCTGTAATTGTCAGTCAGCTGGATTTTGCTCTTTTTCATTCAGTAAATTGTAGTTTAATCTCAGCAACCCTTTCGCATACCCTGCTGCTCCCCACCCCAATAAGTGTAATCTTCCAGTTCCATTCTGTAGCTTTTAGACCTTGTTATGATGTTGCTTCATTCTGCTAATGTCAGTTATTCTGTCAGGTTTATCTAATCTATAGAATCTGGGGAACCTCTACCAGCTCGGATTCCTACTGGCAAGCTCCCCACACTTTTCATTTTGTTCAGAGTTTTGAATTAAATCGTGAATTTTATTTTTTTTTCTTAAGATAAGAAATTAGAAGGTTTTTCTCTGGCATATAGTTTCAGTTGCTAGAAGCAGTTATACTCAGGTCAGAGCATTTTATTTTTCTAAGGCAAGATTCAGTAGCCAAAGTTCCATCTCTACTATTATGGTGTGCTATTAATAAGATGAATAGGACACTTACCTCTTGCTCTATCAGGTATAGCATCAGGAGTATCCAAATGAATGAAGCAAGAGTTGAATCCCTGAGTCACAGGCAGCACCATCATCTAAATCTCTTCCTCGTTCACACCCCACGCCCTGCTCCCACCTAACTTCAAATGCCTGCAGCCCAGCTAGTGACACAGAAGAAGCTCGTCACTGTGTTTCCCTGAAAAGACAGTATTCTTTTATTAATTCCACCTTGACCTAGTGCCACTCTTTGTGGAATCAGCCCCTTCCACTTATTTCCTGGCCCAGATCCTGCCCTGGAGACAGAATAGCCACCCACCAGAGGATTCCCTGGGTAGAGGACTCTTTGGGTATCTCCTGCTTCACCTCCCACTCCTGGCAGTTGGTACAACAGGTGTAGAAAAGGAGGTTGGCCAGAATTCCCGTATGCCTAGTGATTCCCAACTGCCAAAACATCTCCTTGTAACTGACGATAGTCAGCATAAATTATATCAACCTTAATGTGCATGCAAAGAGCCTGATGCTCCTCTCCCAGTGGTGTTAATCAGGAGTAACTGTAATGGAGTTAGACTAGCGTGAAACTGGTGCAAATTAAAGGAAAACCAGTCCTTTTTTTGTCACACTACAATAATGCAAATACAGCTGAAGGTATTTCTTTCCTAATTGTGCTCCCCCAGTCCTGGGGCCAATTCAATTCCCTGGTGGCTGCTCTAACTTTCACACAGCTATCCTCGGGGGCCATTATTGCAGTCAGACCGTTGGAGTGAAGGGCTGCCCTTCCGTCATAGACAGCAGTCAGGAGGGGAATGATACAAGGCACTACCCCAAAAAAGGTATAAAGTGGGAAGAGGGGGGCAAAAAATGAAGATGAACTCAAGGATGAAGGGGAGATAGAGATGGTAGTTGGAGAGGTAAGTTTTTCAGGAGTGGGGAGAACAAAGACACTTGTATTTTTTTACAGGAACCAGAGGTTAAGGAGGAAGGTAAGGGAGAGGATGTTAGCAAGGGAGGTTAAGAGACAGAAGGGGAAGGAGTCTTTGGAATGGATAAAGGAATCAGAGGTGGTGGGAACCTGACAAGAAATGTCAATGTCAGTAAGAGGGAAGAAAGGGGAGTATATTCAAGGAGAAGGGGAACAGGAGGAAGGCTATAGCAGATTTTTATCTTCCTGACTCCCTCAAGAGAAGATACTTGAATACTGTGTACAGATGTGGTCCCCTCATCTCAAAAAAGATATTCTGGCATTAGAAAAGGTTCAGAGAAGGGCAACTAAAATAATTAGGGGTTTGGAACGGGTTCCATATGAGGAGAGATTAAAGAGGCTAGGATTTTTCACCTTAGAAAAGAGGATACAAAGGGGGGGATATGATAGAGGTATATAAAGTCATGAGTGGTGTGGAGAAAGTGAATAAGGAAAAGTTATTTACTTGTTCCCATAATATAAGAACTAGGGGCCACCAAATGAAATTAATGGGCAGCAGGTTTAAAACAAATAAAAGGAAGTTCTTCTTCACACAGTGCACAGTCAACCTGTGGAACTCCTTATCTGAGGAGGTTGTGAAGTCTAGGACTATAACAGGGTTTAAAAGAGAGCTAGATAAATTCATGGAGGTTAAGTCCATTAATGGCTATTAGCCAGGATGGATAAGGAATGGTGTCCCTAGCCACTGTTTGTCAGAGGGTGGAGATGGATGGCGGGAGAGAAATCACTTAGTCATTACCTGTTAGGTTCACTCCCTCTGGGACACCTGGCATTGGTCACTGTTGGTAGACAGGATACTAGGCTGGATGGACCTTTGGTCTGACCCAGTATGGACATTCTTATGTTCTTAAGATCTTGCACAGAAAGCAGGGAAGGATGGTTGAAACTGGAGTCAAAAGTAGCCAAAAGGTGACAGTGCTTGTGGGCATAGGAGAATGAGGGTGATATGGAAGACTGCAGAACATAAAAAGAAAAAAACAGATTTGTGGAGAAAATCCACCTGCTCATGGAACTTTCTGCAGAGGCATTCAGTGACATGCAACAGGAGCTGGGGAAATGGATGCTGGGGGTTGGTGGGGCAGACTTTGCATAGGAGAAAGGTCAAAAGAATCATGGGTGGTAGAGAAAGCATTAACCATACTTGTATGATTAGTCAATTGAATGCTGTCCTCCTTCCGTACTTTCCTTTTCAAATTCCAAGACCCAAGTCATATTTAAACTCATTTCCATATGAGTTAAAGCTTGGGAAAGCATTTTAAATGGTAACAAGTCTCATAAGATTGCACTTTTCTAAACATCATTTGCTTCAGTGGACCTCCTTTGTAGAATACTTTCTCATCTAGTTCATCCAGCAAAGTGACAGACCTGGAGTTTGACATTTCTAAGACTTCAGCACACTCTGCAACTAATAGTGAAAGTCACATTGTGCCTCTCACTCCTCTAACCAGAACCCATGCCTTAGCCACAGGAGTACAGTGTAATAAATCCAGCATATCCAGCAGCAGTGGCATATGTCAGCTGGATAGAGGGATCTGGAGACCGAAGATGACACCTCTTTTCTTTGCTGTCATGTATTCAGTGCAATCCTGATGGAATTTTGTCATTTTTCCCTCTTTAGTAATTTTGCGATTTCTCTTGTCTATTTGAGGTTCTGGCATCTCAGCCTGTGAATAGCAATAGGAAGGAATAATGAAACAACTGCAATATGTGGAATTTAAGGGCCTTAGTACAAGCTTAGCACCCACCTGGAACCATAAGCCTACATTATGGAGTGTGAAAAGGAAACCTTGTCAGTCTGCTGTCTTTCAACGTAATTCTGTGTTTCATCTCAGTCTGTGTTGTCTCTACAAACTCCCAGCTGAGGGGCTTAGCAAAGGAGATGTGTCTCTTCTTACCAGATACTTTATTATGTATTTTAGCAGATTGTATGGTCCAGAGTGAGCTGAAAAGGACAAACTGTTGTTTGGTAAGCAAAGCATCAGACTAGAACATCTTTCTGCCATTTTCAAATACCTTTTACCTATTAGAAGAGGTTGTTTCTGGTATTGCTGCCAAATTTGGATTTTATTTTCATTCTACAAGGACCTTTCACTGGAGAACTAAAAGAGCTATTAAGATTCCTCTTTCTACTAAACATGTGTTAGATGGAGGCAATATGAGAGAGGAGAAAGAGAGACACGAGAGCAAGGCAGGGAAAAGGACAGAAGGCATTGACTGGCCAGCACTTTAGAAAAAACCCAACTGGACAAAACGTAGCTGCTTCTATGTAAACATTTAGAATTACATTTTGAAGGATGGGAGCCTATGTTTTGATCACACAGATTGTAGTAAAGGGGTCATCAAGAGGTTAACTGAGTTACTCAGTATATAATGGGTTGGAGCCATGTTCCACCCCTCTCTTACTTCCTTTTAGTTAGTGCAGTCAAACAAAGCAACATGTCCCAAGCCTGCAGTACTGTAAGTAGAGTGTGTTTCTTTTGCACTGAGCAGTCCCTTTACAAAACAGACTGTGGCTGTCTCTTGCACAAAGAAGAGTGCAATGAACATTTCTACAATTTTTTCAGCCCCCATAAATTCAGCCACAATTGTAGCCCCTGAATGCTTTCGCCTTCTGCCCTGAAGTATAGTTGTAACCTTTCACACCTACCACACTGTAATGACTGGCTGAAATGTGGAACACCTGTGTCTTGTGTGTTGCACCATAACTGGCAGATTATAATGTGTTTTTTTTTAAACTACAAAGCCTTCAGAGTTGAATGCCCTGGCCCCTTGGACGTAGGGAAGCCTTTGTCTGAATTGCTTAGAATCTAGGGAAGCAAGGCCATTGCTATGCTCCCTCACTTGCACTGGAAAAACCAGGGGGAATGGATTGCATCATGCTAAATACCCCCTTCACCTGCCAGCATGCATCAGAAAGCTCAGGGGAGGATTGTGCATCCCTGATTGGAACCCATTTGCATCTTCTGAATGCAGAACTTAAATACTTACGGTGAAAATCTGGCTCCACTGAAGTCAATGGGAGTTTTGTCACTGGCCATGAGATCCCAGATTTCACCCCTATAATTCAAAATCTACCTACTCCTTTAGTATAAATTATTGTGCCAATTGAAACCAGTTGAAAATTTTCCGCTAGAATTTTCACAATGGAAAAGTCTAGCCCTATCACTGTAAAAGAAATCACAGGGTGCTGGAATAATCTATTTAGTTTATCTTCATTTATTCTCATGTTTCTTTTACAATAAGAATATTTGTTTTCACTAAAAAATAATTCACTGCACTTATTGATTATGATTAGTGGTATAGTGTTCATATGAAACATATATAGAAGAAATCTAGAACATCAGTTTGGACTATGATATCATTTTATCTCTCAAGCTAAGGCTGTTTTGTCTTGGCTGACAGATGAATGGGAAACCTCCAAGATAAAACTTCAGGCAGTGATATTTTTACTTCAGAATCAGTTGAGTCAATCAGCTCCTCCAGGAGAATCTTCACTTGTATGGCCGTGCTGGGCAGCACAGGGCAATGTGCTCTCATTGCCCTAATTCTTGGGATTGATGTAGGGATTTAAGGAGCAGTATTGTTTGAGTTCTCTGCTCTCAAGAGCATTCTGTTCACTTTAGAGTCTGAGGGTCCCTGGTAGATGAGCAGTTTCACGATCTCAATGCCTTCCTTTGGGATGCCAAGTGAAGAGGGTAACACCCTTTTAGGTTCTCTGATAAAAGAACAGGAGTACTTGTGGCACCTTAGAGACTTATTACCCACGAAAGCTTATGCTCTAATAAATTTGTTAGTCTCTAAGGTGCCACAAGTACTCTTGTTCTTTTTGCGGATACAGACTAACATGGCTGCTACTCTGAAGGGACAATGATGATGAGGGGGCGTGTATAAGAACCTACATAGAACAGAAAAGAGTTTGCCATCTGCCAGGTTGGTTAGTGCATCATTCCTCCCCAAAACTTCCACTATCTCCCTGTGGCCATTCAGTGGAGCATGGCACAGCAGTAGCCAGTACTGAGAGTACAGTTCACATTTGGCCCCCTCCAGATGCTAAGGAAGCTGGAAAAGAGGCACACCTTGCTGCTGGTGCCCCTAGAGCTGTTGTCTCCATCACTCCTGAAGCCAAAACCCAAGCTGATGTGCTTGCCCAAGGGCAGCTTCTTCACAGCTTTTGGTTCTGCTTCTTTCCCAGGCCCTGCCAGCTAGGACCCCTCATTCCCTGGCTCTGACAGTATTCACCTTAGAAAAGAGAGACATAGGGAACATAATAAAAGTATATAAAATGCTGAAGGGTTTGGAGGAGGTAAATGGGGAGCTTCTGTCCTCCCTTCTGTCCTTGCTGTCCCATAACAGAAGAACAAGAGGCCATGACATTGAAAGGTGGCAAATTCAAAACTGATAAAAGCAAATACTTTTTTCATACAGTGCCTAATTAGACTGCAGAACTCATTGCCACATGATGTGGTTATATGCAGGAACTTAGGATATGTCAAAGGCAGGCTGGAAACATATATGGATAACAAGAATATCCAGAGTTGTCATCATTACTGCTAAACACTGGAAGGGATATAAAACCTCATACTTCAGGCCCTATGCTAATTTTTGGTAGGGAGAGGAGACTTTAATGGGGATAGATCATCCCATGTCTGCATGCTACAGGGTTTCTTGCACCTTCATCCGAAGCATTGGATGCTTGCTGCTATAGGAGACAGGATAGTGGACTAGGCTGATCCAGTAAGGCTACCCCTATGTTCCCATAGTCTTAAATGTGTATTTCATTGGGATGAAAGGAGCTACATTATATATTTCAAATAGAGAAAGTTATTAATAGAGAGGAAATAAGAAAGACAATGAATAAAAAGGGCTAAGTGCATACAAAAATCAATGAAGAATAGACTCTTATACCTTAATTTTAATATGTGATACTGTAAAAGACGATGAATTATCTCCAGTCATTTCATTACATTAGATCAACTTATATATACTGTGACAAAGTTCCTCCTCTGCCTTGGTGGGTCCTGTGCTTAATCTGGGGCTAATGTATCTACCTTCTATCACTCTCCTGTAGCCATCTGGCCTGACCCTGTCACACACCACGGGGATGGGCAACTTGGGACGACAAGCCATCTGCGTTACCATGGTGGCTTCTGGCCCGGTGTTGTATGGTGAATTGAAAAGGTTGTAGGGACAGGAACCATTTGATCACCTTGCATTCTTCTCTTTATTACGCTGCATCCACTGGAGTGGTGCATGATCAGTCACAAGGGTAAACTGTTGTCCCAATAGGTAATAACAAAGTGTTTCCATGGCCCATTTCACAGCAAGGCACTCTCTCTCAACCACTGCATACTACTTCTCTCTCGGGAGGAGTTTCCTGCTGAGATAGAGGATCGGGTGTTCTTCGTCTCTGACCATCTGCGATAGGACAGCTCCCAATCCTACTTCAGATGCATCTGTTTGCAAAATGAACTCTTTGTTGAAGTCCGGGGTATAAGCATGGGGTTACAGCAGAGGGCTGTCCATAGATCCATGAATGCTTTCTCTGCAGCGTCTGTCCACTTTACCATGTCCAGACCCCGGGCTTTTATCAGGTCCATCAGGTGGCGAAATGGGGGAATAAATCACCGGTAGTATCCCACCACACCCAGGAATGCCCGGACATGCTTTTTCTGATTTTTCCGAGGCCAATTTTGGATAGCCTCCAGTTTGTTCAGTTGGGGCTTGACCATGCCCCTTCCTACAATGCAGCCAAGGTATTTAGCCTCAGCTAATGCTATAGCACACTTGGCTGGGTTGGCTGTGAGGCCAACCCATCTTAGCATGTCCAGAACTGCTTCCACCTTTCCCAAGTGGGTCTCCCAATTGGGGGTATGAATAATCATTTTGTCCAGGTACACAGCTGCATAACTGGTATGGGGCCACAGGAGCTTGTCCATAAGATGCTGGAAGGTGGCAGGTGCCCCATGCAGTCCAAAAGGAAGAACAGTATATTGAAACAGACTCCCTGGTGTAGCGAATGCTGTCTTTTCTTTTGCATCTTTGGCAAGGAGAATCTGCCAGTATCTCTTTGTTAAATCAAGGGTGGTCAAAAATCGGGCATTGCCCAGGCAGTCAACTAACTCATCAATACGGGGTATGGGGTATGCACCAGCAGCTCTTTGGCTATCGTTTTAGAGGCCGTGGTCCGCAGGGGGGTGGCTTCTGGGTAGCAAGTAGCATAGTCCAGGATGACAAGTATATATTGGTGGCCCTGGGCCATCTTCTCCAGGGGTCCACTAGGTCCATGGCTATTCACTCAAAGGGCACCTCTGTGATGGGAAGGGGTACTAAAGGTGCCCTCAAGTGAGGATGGGGACTGTGCAGCTGACACTCCGGGCAGGAGGCACAGTACCTCCGCACTTCTTCATGTACTCCGAGCCAGAAGAATCATTGTAGGACCCATGTCAGGGTCTTTTCTACCCCCAAATGATGACTATGGGCAAGGTTTAATACAGCATTCTGGTGTTTTTGAGGTACTAGAAGCTGCTGTGCCTTCTGCCCCTGTACTGGTGCAACCCGGTACAAGAGATCCTTTTTCATTATGAATTTAGGGACCTGGTCCCTGGGTTTTCCCTTCCACAGGGACCCCTTCTATTTCTGTCACCTCCTTCCTAATGTTGTCATACCTTGGGTCCTCAGCTTGGTCCCGTCCAAAATTTCCTCCTCCGGGGCAGCCTCCTTTCTAGCTACCCTGGTCCACCTGCCCACAAGGGCGACCCTCTGTCCCTGGGTCAGGATCCGGGTCCCCAAGGCCTTAGCTGCCCTTCTTTCACCATGGATGCTTCACTAACTTCAAGGTTTCCCCCTTTTCTCCCAGTCCCTCCCTATGAGCACCGGGTATGGGAGTTTAGGACTATACCTGCTGCTACCTCAGTAGTGTTCCCCTGGATTTCAATTTTTACTGGGATGGGGGGGTAGTAACTAACTGTCCCATGGACTCATGTTGCCCATGTGCGTTTTGCATGCAGCAGCTAACTATGCTTCACAAGCTTCTCTGAAATAAGCGTGATAGCACTCCCCAAATCAACCAGTGCTGTGGTCTCTGCCCCATTTAGTTTTACTGGTCTGGTGTACATATGGGGGTTAGTGCAACCCCCACCAGGCAGACTAGGGAGCATGGGTCTGCCTAGTTCCCCAGGTTACACTTCCTAGGCTGCTCGGCATTGGGACACTGTGCAGCTATGTGTCCCCACTGCCCGCAGGCATAACATCTGTATGGGGCCCTAGGCATTCCCTGGGTCTCTTGGTTTGGGCAGTCTAATGACACTATCCTCTTCCCCCTCAGTGCTCTGACTCTTTGGGGCCTCTGATGGGCCTTCAGCCTCTCTCTTTTTCCACCTGGGCCCTGCTAGGGGCCCAATTGCCCGAGCTCTGGGGCTTGGTGCTGCTATTTTAACCCAGGGTGCCTCTTCCTTAAGTGGTCAGGACAGTTCTCTTGCCGTCCTTCGCCTCTCTACCAGTGCGACAACCTCATCATAGGTGGAAGGTTCGTTCTGATTTACCGAGGCACGAAGGTCTGGTGGTAGTCCTCTCATGTACCGGTGGATGACCAGAACCTTTAGTATCTCTTCCGGACTCTGGGACTCAGTTCGTAAACATGTTCGTGAGAGATGGATGAGGTCATATAATTGGGACCGTGGGGTTTTGTTTTCCTGGTACCTCCACTCATGATATCACTGGGCCCGCACTGTGGTCGTTACCCGAGAGCTGGCCAGAATCTCTCCTTTCGGCTGGGGTAATCTGCCGCAGCCTCTTCAGACATATCATAATAGGTCTTTTGGGCCTCCCCACACAGGAATGGGGCAAGGATGCCAGACCACTGATCTCAAGACCAAGGCTCCCGGAGGGCTGTCCCCTCAAAGGCCAGGAGGTATGCTTCTACGTCATCCTCCCGCGTCATTTTCTTCAGGCAATTGCTGGCCCATATGATCCACATCCCATCATGGCTGTGGTTCAGCTCTGTAAGGGCCTTCACCTGATTTACCAGTTCCTGCAACACAGCACAGTCTTGAGCAGCCTGGGCCATCAACAGGCATTTGGTCTCCTGCGCAGCTGTACTGCTCCTGTTGGGCAGCTGCCTGGACACGGGTAGCCTCCTGCTGGGCAGCCATGGCTTGTATCAGTGCCCGCACTACTTCATCCATTGTGGTGAGGGGGAAAAAAATCTCCCCTTTTTTTTTTTTTTTTTTTTTTTTTGTAACACCCTCCTTCTTCTGCTGCACTGTGCACACCAAATCCCACCCCTAGACACCAGTTGTGACAAAGTTCCTCCTCTGCCTTGGTGGGTCCTGCGCTTAATGGCGGATTTGCTTGCCTCAAAGATTCATGGCAGCCCTCAGTTTGACCACTTTTGCTAGTGGCTCAAACCTGCCGTTCACTCAGCTAACCTTATCACTGGCCAGCATGGGGAAAGGGAGAAGAACAATCCCCGCAGTCTCTGCTGACCCACTCTGGTGGAACCCACAGTCCAGGTCAACTCCCCTTGTATCAAATAGGGAGTTGGGGGAATGGGGCGAACCCGGGCCCCCCTTCTACTCTGGGTTCCAGCCCAGGGCCCTGTGGATCGCAGCTGTATACAGTGTCTCCTGTAACAGCTGCGTGACAGCTACAACTCCCTGGGCTATTTCCCCGTGGCCTCCTCCCAACACCTTCTTAATCATCTCCACCGCACATTCCTCCTGATGCCTGATGATGCTTGTACTACTCAGTCCTCCAGAAGTATGCCTTCTCACTCTCAGCTCCTTGCGCACCTCTTGCTCCCAGCTCCTCGCACGCATCTCACTAATTGAAGTGAGGTCCTTTTTAAACCAGGTGCCCTGATTAGCCTGCCTGTCCTTTTGATTCTAGTAGCTTCTTAATTGACTCCAGGTATCCTAATTAGCGTGCCTGCCATAATTGGTTCTAGCAACTTCCTGATTGTTCTGGAACAGCCCATTATCTTACTCAGGGGAAAGGGACCTGCTTAATCTGGGGCTAATGTATCTACCTTCTATCCTTCTCCTGTTGCCATCTGGCCTGACCCGGTCACAATATCTAATAAAATAACTGCTGTAATTGACAAGAGGAAATAATCTCATTAAGTGCCAGAATGTTCAGGAACATAAAAAGAGAAGGGTTTATCACCAGTAACTCTATTATTTGTTGTAAAATTTACCTTGTCTCCTCTTGGCACAGCACAATTTTTGCACACAAATTGCAGCTGTGCTTCCAGTCAATAAAGATTGTAAGAAGTTTCACGAGTAGAACAAAAAGTGGTGAATTTTATTTTTTTCACTGTTTTCATTAAAATGTGGTATGAAATCATCTTCTGCCAGTGTACTCGATTTTGTTATTAAGACAAAACAAACGTTTTCCGCTAAGGAAGGGAGGAAAAAGTGATGATCCAAGTCATGCCTGACCAACCTGATTGCCTTCTATGATGAGATAACTGGCTCTGTGGATATGGTGAATGTGGTGGATGTGATATACCTTGACTTTAGCAAAGTTTTTGATACGGTCTCCCACAGTATTCTTGCCGCCAAGTTAAAGAAGTATGGTATAGTCCAAGATGAATGGATTATAAGGTGGATAAAAAGCTGGCTAGATTGTCGGGCTCAATGGGTAGTGATCAACGGCTCGATGTCTACTTGGTAGCCGGTATCAAGCGGAGTGGCCAAGGGGTCGGTCCTGGGGCTGGTTTTGTTAAACATCTTCATTAATGATCTGGGTGATGGAATGGATTGCACCCTCAGCAAGTTTGCGGATGACACTAAGCTGAGGGCAGAGGTAGATATGCTGGACAGTAGGGATGGGGTCCAGAGTGACCTAGACAAATTGAAGGATTAGGCTAAAGAAATCTGATGAGGTTCAACAAGGACAAGCGCAGAGTCCTACACTTACAATGGAAGAATCCCATGCACTGCTACAGGTTGGGGACTGACTAGCTAAGCAGAAGTTCTGCAGAAAAGGACCTGGGGATTACAGTGGACAAGAAGCTGGCTATGAGTCAACAGTGTGCCCTTGTTGCCAAGAAGGCTAATGGCACATTGGGCTGCACCAGCTCCCAATGGGATCCAAACCCCAAATAATTCCTTTCTACTCTGTATAAAGCTTATACAGGGTAAGCTCATAAATTATCCGCCCTCTATAACACTGATAGAGAGATATGCACAGCTTTTTGCTCCCCCAGGTATTAATTACTTACGCTGGGTTAATTAATAAGCAAAGGTAGTATTTAAGTGGTTCCAAGTAATAAAAGACAGAACAAAGTAAGTTACCAAGCAATATGAAACAAAACACCCAAGTCTGACCCTAATTCATTAAGAAACTGATTACAGATGAAATCTCACCCCCAGAGATGTTCCAATAAGCTTCTTTCACAGACTGGACTCCTTCCTAGACTGGGTGCAGCAATTACTCACACCCCCCGTAGTTACTGTCCTTTGTTCTAGTTTTTCAGGCATCTCTTTGGGGTGGAGAGGCCATCTCTTGAGCCAGCTGAAGGCAAAATGGAGGGGTTTCCAGGGCCTTTTATATTCTTTCTCTTGTGGGCGAAAACCCCTTTGTTCTCAAAATCACAGCAACAAGATGGAGTTTGTAGCCACCTGGGCAAGTCACTTGTCCATGAATGATTCAGCTTTTTGCAGGCCGATGCCATTGATTACATGTTAGTTTGAATGTTCCCAGGAAAGCTCAGATGTGGATTAGCGGATACAAAAGTGCCATACAAATACCTGTTCTCTATTACTGGTTACATTGTAAATAAGAAGTGGGCAGCATTATCTCCCATAAATGTAAACAAACTTGTTTGTTTTAGCAATTGGCTGAACAAGAAGTAGGACTGAGTGGACTTGTAGGCTCAGAAGTTTTACATTGTTTTGTTTTTGAATGCCGTTATGTAACAAAAAAATCTACATTTGTAAATTGCACTTTCACAACAAAGAGCTTGCACTACAGTACTTGTATGAGGTGAATTGAAAAAAACTATATCTTTTGTTTATCATTTTTACAGTTCAAATATTTGTAATAAAAATAATATTCGTATTGATTTCAATTACAACACAGAATATAATATATATGCAATTATAGAAAAACATCCAAAATATTTAATAAATTTAAATTGGTATTCTATTGTTTAACAGTGCAATTAATCGCTATTAATTTTTTTAATCACGATTAATTTTTTGGAGTTAATCGTGTGAGTTAACAGCAATTAATCGACAGCCCTAAATAAACACCTTTTCAGATTGTGAGGAATCTTCACCTGCTGGGATTCACCAATGATTTAACAAAATAGTGGGCCCTGAGCCACCTGTCACAGTGGTGTAAATCAGTAATAACTCTATAGGAATCAATGGTGTGAGAAGGGAATCAGATGCAGTAATTCTGCCACTGGAGCTTCAGAATGCTCTCCTCTAAACGTTAGCCAAAACACTGATATTTTGTTACAAGCTTCTTGTCATTAAGGAGCAATACCATCACAATTGTCTGCTAATTAAGATCTTGGACCTTTGTGTAATGCTAATGAAGTTTGTCTATTCTGGCCATTTCAGTTCACTAGACGTCTTATAGATCTGATCTGACCCAAGATATTAAAAAAAAAATCCTCTCCTGTGAGTTGTGTGTTGCTGGAGTCCTCTCTGTCCCCATAATATGTCCCTTCTGGACTGTTGTGTAGCATTCCTTTAGTGAGTGGAGATGGAGTTCTAGAACTAGATTCACTCAGTGCAGGAGATGGTGGCACTTGTCATGAAGCCAGTTATAAATCCCTAACCCACAGTGCCAAAGGCAGCCAAGCAGCTCTGAGTTGTGCCAGTGATAGAGGAACCTTAATGGACTCTGCTGCAGTGGGGGACTGGTGTAGCAGAGCACAGCCCCCATCACACCATATCCCCAACTTCTGTACAAGGAAGTAGGCAGAGGCACAGGGCCCAATGCCGGGCAGTGTTCCAACAGAGAGTTCCCCTCCTCCAGAGGGATGCTGTGCTGGGCATTCGCCACTGAGAAGCAATGGGGCTGTAACCTGGCTAGAGTCTGTCCGAGTATCTGCTATACCAAAGCTAGCTGCAGTTACAATGAAATTTGACTAACTAAATGTCAGGATGTTGAATAAGGAAATAACAATGCAAACATCTTCTTGTGGTGTAGAGGCATATTTTCTTGGCAATGGGGAAAATGACTGATATTCCAGTTGTCATGAGTAGAATTCACATGCCTTTTTCCTTTGGCTGCCAGACTGAATATTACACAGTACTCTATGAACTACTACACCTTTATGTTTGACTATAGATGGCTACATAGGTGCAAAAGTATGTCACTGTTTACCCTAAATAAAATCTTCACAGCAAGCAGCAAAGAGTGAATAACCTATGCCAAATACAGTTTACTTGGTAGGGCTAGCCATGCCTACGAAAAAGAGTGAACAATAGCATATTTTCTCAAATATAACTAACTGATATATGGAAATAAAAAAGCATCTGTCTTTCGATAGATATCAATACACTGTTTTCACTCATTTTCCAAGTGGGAATGCATGGAATAGGATGCTCAAGGAAAGGGTAAACCTCCCCAGCCCAGTTATATGTTGGCACCATTGGGAGTCTTTCCATTGACGTCAAAGGTGCTGAATTATGGCCCAAGTGAGATAGCTACAAGACAGTCGTGTGTGACAAAGAGAACATGCACACTTTTGAATGCGTGGAAACCGAACTCCAAGATATCAAAGCACACCCAGTTCTCTGCTCACTATAGGGTATTGACTATTGTGCTAGTTCTCTCCCCACATAGCTGTCATAGCCTGACATGTCACCAGTATTAATCCCACCAACAGCTCTTTCACATTCTGGTTCCCTTTTTCCTTTCCATTTCTTTGTGTTCCTTTTCCTTATTTTCCCTAAACCTATGTTCAATTTCTCCTTAAAGTTCCCCTCCACAGCACCTTTGGGACAGTGCTTACTACAGTTTAATGGGGGAAAAGATATTTCCGAACAGTTATTTGATTGCTAAAATGCCAAACCTTGCAGTATTATTCAGTTATAAACTTTAATAATTACTCAATAGCAATTTCCAAAAGTTAGTATGAATGTTGGTCCAGATTCTCAGCTGGTCTAAATCACTGTAGCAGCATGGAGCTGTGCTGATTTACATAACAATTTGTTCACCCAGCTCTGATGATTTCTAATTCCGTGGGTACAATTCACAAAGCACCTTGGGCACCTAAACTCCAGAGTTAGACATCTAAGTACCTTTGCACAGCATCGCTGCAATCCACAAAACTCCCAGATGGCTTTTGTCTAGCCCAATAGGTGCCTAAACTCACTTAGCCTAACTTTTTGCTGTCAAAGTTCCCTCAGCACCGAAGTTTTGGCCCATGGGGCATACACACTTCTGCCCCACTGTAGTCCTATCTCCCCTTAAATCTCTGAGCAATTTGCAAACCTTGCAAAGATAGACATTCAGGTATCTAAGTTGCATGTGGGGCCTGATCTGGTAGGTGGCCTCAGAGCACTGGACTCAAGGCTTCCCACTTCCTCTCTCTAGCCCAGTGACTATTTAATATATATCCACCCTGGAATAGTCATTGGTTGAGAAAGAATGAGTGCTGTGATGATGACAGACCCTTGTCCTTTCAAGCTGTTTATACCCTCCTATGCCGACAATGATACCCAGATGTCCTTCCTTGGCACATTTCTAGATGAAATACTGCAATGTTCTCCATGCTCTTGACTGTTTCACAGGCTACCATTTGCCTTTCTCTCAACACCTCTTTAGAGGACAGAGATATATTTATTTCAATGATGAAAAGATTGGGATAGTTTTGTTTAGAGAGGAAATTGCTCAGAGAGGACACAATAGAAATGTACAAAAGAACAACTGCTAGAAAGAAGGTAAATCAGGTTCTCCTGTTTATCCTTTCTCATGATACAAGATCAAGGGGATAGCCAATGAAAATGGAAGGCAAGAAATTTAAAACTGCAACAAGGGAATACTTTTTTTACTCACTGCATAATTAATCTGTGGAACTCCCTGCCACATGATTCCATTCAAGCCAAGTGCTTAGTAGGAGTCAGAAAAGGATTAGGCACATATATGGCTATATGTGTGGAGAACATCCACAACTCATAAAATAGGATAAAAATTGTACGGGGAGTAACAAACTCTCATGCACCACAACATAACTCAAACTAACCAGCAGAAGCTAGGAAGAAATTGTAGGTTGTAGTCTTGCACCTTCTTCTGAAGGTTCTGATATTGGTCAATGTGAATGACAGGATATCAGACTAGATGGGTTACTGGCCTGGCCCAGTATGGCAAATCGTATTTTCTAAGATCCACAGTCAGTACATTGTCTGTGATAGGATAATCAAAACCCAGTTCAAAAAAACTAAAGCAAAAATAGGTACTTGTTGTTAGTTTGCAGAAGACAATACAAAACATAAAACATTGTCAATGCATGAGATGGAGAGACACTGGGCAAAGTATTAAAATATCAGTAGCTCATCAATTTAATGAATTTTGCAACATGCTGCTTAAGGGGTTTTCTATAAGATTCTTCTAACATATGAACACTATTACTAGTTCTTTATTATGGCTAGGGAAGAAGTGATGGCTAGATTTCTCAGTACACCCATCAACCTATGGGATAATTACATTTTCTAAGTATTGAATATTAATATGGTATTGCATGTCAGCTCTGGTAGAAGTACATCCCCACGTGAAGTAATGGAGTCCTCCGCAGCACATTAACATCCTATATTATCATTGGAAAAAAGTCTGAGAAAAAATCCTGTACTAAAATATAATAAACTTTTCTGGGTCAGATATCATCAAACTAAAAAACACACCATAAACTACCTCACCAGTCTTTTTCAAGCAGAGACAGAACTGTTAATTGGCTTTCTTGGGTATATGCCAAAGAGAGAATCTGTTTCAAAATGGTAACTTGTTGACTTTTTTACGGGTACAAGATCATTTATCTCACTCTCATTAGGGAAAGGATAGTAAGCTGAAGTATTGTACATTGACATGTAGCAATGCCTTCTCAAACCTCTCTTTTCTTTCCAAAATTAGTTCACATTTGTAATCTAGGTCCTATGATGCTGTTACAGTGGGTATGTCCAGCTCCAACCTTGAATTATTTCAATTTAAAAGGAAAAGAGTATTTAAATATAACATTTTCAGAACATTATTGTGGCTGTATAACTAGGTTTCAGGAAATAGTGGAAATAATGTTCATGTTATGTGTAAACTAGTTTGCTTTGTAGATGGCAAACCTATTGTCACAGGCTTTCCATCACTGTGTTTGTGCATGTAGGATATGACTTATTGGAAGAGCTGGCACACACAATTAATAGCATGCTTCCTAAATACAGAGATCTTTGGCCTTGCTACAAGGATACAGTACAGCATAATAATGATTAACACTAAATTCCACGTAGCCCCTGGTCCTTGAGTGTATCCTCAGGGGAGGAAGGGAATGCAGGTGGGCACAAAGAGACGTTCCCCACCTATATGCATGCTCTGCTCTAAGGTCAAGGTCATTTGTAGCCCTTGCACTTGGGAGTGCACTTTGACTAGATAGCTCTGACTACTTCTGTACCAGTCCATGGACTGGGCTGGGCACACTGTAAAGGAGCAGGCTGCACCATCCGAAAGATACCTTAAGGAGCTTCAAAAGAATTAGTTATGTTTCCCTGAGGTACAATCCCTTCCAAAAGTTTCCCCTCGGGGGTGGTGACTCTACGATTCTTCCAGCTCAGGACTGTGGCTAAGTGGCTCAGTCTGCTCCTGAGAGTTTTATGGTAATCTCCCCTACACACTACACACCTTCCTGTGGAATGTTAGCATATACCGAATTACTTGGTTAGTGTTTGCCTGCTAGAGCTTCATTACAGAACTGACATTCCACTCAGGGACAAGTCTATGTATTTTGCCGCCCCAAGCACAGCAGTCAGGAGGCTTTTGGTGGCATGCCTGCAGGAGGTCTGCTGGTAATGCGGATTCGGCGTATCCGCCGCCGAATTGCTGCTGAAGCCGCGGGACCAGCAGACCGCCGCAGGCATGCCGCTGAAGGCTCCCAGATTGCCGCCCCCACAGTGACCAGCAGGCTGCCCCCGCGGCTTGCCACCCCAGGCACGCACTTGGTGCGCTGGTGCCTGGAGCCGCCCCTGATTCCACTGGATCATTTTCAAGAATTAGAATTGAAACACTCCAAAACCAAAATATTTCCTGTTTTGTTTAGAATTTTTCATCCGCGTTATATGTAACTATCTTTTGGGATTTGCATGTAACATACAAGGTCAGATCTGGAGCTATGTCAATTTACTTCTGCTGAGGATCTGGCCGACAGCTTTTTGTTCTGAAAGGTTATTTGAGTGTGTTCTTAACTGCTGAATTCTTGACTTATATCTCAAATGGCTTCTGTATTTAAAACTAACTTCTGATCTTAGTTTGTTTATTTTATTAGGATATGTGTGTGTACATATATCTACATATGTATATGTTTATAATATAAACCAGTGTGAAATATTTAGAAACCTCATCTTTATCTCTGACTTACGTATTTGGTTCATTTAACAAATATGTACAATAAGTTAATAAGTTAAACCATGCTCTCAATTTTATGGGGCATCTCCTATGGTTGCGTAAATAAGAATAGAATTTGGCTCAATATCTGCAAATAAGCACCAGAAAATCCAACAGAGATGTGGGTGGATGGGTGTTTTGTTTTTTGGAAAACATTCTCCATCTTGTGTAACCTTTTTTAAAAGACAATTATGACTTTGGAATGCAGCCATCAGCAATCTGAGGAGAAGCGAGCTGCTACAGAGCTATTTATATGTATGGTAGATGGGATTCAGTTATAATGTGGATTAAAGGAGACACATGTTTAAAGGTAGCATACACAGAACATATATGTTTTCTCCATGGGACTAGTTCTTTGCTCTGCTGCAAAAGACCATAGGGTTTTTCTGTTCCACCTGGGACTAGCCTGAGGAATCTAAGGAGACTGTGGCAAGGTAACCCTTGCCAAAACTGACAAAACTGTCCTGCAGGAAGGATATCCAGTAAATGGGATTATCTACATTATTACAAGATTATCCACTCTAGAGATTTGTTGGTTGAGTAAAAGAGAGAGTGAGGCCCAACAGGACTATGGTTTAACCAGTGTTTTTAGTTTTTCTGCCACATGACTTGCTAAAAAAACAGTCTTGCCTGTTTCTAATCATCGTCCTGTCCACCAGTGCACTTCACTACACCACCTACAGATTTAATAAAAGTGTTATGATTTTCTAAATTGTACACTCCATAATCCCATGCCTTTAAAGCCAGTATAGTTACACATACCTGATGTGAGAACAGAATGCTGCCCAATACCTCTGTGAGAACAGAAGGATAGTGACTGCTGCATCACGCAGATTTTACAAGTTCCCCTTCCCACCTGTGGGGTGCAAGCTCTGCTGACCAACATGACTCACTCTTTGGGGGGACCTAGTGGTGATGGTGGTGGTGCAAGGGTACTATAGTCCTTTTACTGTCTGAACACAAGGACCAAGCTTAGCTCTGGGAAGTGATGTGGGGAGGAAAGCTATTAATTCCCTCCTTTCTGCCCTACTATACCCCTACACAATCTGGCAACAATTGTTATCTGCCTCAGCACAGATGTTATTAAAACAAATGCATAGTATAATTTGTATTTAAATACAAGTGACTCTTACATTTAACACCTTTAAACAATTGCATGGAAATGTAGCCATATGACTCTCATTGAAAATCAAAGGCAGCTGTGGAGCTCAAACCCCACACAATTCTCAGCTAATTTAGGGACTGAACTTTAAGTAGTGTAAGGAAGGTGATGCAGGCACTGTCTTTCTATCTCTTTTAATGGTTGTTTTGCTAACTCTATTCAGGATGCAGCACTGCAAGATGTACATTAAAAATAAAAATCTTGTGATGACCCACCTGTTGCATTAATAATGCCTTTCGATTTATCTGTATGTGTTAGTTTTGCAAAGTACATTTTGTTGCACTTTCTTGGTCACTTGTGACAAGTTGGAATTGTTTTTATCTAGTGCAAACATGCCTGTTCCCAAGACAAAGTAATTGTGACATTTAATAATTTGTCCCCAAGGTGTATTTTTGAATATTCACTGCCTTCCCTTTAAATGGTCTTTCATGTAATGCAAAGGCTTGTGGTTATAAAATGAAACCACCAAGAGCCAGGGGCGGCTCTATGTTTTTTGCCGCCCCAACCACGGCAGGCTGGTGGCTTTCGGCGGCACACCTGCGTGCGGTCTGCTGGTCACGCAGATTCGGCGGCATGCCTGTGGGAGGTCCGCCGGTGCCACGCCATCAGCGTCCCCGCCGCCAAATTGCTGCCGAAGCTGCGGGACCAGCAGACCTCCTGCAGGCATGCCGCTGAAGGCCGCCTGACTGCCGCCCTCACAGCGACCGGCAGGCTACCCCCCGTGGCTTGCCGCCCCAAGCACGCGCTTGCTGCACTGGAGCCACCCCTGCCAAGAACCCATTTTTCATCGTGTCTAAATAGCATATCCAGATTCAACATTTGAGAACTTGAATCAACACTAAGCATGTGAATGGCCATTTTATGGACCTAAGAGTGAATTTAAATGCCCAAATGTGGGATTTAGATGTCCTGTTTAGATTTCCACATTTGATCATGAATATCTGAAGGGTCTTTTAACAACTTTTCCAGAACACTTCAGGTTCACATTGAACATTATATGAATGCTCATTATGTTTTCCAGAGTCTCAGCCAGAGTTTTTCATCATCATTTAATTATGGGATAGGATTATTGTGGGTTTTTTTCTCTATGGGACTAGTTCTTTGCTCTGCTGCAAAATACCATAGGGTTTTTCTGTGCCATCTGGGATTAGCCTGAGGGATCTAAGGAGACTGTGGCAGGGTAACCCTTGCCAAATAAACCCTGTGGACTTCTGAGGACTGGTCTACACTACAGCTGTAAGTCATCCTAACTTACGCTACTTCAGTTACATAAGTCAACTTAAGTTAGGTTGACTTAGAACCAGGGCCGGCTCCAGGCACCAGCCGACCAAGCACGTGCTTGGGACGGCACCTTAGAAGGGGCGGCCAATGTTGGAGTGGCAGGGGGCACTCACGGTGTTTTTGTTTTTTTTGTTCGGTGGGGGAGGCGCTCAAGGGTTTTTTGTTTTGTTTTGTTTGTTTGTTGTTTGTTCGTTTCGGCCTGGCAGTGCGGGGGGTGTTTCGGCGGCGCGGCGCTGGGGGGGGGCGGCGCGGGGGTTTGGGCAGGGTGGCGCGGCGCCCTGGTGGTTTGGGCAGCCTGGCGCGGCGCTCGGTGGGGGGGTGGGGGGTTGGGCTGCCCAGCGCGGTGTGGCACTCGGAAGCAGGGGTTTGGCCGGCCCGGCCCAGCGCTCGGGGGGGGGGGGGGTTGGTTGGCCCAGCGAGGCGCTCGGGGTTTGAGCGGCAAGGCGTGGTGCTGGGGGGAAGGTCAGCGGCGCAGTGCTGGGGTCGGCGGCACGGCGCTGGGAGGGGGCTGTTACGGCGGGGCAGCGCTCTTCTTTTTTGCCTGGGGCGGCAAAAAAGTTAGAGCCGGCCCTGCTTAGAGCGGTGTCTACACTGCACTGTGTCAACGGGAGATGCTGTCCTGCCTACTTACCTTACTCTTCTTGGGGACCTGGAATACAGGAGTCATCGGGAGTGCACACTGCCACCAATCGCAGCAGCGCTGATTTAGCCATAAGTATAGACAAGCCCTTGAGTCCTACTCAAGTGTGCCAAGTAATTTTTCTTGGACAGTGAAGAGCATGGTCACATGCCTCAACCACAACCCCTGATGCAAGAAACCCTTATTGTGGGGGAAGTTTGGACTTAGTTCTGATTCCAATTTTTGAAACTCAGCTTCATCTCAAGTGGGACTAATTGCTACATAGCTAATGTATGTTCACATTATAAATACCCAACACACTAGGAAACAAACAGTCTGTTTTTTCCTAGTTTGTGAAGTGCTGTCATTTTCCAGTGGAAATGACAATTCCACTAAAGTGGAGGTTAAAAATTGTGGTTAAAAATGGGTTCATATTTACAAATACATATTATAAAAACATGTTATTCTGTGTCACTGTGATTAATCTGTTTAAAAGATAGTGGAAAAACAAACACCAGGACAGAACCTTCCTTCGGTCCAGAATGTCAGGTACTTTAATTATTCTCAGTCTGGAAGTTCATGTCTTTATTAAATTAATAAAAGGTGTAAAATTAGAGATCGGATGCTTTCTACTCTTGATCCTGTGGCCCCCCATCTGTGTAATAGGCATGCCCTACTTTCATTTTATTTTTGGCATCCTAAACTCAGTCCCTAATCTGGGTCCTTCAGTTGCTGAACCAACGCACTATTGATAAACTGACATCTAAGCAAAATACATTTCTGAAACGTAACAAATGAAGGCTGAAATGCACTCCTGTGCAGGGGGTCGGTGAAAGGCTCCTTAGGCAACACCAATTTAAGTCCTGAGGGGTAGCATTTCAGAAAGCATTTAGCATTGCCCTTACTCCCCTCCCATTGAAATCAATGAGAGTTTTACTCCTGACTTCAGGGGTAGCAGAGTTAGGCCACTACTTTTCTATACCATACACCCATACTATACAACATAAGTATGGTTTCCCTGGTGTGTAGGCCTTCTGCACATGGCTCAATTTCACTCTAAATGTTTGCCAATTTTATTCCTGTATTTCTTCGTTAGTTTTATTTTACTTGTGAGCCACAGCTAATAATCTTCATTTGTTCTCTCCCTCTTTAGGTCAATATCAAACACTGGCATTAAGTTTTTACCTACTGTACATAAGCTACAATCTCTCCAGAAAGTTGTATTGTAAGTTTATATTGGCTGCTTTTAACTTTTTGTTATCTCCATTCAAATGGTCTGCTCCTCTAATAAGATCTTGGACACGTTTCCCTTTGCATTTGTTTAGTGACTTTGTCACTTCATCACCAGTTGTAATCTGGTGCGCATTGATAATTTGTTTTACATTATTTGAGTGTTCCTGTGACTTTTCTAGACAAGATTTTATATATGGCATGTGACAGAGAACTTTTTATTTGGTTCATGGGACCAACAATAACATTTAACTTCTAAGTCACCAATTTAAAATTCAAGCCAGACTGGTAGAGACAGAAATTTGTTGTCATCTAGTGACTGTTCTATTGTCTGTGTGAAATGAGTTGGTCTGAATCCAATTCCCAATGGACAACTTACAAAAAAATCACTGCAGACAACACCTGTGTTGGCAATAGAGGTGGTTGGAAAATAGGGTAATATTTCCCTTAGAAAATTTCAACAAAAATAGAGAACAAATCATTAATTTAAAATTTTCCATGGAAAATTTTGACTTTTTGTTGAAAAACCAAAAACGCAAACATTTTTCAGGTTGTTTTTTTCCCAAGAAAAAGTCAACACTTTCCATGGAAAGCAAGCACTCTCTGTGAAAATTTTCATTTAGTCAAAAACCTGATTTTTCCATCAAAAACCAGCTTTGATAATCCTGACACCTGGAAGTCAGTAGGAATTTTGCAATGGACTTTAATAGGGTCAGGAATTCACTATCAAAAACACAGTTTTGATAGAAATTTTTCAACAGCCCTGGCTGGCAGTCACAAGCAGCCAGGGAATGAATAGGCACTCTTGTTTCATCCTTACAGGTGGCTGGTGTTGAGGTATATTAATAGAAAGTTGGGGTCTATTTCCACTACTCTTGCTTAGATTTAAATCTTATATGACATTAATCTTCAGGAATATTAATCCTCCACCTATCTTGGGTACTGCTATTCAAATATATAGATACTGTGTTTTGTCAAGTATGGAGTTTCTGGAATTGCACTCTAGCTCTTTGTGACTCCATATAGCAGGTACAGCATGCAAGGATCCATGAAACCTTTGTTCTAGGCAGCTTTGTAATCATCTTCAGACTTAGTTACTCTGGATCGATCTATGCTAGAGAATCATAGGTTATTTGCCTGAGGTGAAATTCCTCCCTTTGCAGAAGGCCACACCATTTAAGTCCCAAAATAGATGTTGGTTGAAGTCCTGGCCCTCTTAAAGTCAATTGCAAAGCTCCTGTTGACTTCAGAGGGGCAGGATTGGGAATCTAATGGTATATGTGTGCACGTGCGGATGTGTGTGTGCATGTATGTATAAATATTATAAGGCCTTGCCCTGGCTCTTTGTACAGGTGTGAATTTCACTTACTGATGCTCCTGTTGATTTCAATCGGAGTTACACTTGCAGAATGAGGCCCCTGTCAGATAATTCAGTATCGTGGCCATATATAGCGCTCAGAATGAGACAAGTTTAAAGCTGCATTAAGTTTCAGGCTTTGCAAGTAATTCATTATGTTCACTGCTTTCCATTAAAAGCAGCATGAAAACAACAATTCTCCCAGTCTAAATTATGAGTAATACTGTTTAACTTCTTGGAGCTGTATTTTGAGCAAGTAACAGAAATGTGTATGAGTATATCCTTTTATACATCAGTCATCCTTTATCCTTTTATATATAACAGTCTACTGTGGAACTGACTGAAATGAATACTTGTCAATGCAATAAACTGTCAGAGGACCCAGTTTAGCCTGTGCCTAGTTTTAAGCACATGAGTAGTTGACATTAGTGGAGGAATTACTTACATGCTTAAGTACCTTGATGAATCAGGGCCAAAAAAGATGACCCTTCTCTGCATTAGTTTAGGGGCCAATCCTGCAACTTCTTTAATTACTTGTTGTGGCAGTATTATTCATGGGTCTGAGGCTCAAAGGATCCAGCCCTAAGTGCATACTGTTGATTTTGCCTTGCTTAAGATGCATGCTCTAGAAAGCAAAAAGCAAAAGTATGGAAGTAATTGCTCCCATTTCACTCCCCAGCAGTACTTGGACAAACTTAGTGATATCATTCAGGAAACCTACGTGTAAAATATTTTCTCAGATCTAATGTAAAGAAAAATTTCTTTGGTGTTTGAAGCGTCATTTCCTGTCAAAGAAATGAAAGGATCACAGAGCTACAAAACTGTTTAATTTTTACTTTACTTTCTTTTTCAGAGATATTCAAGATAATATAAATATACGTACAATTGAAAGGAATTCCTTCATGGGCCTGAGTTCTGAAAGTGTCATTATGTGAGTAAGAATTAGCAAATACCACATCTTAGTTCACATCTTCTCCAGAATAGAGCCTGAGAAACTTTGTTGGGTGCTATTTTATAGGTTTGCAAAATGAATTTTACCCTGTAATTCAAACATGTGTAGGAGTTTTTACCCCATGAAGATTGAATTCATTTATAACAAATTCTGGCTGGAAGAAACTTGTCTTGTTGTTAAATACTTGTATTGTGCAGCTCCTCAAGACACCAGACAGGGATTGGAGCCCCAGTGCGACACACACAAAACAAAAAGACAATTCTTGTCCCACACATTTGTCAAAGTATGTAACAAAAGACAACATGTAGATACAGGAAACAGATGGGAGGAAGCCAATGGCATGGGGCAACAGTGAGAGCTATATATGTGCTGTGTGTCAGGGATAGAACTGCCCCCCAAAAGTTAGGCTGGCAAGCATACAAATGGGGCCAGCAGAGCATCATGGAGCCAATAAGCCTGATGGCTGTCTCCTCCAAGTATAAACTCAGGGCAGCTGAGAATCATTAGATATCCTCTTTTTTTCCATCAGAATGGTATCCCCCCATTATCACTGCTCTTTTTACACAGCCTTTGTTTATTCTTCACTCTGTCTGTGCTCTACTCCATTTGTCACCCTCATTTTCACTGAGTTTCTTCTCTCTGATCCCTTTCTGCCCCTTTCCCCCCCAGTTTTTCCTAAGTAGAAATTGAACCCAGAACCCACTTTAAAATCCCAACCACATTTAAATGGGTTTGCAAATGGGCAAAGCTCCTAACTAAGAAATATCTCTTGTCTACTTTTATATTTTCAGTATTCAGTAATCTCTCTCTCTCCCTCCTGCCTTTTCATTTCAGATCTGTATTTTAGAACCACAGCAGAGCATAGAGAAAATTTAACAATTAATGGTACCAAGGTTAAAGACCATGTTGGTTCCACATAATACAAATTGTGTTCCAAAGGACGAATAGCTCATACATATTTGCAATCAGATACATCATTCAAAGACATTCATTATTCAAGCAAATTACATGTAGATATGTGTAAAATATGGTATATTTGTACATAACGCTAATATATTGTTACAGGCCAGTTCACAATGCAGTTTCATGCTGTGTAGTTAGACGACGTCTCATTTGACTTAACGATCATGTTTTTTAATGAACTAGCTGGGTTTCCAGATCCCTTTTATAGGCACATTGAATGTTTCTTTGCTGTACTAAAAATCTTTTTTCATTCCACTTAGACCAGTGCCTAGTTTGGAAAATTTACCATTACTCCCTGCAGCTTGACTCAGATATAGAAAGCAGGGGTCAGGTAACAAAGCAATTCTGATCTTACTGATTTGGGTGGAAGCAGGATCAGACCCTCAATATTTGAAGATAGAGCTATAGCAAAGTTAACTACTATCACCCCTCGTTTGTCTACCCCAGATGTTCTCAACCTTTTTTCTTCCTGAGCTCCCCCGGCTCCCCCAACATGCTATAAAACTCACCGGTCCACCTGTGCCACAGTAACTGGTTTTCTGCATATAAAAGCTGGGTTTAGTAGGTAGCAAGCAAGGCAATTGCCTGGGGCTCCATGCCACAGGGGCCCCCACAAAGCTACATTGTTCAGGCTTCAGCTTCAGCCCTGGGTGGCAGGACTCAGGAACATGTGATGGGGCTTCAGCTTTCTTCCCTGCGCCCCAGCGAGTCTAATGCTGGCTCTGCTTGGAGGCCCCTCTGAAACCTGCTCGAGGCCCCCTAGGGAGCCCCAGACCCCTGGTTGAGAATCACTGGTCTACCCCACCATTTATCCATCCCATCCCCCTAAAAATCTACAGATGTAGATAATATTCGCTGAAGAGTGAAAAAGTATTATCAGAGATATTCCCACTGTTATATGGAATAGCTACCCAGAGAATAAGACCCTAAATCTCATTCGTTTACCTCTTCTGTCTTATTTAATCATAATGATAATACTTAGCACCTATATATAGCACTTTGCATCTTCTAAGCACTGTACAAACAGCACCTTCTTAATTTCTACAAACCCCTAAGAGGTGCGGTAACTAACTACTGTGGAGCAAGATTCTTTCCTGTCATCCGATTTCTTTATGCCACCTGCCACCCTAGCAACATGAAGGGACCAGAAAACTGCCTTATCTCTCTTGCTGGGGATTCCCCAAGCTTGTAGGAGTACCATGTTGAGCCTGAGGCTCTTGTGCCACCCATCCCATGGTATAGTGGTCACTTTGGGAAGGACTGAGATCTGAGTGCTACTGCACTCCAGCTATTCTGTACTGATATAATGGTCCCTTGGGGTCAAAGCCAGCTAACTTTAGAGCAGACCTCAGGCTGCAGTAAACTACATGAGGGTTGGGGTTGGCATAGAACTAGCCCCAGAATTAGGGAGTCACAACTAGCTCCTCTCTGCCCCCACATCAACAGGATCCACATCAACTACATTCACCGAAAATGAAGGACAGCCTATTCCAAATTATGGAATATCTAGTGGACTGCTTCCCTCCAAGATCCTTCTCGAGCAGGACAGCTTTGATTCATTCCATGTCACTAGAAGCCATAGAGTGGATGACAAACCTGGACATCAACCTTTAATGTTCCTTTTCAAGTTGCCATACCAAAAAACTGCATCCAATGGACAATGGGTGCAGCTGAAAATCCAGCCCATTATCTTTATTTTATAGAGAGAAAACAGACACAAAGATTAGGTGATCTATCCAAGGCCACAAAGTAAACCAATGACACAGCTAGGATTAGAATTCAAGAGTCCGTGACTCCCAGCCCCATTCTGACTTAACTAGACCAGTGGATCTCAGTCTTTTTTTTTTTTTTTTTTTTTTTTTGGACTGTGACCCATAAAATGAAGATGAGATGGGTAAGATAGTCTCATGCTGCTGCTTGGTATGATTTTGGGATATGAGGCTGATGGAATTCAGAGGTAGCCCTCAGGGCTTGTCTACACAAACACTTAGTTTCCAGAAAACTGGGATATAAATCTCTCCTGTACACTGAGTATCCATGTGGACCCTACTGCAGTGCACTAGAAGATCCATAGTGCACTTTGATCTTCCCTGCTTTGAAATGGGAATAGATTAAAAGTGCACTATAGAACTATTATTGCATGGCCGGAGAGTCCTCACAGACAGTTAGTGTGTGACAGGATAGAACAGGGTAGATTACACTGCAGCTTGCCACAAACTAAGTATTCATATCAATATCCCCTAAAATTGTGCATAGCTTTGTGGTTGCCATCTACATGGGTGAATTTCACCCACAGGGAGTATCATGGATGGGTCACAGAAAAATAGGACAAAGCTGCTTTTACACACCTTTGACTTCATTGCAACTACTGTGCTTTTACACAGAAAGTAGAGCTAATTTCTTCCAGGAATGAAGTACAGTATTTAGTTTATTCAGTTTCTGGTATACCTTTAATAAGATCTCATTTTGGTATACCTCTCAGTACTGCATATCTCTCCATAGGAAGGAAATACCTCATTTTAAACCCAAATTTGCCTCCATCCCCACATAATCCTAATGTTCCTTCACTTGCACTATTGTGAAATATTTATATCAGAAATAGTAATCCATTGAACTAAGTTTATTATGTTAAAAAAATAGATCCCACATCATGTAAAGCCCCCAGCATCACTATGTTATTTGTGTTCCATATTCCAGCCTTGGCAGGCATATCTGATCACTGCTGCACATTTTAGCTAATATAGACCAACTAAAAAGAACATTCTGCATTATTGTTGAGGAAAAGCTTCACAAAGGAAAAAAACCCAAAATTATATTCTCAGAAGGATGTTTTAAAAAAGGAAAGGCATAATGTGAGTCACTTGCACTCTCACTTGCACTCTCCAGTCAGTTTTATGCTTCAACAGCTTTCTCAGTCAGATCCTTTTAAATACCCACTAAACGCTATTGATTTCATTGTTCCAGGATTTCTCCCTAGAGGTTAAGTGTGTTTAGAGCTGAAAGTCAAACCATATCTGAAGATGTGTGGGGGAGGGCAAACTGAAGTTTTATGTAAATTCAGTTAAGAACTCCTAAAAATATCTAAAAGATTGAAATTCACCCCAACGCAAAATCTATGCCTCACCTTAAACATTCAAAATTCAGCATAAATGAGGCTTAAATGGTGCTATAGACTTTGTGCTGGCCTTCTGCACAGGAGTGAATTTCACCCTTATTTTGTAAATGTACCAATACAGTGATCAAACATAAACACAAAAAGCCAAATTCCGGAGCTCTCGAGTTATTTTTACTCAGCATACTCAGGCAAGACTTCCATTTTAGTCTGAAGTTGCTCAGGATATGTGCTGGTTTAAATAAGAGAAGAATTTGGGCCAAAGGGAGGTTGGCTATGTGAGAGTTGAGTAAAAAGTGACTGAGGACTCCAGGGTTTAACTCAAAGGTAAATGTATAATTTGTATATATTTTTTGCTTGAAAGTAGTGGCTGTATTTTTCCTCCAGGTGATTGGCGTGCATAGTCAGGATTGTATGGCAGCAGGATCCATACTCAGCAGGGTAGTATCACAAACTTAGCACGATGTGCAGTGATAGAACACAATGAGTGCCAATATTATGATTTTTAAAAAAAATCAGAGTGGCAGATGCTAACTAATATGAATGATGTAACATAATACATGTGTCAGATGGTAAAAACAGTATCCAATTGTCTTGCCTTTCTGTGTTGGCTCACTCATTTCTAATAGTGCCTGTGAGTGGATGGGATAGGAGACAGTTTCCATGATCTGATCTGACACACATTGCAGACGTTGAGTCATGTACATCTGTCTTTCGTGGTCAAAGGAGTAATCTTTCCAGCCAAGCCTATACTTGATTTTCATGTTGACCTAAGTCCACGATCTTGAACCTTAGATTAGTGGGTCACTTGCATGCTTTTGCTGTGAACAAGAAGTAAAATGTGTAGGTTTTCTGAAAGTTTAATTTAATTGTTTGTTTCATGCCATCAGTCAGACCTGTCATTCAGTGTCAGAGGGGGTGAGTGGTACAGAGTAACAATAAAGGAGATGAAAAACTATACTGTATAAATGATAAATATAACTGACCCAAATGTCAATTTTTGGGATCATGGAGGGAGCATGGGATAGGGACATTAAACATTAATTTGTTAAAGCACCACAGTTAAAACTCAGCAGAGAACTCCATGAATTTAAATTCATAGAATTGCTGCCTAATTCTTTTCTCGGAGAGGAGAACATGAGAGAGTAGGGGGTCTGGGAGCATATAGGGGATGTAGTCTGTGAAGGCAGCAGATGCATTAGAAACTCAGCAGCTATCTTGGCAAATTCTGCACTATTTCCACCAGCTCCCTCCCACTGCCTTGATGTGGAGCCAGTCCCACTCCTTTTCCAGTGCCCTTATCTCTCAGAGGGGGAGAGAGGGCACAGATAGGGAGTTACTGCTGGTCCCAGCAGCACTAATGTGCCAGCAGATTTTCATGAGAACTTTGCCTGTTAGAGGAGAATGCTAAAAAGTCTGATGGCTCCTGGGAGTCCCCTTTTTCATTCCCCAGCTATTTCTCCATGCCAAAGCCTCTGAACCCCAATCTAGCAGCACTGGGTCAGTGAGTCCTTCACAGTTTCTGGAGGCAAGTGAGTGCTGGGATTTTATAATAGCAACAGTGGCTGGGATTTTATAATAGCTTTCTGTTAATCCTAGAGATCACCATTTATTTAACTAATTTTATATCACCCAGTAATTCTACTGATGCTTCAGAATTTGGAGCATCTGACTTAATATGCACAAGCATAGTTTTCTGTAATCAATGTTTTAAAATGTGTCTCTTTGTTGCAGACGACTGAATAAAAATGGAATTCGGGAAATTCAGAATCATGCATTTAATGGAACCTACTTGGATGAGCTGTAACTATTCTTATTATTTGGTATTCAGCAAAACAATTACTGGGAAATAGTAACCGTAGCAAAGTTATTTATCCCTGATTGTCTTATTGTTATGTTTTACAGAAATCTTAGTGATAATCACAATCTAGAAAAATTATCTAATGAGGTTTTCCAAGGAGCCAATGGCCCAGTTGTTCTGTAAGTAACAGTCAGATGTTCTTTTCCTCATTATTAACTCTCTATTAGAGATGGGCTCTAGGCACAAAATTCAAATTTGCTGGCAGATCTGAATTTCAAATACCCAAAAATTCAGGAGTGTTCAGGTTTGGAGGTTTGTTTCCTGATGTAAAATGTGGATTTGGATCCAGGTTCAGATTTTATAAATATGGATCAGGTTCAGATTTCATATTCCCCCACAAAGTTTAGGAGAGTTTGAATCCAGGGTTTTATTTAATGTTTATCTCCACTTTTTATTAAGCTCTGTTAAAAAGTGGCTATAATGCACTTTATGCAAAAGGCGACAGTACTTATTTTCCTTTGTTGTTTTGATCCAATCCAAAGTGGGGAGATCCTCAGCTATTGGACATTGTCCTAATCCGTTAACTTCAGTGGAGCTTGGACAACTTGAACCAGCTGAGAATCTACCCTTACATCTTTGGAGCCTATATCTAAAGCTGAAAATCATACCTTGCACAATTTCACTAATCTTTTCTTCTCTGCACATGTTATTTAGGGGAAAGTAATCCATGCAGAAAGGTTCCATAGCAGTGAGAATTCTCATAGATCTCTGTCCATTCTTTTTAATGCATTTAACAATGCACTACTTCTAAATTTTCTGCAACTGCAAAGCTGTCATCAAGTGTCCAGCAGCAGTACTCACCGTTTTATCAACCCTTTGTTTGCCCCCTAAAACACTGTGCTCAACTGCTTTTACTTCTTATTGTAACACTTTATATTATTAATTGTCATATACATGGCTGACACTTGGTAGCAGAGGGCAGCTGGTAACATTATCTCAAGCCCAGGTTTAGTACAGATCTGAGACTTATTTGCAAGTGTGAGCCGTTGCTCATGCTTCTATTCACAATTTCATGTGAGCAGCAACAGAAGGCGCATGATTCCTTTTTCAGCACCAGCCCATCTATGTATCTATCTCTCTTCCCTCAGGGCTCACATCCAGCATGCCTCGGGCTGGTAGGAGAGAGGCATGGGTTACTCGAGTGAGTGAAGCGGGGTGTGAGGGCTGCAATTCTAGCTGGCAATGCTCATGGGTGCTGCCAAGCTCCTTGTGCCCTCCCCTAGCCCATATTAGCAGCAGCTGCCCTTAGAATTGGGGGAAGGACATTTTATTATTTCAGTGTCAGAAAAGATTTTAGTGTGGCTAGAAAACATAAAAATGAGAGAGAAAAATAGTACATTTAACTTCAGAATCAGATAAGAACTCTTCTGTAGTGCTTATATCTGTGCTTGCCATGCCCTCCCTCCATGCTGGGATGCTCAATGAAGACCTAGTATAAAGCACTACCTTAGGAGTTCCTCCATATTTTTTCCTCCCACTTTTAACATTGGATAGCTACCAGTCCCTATACATGCCTTTAACCTTTGGATAAACTTCTTATTGAAGCATCTTCTTAGCACCAACACAATTGCTCTTTCTTTGGGAAAAAGATAATGCATTGCCTTTGCAAGCTGGAGCCAATACAATCATATTCTGATGGTTTATCAAATTGATTTGGCTGTAGTTCGGATTCATTTGATAGTTCAAATTCAGACACTGAATTATTTGTATAGGAATTATTCTGTTCTATTAATAATGCATCCACAGTTATATGGATGGTATGTTGCCTTTTTATCCTGACTGAGAATCATGAAAGAAAGGTCTTCCAGTCATCTGTCACCATAGTGTACACCAGAAATGTGTTTTCACTTATGGAAATGATTGACCTGTAATAACATCTATGCTGGAAAAAAACAGAATTGCTCATATCAAATTTGTGTTGCAGACTGCAATATTTTATTAGATGGTACATCTAATTGTCTTATCTCTTGTTCTTCCTGAACCAGTAACTAGTTGGCAATTAGCATCTCCTTGTATCTTACATCTCAAAATATTGAAATAATGTAAAAGGTTCATAGCGTCATAGATGTTAAGATCAGAAGGGACCACTGTGATCATCTAATTTGAGCTCCTGTATACACAGGCCATAAAATTTCACCCAGTAATCCCGGAATCAAGCCCATAATGTCTGGTTGCCTCAGAGCATAACTTTTAAAAATACATCCAATCTTGATTTAAAGTCTTCAAGTGATAGATAATCCCCCACATCCTTAAGTAAGTTCCAATGGATAATCATCCTTACTGTTAAAAATGTGCACTTTATTTCCAGTTGAATGATTGCAGCATCAACATTCACCAATTCATGGCATTAGCAGTGAAGCTTTGTTGCTACCAGGTCGATGAGTCACAGGAGGCTCTTGAGGGGTATCCCAATCCCTACCTCTCTGTGAGCCATAGATCAATCACATACTCCCCTCTTACGCCTTACCCCAATCCCTAACTACAATCCTGAAGGTGGGGTGGGGTAATCTTATTTTGGTCTGAAAAGGATAATCAGCTGACAGCACTATTTCTTTCATCAGGTTTTGCTGAGCCTAATAAGAAACCAAGGAGGAAGGGACAATTGTACAGGAGCCCAGCCACACTATTCCTGCAATTTCTACATTGGCTCCTGAGTCCTGACAGGCCTACTAAGACTATGCTTACACTGCACACCTTATAATCGTGCGGTTATGCTGCTGCAGCCACGCCATTGTAAGGTGCATTGTGTAGTCGCTCTTTATTGCCAGGAGAGAGCTCCACTTCCAATGAGGGGTGGTAGCTTCATCTCTGGGAGCATGGCTCCTATCGACGAAGCACTGGCCACACCAGTGCTTTTCGTCATTAAAACTTTTGTCTTTTAGGGGGGTGCCAGTGTAGACAAAGCCTAAGCCTGATGCAGAGCTGCCCCAATGGTCCTTTTCATCATTAAAACTTTTGTCATTTAGGGGGGTGCCAGTGTAGACAAAGCCTAAGCCTGATGCAGAGCTGCCCCAATGGTCCTCTTAAGGTCTGCAGGCAAACAGTAACAGGACAGTAGCTATCTATTCCAATTGATTAGTCACCATATGTTCTCTGGATAGGTTTTTAGGCACTACTGTGATCCACAAAACTCACACTTGGGTGCCACCTAATCCTGTAGGCTCCTAAACTCACCCTTAAATGTTTGCAATAAAAGTTTCCTAAGCATCTATGGTTTTGCCTCTGGGCATGCTCACTGCTGCCTCACTCAAGGAGCGATTCACAAACAAGGGAAGATAACAATTCAGCCACCTAACTTGCATGTGGGGGTCACTCAGGTAGGCATGCTTATATGCCACCTACCAGGTCAGGCACCTGAGGCAACTTCACAGAACAGCTGGGAAGGGGAAGGCCCTCCCTTATAACTTTTAGCACAGTGGTAGGCGTCTCACCTGGGAACTGGGAGTGGAAGAATTGATTTGAAACATCTCCCATGAGTGCTCTAACCACTAAACTATGGAATGATCATGCTTTCTCAGGCCCAATTATTTAATTAAAGTGGAACAACTTCAATAGGAGAGACTGAGGGAGCCCCACATCAGATTATTGGACTCTAAATGTGAATGTCATTTACACCAATTGTATGAAACTTATTATTGACATTTGATCTCCCCAACTACTGAATGTACTACTACTGAAAGTGGCCACTAGATGTATCTCATAATAAAAATAACTTGTGCCTATTGTGTAATTTATATCAAATGAAATATTGCCATGATATAGGAAAGTTATCAATGAAATAGAGACTGAATGTATTGAGGATGGAGAAAAGCTATGCTTCCAAATTAGGTCAGCTCATCTACTTCATCAGGGCAAGCTCTTTTCTTTGATAACACAAGACAGAGAACATAACAATGTGGGGCACATATCTGCCTGCAGGAAGGATTGGACAACATATTGCTTGGTTCATTTTACTGCTATTGTTAAAGGAAGCAGCATGCTCCCCTGCTTTCCCATGTTGATGGACACAGCATATACAGTAGGCAGATGGCCCAGCCGGGCATGCCCCCTCATTAGTAAACAGTGCCCCATATGAGATGTGTTATGCCAATTATAACTCCCTAGAACACTGGGGAGAAATCCTGCACTGCTCCTTGACAGCATGTGAAGGACCACTGGCCTCCTTCCAGTATCTGTGAAGCACAAGGAAGGATTTTGTGTTTGCATCGCAGGATATTTTCCCTCTCATTGCCTGTCTAGTTCTTTTTATAATAACTTTATAGTTGTAGCCTCCATCACTACCTTTGATAGTCCATTTCACAAGTAACTGCCTTCCACATAAATACATTTATTTGCACCTTCTGTAATGCTCGCTCTATTCTTAGCTTCAGTCTCTTCTCTCTCTCCTTTTTGAACCTGTTACCCTCTGGAAATGTTTTGTTGTTTTCACTCCTAGAAATCTGAAGCTCATCTTTTTAATGAACACAAACTTAATTTTCCCAACTTTTCCACATAGTTGCTACCCCCCATGTACCTATCTGTTGCTTTCTGCATTTTGTTCCAGATCCTCATTTTCCTTCCCATAATAAGGTGTCCAGGATTGTCCATAATAATAATTCAGGTGTGATTTCATCAGCCCTTTTTATAGTGCCATAATAATCTTCCTCACTGATTGGTGCATTTCAGTATTTCCTAAACCTTGCCTCACAAAGAGCTAATGGTTTTCAGTTGTTATGTACCAGATACTTTACTGCTACTAGATTATTTGTCTTCTATTTTTAATGAATCTATAATACTCAACAATAGTCTTCAATGAACATCAGCTCGGGTCTCCCACTTTAAGCCCAGTCTCTCTTTTTTTCTTTGGTACTGACCCACTAAATCATTTTTTCATCATCTACAAGCAGGCACACTTTTGTGTTTGTTTTCTCCTCTTTTTCATTGATTTATAGTTTCAAAAAGACTGGACTTAATGTCCGCTACTGATCTTCCCTTAGCATTTTCCTTCCATCTGATTTGTGCTGGTATATTTCAACTTTGGTTACTAAAGCAATTTTTTTTATCCAGGCTAGAATTTCACCATCAATAGCTGCTTTCTAATGTTATAAGCAGTTTCTTTCATTCTTTTTTATGCACTGCTCTGTTGCAAGCCTTCTTGAAGCCCAGTTATATGGTCTTTTGTTTCACATTTGTTGACCCTTATTGTCACCATCTCAAGGAAATTAATCCTATTTGTTAAGCATGCTTTCCCCCTTCAAAGACCAAGCCATGACAGTCTTTGATGGCTGTACCTGTCCAAATCTTCTCTTATTTGGTTTCACATCAGTGATTTTTAGAATCTTTCCGAGGCAGACATCAGATGAACGAAATGAGAAAGTACAACATCATCTTCTGATCCTGTTTTCAATGTGGCTGTCCAGACAGCTTCTTCCCGATCACTAGTCTCTTATAATGTGCAGGAGCCAAAAATGTCTCTAAATTGAGGGGTGGGAGAGGGTTGTTAATTTACCTCTTTGCTGAGAGTATTATATGTCTTAAAGGGATATTTCAAAGACAAGAATCAGTTTCCTGCCTGCCTATGGATTAGAAAATATTAAGAAGCTAAGAGCACGATCTACCTACAATTTAAAAAAGCTGCCTGCCTTAGAGAACTTTGTTGCACTGATTGAGGCTAACCTCACCTATCCTAGCCATTGCTGTGCATTCACAAATTGGAAAAGACAAATGTGAGTAATTTCATTTTTCTTTGCATTTCTGACTGTTGATGGTGAATCAAATAATTAAATTTAATCCATGGAAAAGAGATTAAAGCTAGGTATGGAGTTTTTCCCCAAGTATTTATAATACAAATACATTTGTATATACTGAGAGCAAAGTACGTATTAGGGGCCAGATAATCTGCTACTGTAAATGGTCATGCCTGCATTAACATTAGTTAGTTGCAGTGCATTCAGTAAGGCCCAATGGGCTTTGCTGGGGTGGGCCCTTCAAGAGCCACATTGAAGCCCATGCAGGGGAGACAACTTTCTAACCTTTTGTGATAGGCAGCCAGAGAGACAACAGGGTGAAATTCTGAACCCATTGAAGTTAGTGGGAGTTTTGGCTTTGACCCATCCACCAGTCATCTTTAAGCCTTCCCTGATTGGTCTGTTCTTATGAACTAATCACAGCCACTGAACTCATCTGTCAATCAAAGCCGGACCTCATTGAAAACCTGCACCATGCCTGACTGACCCCTCCCTTCAGGTTTTGGAGTGACCATTACCTAACCTCAGTCCACACCCTGCCTACCAACACACCAGTCATTGGCAGAACTGTTTAAAGCTACCAGCTCACTGTCCTTGGCTGTATGTCAACATTGACTGCACCCTTAAAATTACCAGACTTATAAAACTATAAATCATCACCTTATTTCTTTAATATATACTTACAGTAATTCATCACTTAATGTTGTAGTTATAGTCCTGAAAAAAATGCTACTTTAATAGAAACAATGTTAAGCGAATCCAATTTCCCTATAAGAATTAATGTAAATAGGGGAGGTTAGGTTCCAGGGAAATTTTTTAAGCTTGGTTGAGGTGGTGGAGTCAGAGGGTGGAAGAGGGTGGATATTTCCCAGGGAATGCCTTACTGCCAAATGATGAACTAGCACTAAGCTGAGCCATCAAGGGTTAACATGTTGTGAATGTAGCATCACACTCTACAAGGCAGCAACAATGGAGGGAAAAGACACAGCATGGCAGAGAGAAACAGAGACAGCCACTGTGTGTGTGTGTATGTGTGTGTGAGAGAGAGAGAGAGAGAGACGTGCATTGCCCCTTTAAGTATGCTGACCGCACTCTAAGTACACTGCCTTTTTAAGTAGATCAGCAAGTTGAGACAGCAGCTACTCCCAGCAAGCTCCCTCCGCCCTGATCCCTGTCATGTCCCCACCCCCCCACTCTGTGGAGATGGGGTGCAGGAGTGGGGGGGAGGAGGACACCCTGATATTAGCGCCCCTCTTCCCCCACCTCCCTGCGCAGCAAGCAGGAGGCTCACGGGAGCAGCTCCAAGGCAGAGGGCAGGAGCAACACACGGCAGTGGGGGAAGGGACAGCTGAACTGCCCGGCAATTGATAGCCTGCTGGGCGGCTACCACACAGGGAACTTAGGAGAGCTGATGGGGGGCTGCTGGTCCACCCTGGTTCCAAGACCCCGCCAGCTAGCTCCAATGGGCTGCTCTTTCTGCAAGCAGTGGACAAAGCAGGTGGCTACCAAACGATGTTATAAGGGAGCATTGCACAACTTTAAACGATCATGTTCTCTAATTGATCAGTAACGTAACAACGAAACATTAACCGGGACGATGTTAAGTGAGGTGTTACCGAATGTATTAACTCTTACTGTTATGGTTTACTGTTGCCACCCTATTTTGATTTTTCCCCTTTTCAGTTAATGGTGGCAAAGCAGTTTTTTGTTTTTGGTTTTTTTTGAGTGCTGTGCTTGGAAACAAAAGAAAGCAGCTCAAAACCCTTCGTATCACCTCAGGAAGGTAGTGCTATTAAGGCCTTTGTCTACACTACACAGTTTTTTGGACAAAAGTCAGCTTTCGTCAACAAAACAGTGGAGGTGTACAGACTACAATGCTCCTCCCACTGATTTAACTCTCCTGCTACACCAACAAAATAAAACCAAGTCAATGAGAGGTGTAGAGCTTTTTGCGATGAAGTTTGATCGATGCAGTGTTAGTGTAAATAGTACACTTGCTTATTTCACTCTAATTAGCCTCCAGGAGGTGTTCCACATCATGACCACTCTGGTCAGCAGTTTGAAATCGCTGCCCTGAAGCCATGTGCCCCTCTCCCATTTAAAGGCCCGGGAATTTTAAAAATTCATCTTCCTGTTTGCTCAGCATGGACAGTTCACACAGCATCTTCCCAGCTAACCATGCCAGCTTTCAGCAGTGGATGCGCTCTCACCTGGAATACACCGGAGCTGTTGGATCTGCTGGGTCTGTGGGAAGAGGAGGCTGTGCAGTCACAGCTTCACTCAAGCTGTAGGAAACTTGATATCTACAGGCTCATTGCTAGTGGGATACAAGAGAAGGGGCATAAAAGGGACACACAGCAGTATTGTGCTAAGATCAAGGAGCTGAGGCAGGCATACCAGAAGGCAAGGGAGGCCAACCATTGTTCTGGTGCGGTGCCAAAGACATGGTGCTTCTACAAGGAACTGCATGCCATCTTTGGAAGTGACCCAATCTTGATGGCCAAGAGCTCTGTGGACACTTTGGGGGGACTAGAGGTAGCGGCCAGTGGAGTCAACCCCAAGGACAAAGTGGTAGATGAGGAAATCGAGTTGGAGGAGGATGTGGAACACATGACAGGGCCATTCAGTGGCTCGGTGCATCAGGACATCTTTTTGACTCCGGAGGGGTCTAGCCAGTCCCAGCAGTCCAGCTCTGGTGTACATGAAGCAGGGGATGCGAGCTCTGGTAAGCATTTTGCTTTGATACTGCATGGTGAGAGGAGATTGAGCTCCCATGTACTTTCTTATATGGTAAAGGAGGGATAAGGAACAGAAATTAACAAATAAGCCTATGAAGCTATGCAGTAGGGCTTGGTGGAAAAGTACCCTGGGATGTCTCAGGAATCCTCCATAGTGATATCTAGGAAACTTTCCTATAGGTATTCTGCAATCCGCTGCCAAAGGTCCGTTGGCAGAGCTGCCTTGTTTCTTCCCTGAAGGAAACTTTGTCATGGCAACCAGCAAATATTTCTGCAGGGACCAAAGCAGCACACAGGTGAGCAGCATACAGACCTGGTCGGAAGCTGCACACATGCAGGAGATGCACCTTTGCATTCTGGGTTCCCTCAAGAGTGAAATATTGGGTTTGATTACCCTAATTGGCACCTGGAAAAGGGTGCCAATATTCAGAATACTCTCCCTAGGCTTGTGTAGTGTCCCTCTTTGCAAACAACCCTTTGTCCCTTCTTGCCCATTCCCCCTTCCCAACTCTCCCCCCCCACACCAAACTCACCATATTTCCAACTCTGACCAAGCTGTGTGCTAGCAAAGGGACAATGAGAAAGGGGTGTGTTTAACTTTTGTGATTCACAGCTGTGAGAGATCCCACAATACTGTCTTTGTTCATTGTATCTTTGGCTTCTGCAGATGTATCCCTGAGGACCCAGTCCAACACACCGGTGGAGTGCCTCAACCAGATAAGGCAGCGAACCAGGAGAAGTAAGGAGGATATGTTTTGCAAACTGCTGCAGTCAACAGATGCAGCAGATAGTGAAACAAGAACTTGGAGGGATACAATCAATGAAAGACTCAGGCTGGATAGCCTGGAAAGGAGAGCCAGACAGAGGTGCTCAAGTCCCTCATGATGCTGCAGTCTTAGCACATCCGTGCATGACTCGCCGTGCACCCAATACAGAACTCTGTTCCATGTATTTTAAAGAATCCTTATTGAGGTTGCAGAAACAAACCATCCTGATGTGTAGAAAGAATAGTAAATATGGCAGGCAAGCAGCTTGGCTTAACAGTGAAATCTTTGCTGATCTTAAACACAAAAAAGAAGCTTACAAGAAGTGGAAGATTAGACAAATGACCAGGTAGGAGTATAAAAATATTGCTCAGGCATGCAGGAGTGAAATCAGTGAAATCACACTTGGAGTTGCAGCTAGCAAAAGATGTTAAGAATAACAAGAAGGGTTTCTTCAGGTATGTTAGCAACAAGAAGAAGGTAAAGGAAAGTGTGGGCCTCTTACTGAATGAGGGAGGCAATCTAGTGACAAAGGATGTGGAAAAAGCTAATGTACTCAGTGCTTTTTTTTGCCTCTCTCTTCACGAACAAGGTCAGCTCCCAGACTTCAGCACTGGGCAGTACAGTATGGGGAGGAGTTGACCAGCCTTCTGTGGAGAAAGAAGTGGTTTAGGACTATTTAGAAAAACTGGATGAGCACAAGTCCATTGGGCGCTGCATCCGAGGGTGCTAACAGAGTTGGCAGATGTGATTGCAGAGCCATTGTCCATTATCTTTGAAAACTCGTGGCAATGGGGTGAGGTCCCAGATGACTGGAAAAAGGCTAATGTAGTGCCAATCTTTAAAAAAGGGAAGAAGGAGGATCCGGGGAACTACAGGCCAGTCAGCCTCACCTCAGTCCCTGGAAAAATCATGGAGGGGGTCCTCAAGGAATCAGTTATGAAGCACTTAGAGGAGAGGAAACTGATCAGGAACAGTCAGCATGGATTCACCAAGGACAAGTCATGTCTGACTAAACTAATTGCCTTCTATGATGAGATAACTGGCTCTATGGATGAGGGGAAAGCAGTGGACGTGTTATTCCTTGACTTTAGCAAAGCTTTTGATACGGTCTCCCACAGTATTCTTGCTGGCAAGTTAAAGAAGTATGGGCTGGATGAATGGACTATAAGGTGGATCGAAAGCTGGCTAGATCGTCGGGCTCAACAGGTAGTGATCAATGGCTCCATGTCTAGTTGGCAGCCGGTATCAAGCAGAGTGCCCCAAGGGTCGGTCCTAGGGCCAGTTTTGTTCAATATCTTCATTAATGATCTGGAGGACAGCATGGACTGCATCCTCAACAAGTTTGCAAATGACACTAAACTGGGAGAAGTGGTAGATATGCTGAAGGGTAGGGATAGGATACTGAGGGACCTAGACAAATTAGAGGATTGGACCAAAAGAAATCTGATGAGGTTCAACAAGGACAAGAGCAGTCCTGAACTTAGGACAGAAGAATCCCATGCAGTGCTACAGACTAGAGACCAAATGGATAGGCAGCAGTTACAGTGGAAAAGAAGCTGGATATGAGTCGACAGTGTGCCCTTGTTGCCAAGGAGGCTAACGGCATTTTGGCCTGTATAAGTAGGGGCATTGCCGGCAGATCGAGGGACGTGATCATTCCCCTCTATTCTGCATTGGTGAGACCTCATCTGGAGTACTGTGTCCAGTTTTGGGCCCCAGACTACAAAAAGGATGTGGAAAAATTGGAAAGAGTCCAGTGGAGGGCAACAAAAATGATTAGGGGGCTGGAGCACGTCTTATGAGGAGAGGCTGAGGGAACTGGGATTGTTTAGTCTGCAGAAGAGAAGAATGAGGGGGGATTTGATAGCTGCTTTCAACTACCTGAAAGGGGATTCCAAAGAGGATGGATCTAGACCAGGGGTTCTCAAACTGGGGGTCGAGACCCCCCAGGGGGTCATGAGGTTATTACATGAGGCGTCACGAGCTGTCAGCCTCCACCCCAAACTCCACTCTGCCTTCAGCATTTATAATGGTGTTAAATTCATAAAAAAGTATTTTTAATTTATCTAGGGGGGGTCGCACTCAGAGGCTTGCTGTGTGAAAGAGATCACCAGTATAGAAGTTTGAGAATCACTGATCTAGACTGTTGTCAGTGGTACCAGATGACAGAACAAGGAGTAATGGTCTCAAGTTGCAGTGCGGGAGGTTTAGGTTGGATATTAGGAAAAACTTTTTCACCAGGAGGGTGGTGAAGGACTGGAATGGGTTACCTAGGGAGGTGGTGGAATGTCCTTCCTTAGAGGTTTTTAAGATCAAGCTTGACAAAGCCCTGGCTGGGATGATTTAGTTGGGGATTGATCCTGCTTTGAACAGGGGGTTGGACTAGATGATTCTATGCCCTCCTCAAACTCCTCCCACCACATTCCTCACATGTTTCCAGTCCCTTGCAGTACTCTGTGCACTCCACCCCTAGGGACTGGTTTCACAATGAAAGCTGGAGTTACAAGCAGCTGTGAGAACAATAACCGAGAGACTTTTCCTCATTACCACGTCCCCTGTTTGATAAAATATTTGTGTATTGTCCTGCTATTAAACTTTAGTCTTTGAAATAAAATGAGTCTTTATTTGTGTCATACACATGTTAGTTGGTGTTGACGTTCAAACACAGTGGCTATATGCAGGAATATTTGCTCAGTACAATTAACGCTCAGGAAGCAGGCACTACAGGGGTCATTCAAGGGAGCAAGCAAACGTTGCCTGTCTGAATGCATCACATAAAGACACGTTACTGGGAATAATTGTCAAAATGCTCCTTCAAAGCCTTCCTAATTCTAATAGTCTCCCGCTGTGCCCCTCTAATTGCCATGGTATCTGGCTGCTCAAAATCAGTAGCCACCCAATCTACCTCAGCGCTTCACCCCTGGGGAAACTTTTCCCTCTTCACTTCGCAAATGTTATGCAGAAAATAGCAGGCTGCTATGACCAGCCGAATATTTTCCTCATTGAGGTCTAACCTGCCAAAAAGGCAGGGCTAGTGACCTTATAATCTGCCAAAGGCACATTCAACGATCATTCAGCACCTGTTGAGCCTGTTGTTGAAGCACTCCTTGCTGCTATCTAGGTTCCTGATGTAAAGCTTCATGAGCCATGGGAGGAAGGCGTATGCAGGGTCTCCAAGGATCACTATGGGCATTTCCGCATCCCCAATTTGAATGTCCGTCTGGAAATAAAGTCCCAGCATGCAGATTTCTATACAATCCAGTGTTCCTAAAGATGCACACATGCATGTTCCCTGACCACCCTGCATGGATGTCAGTGAAATGGCCCGGGTGATCCAACAGTGCCTGCAAGACCATGGAGAAGTAACCCTTCTGGTTGATGTACTCCATTGCAAGATGGTTTGGGGCCAAAATTGGGTATGCATTCCATCTGTCACCCAGCCACAGTTTGGGAATCCGATTGCCTCAATGACATCTTTTATTTCCTGCACATTATCCAGAGTCACAGTCCTTCATAGCAGGAGGTGATTAATGACCCTGCATCACCATAGCCCCCACAATGTACTTTCCAACTCCTAACTGATTCATGACTGACACCAGAGTTGCCAGCTTCCACACAGCGATCACTACTTATTTTTCCACAGTGAAGCAGCTCTCATTCTGGTGTCCTTGCACTGTAGTGCTGGGGCAAGCTCTGCACACAGGTCCAGGATGGTGCATTTGCACATCCAAAAGTTCTACAGCCACTGCTCATCATCCCATACATGCATCACACTGTGATACCATCATTCGGTGCTTGTTTCCTGAGCCCAGTACTGACAGTCCACCATGTGCAGCTACTCTCTGAATGCCAGCAGCAATCTTGAATTATTTCTTTCAAATGTATACAGTAGGGCAGGCACTACTGATTCATTTTTTGATTCAGAGCTCATGAAATACTTCAGGACCAGTCACATGGTGTTCATCATGCTCATCACCAGACTGGTCAGCAGTTCAGAATCCACGCTAATGCACCCATAATGCACCACAATCCATTCCCACAGCTCCCAGCAGCAGAGGGTGGTGAGTGGCACAGTGAAATAGTTACCCACGATGCAACACTTTCTCTGTTGATGCAAGAGCAACAACTCCATTGACACAAGGAGCATTTTGTGGGCGTGCACATCCGATGTAATTAAAGTGGCTTATGATCATCAGTGTAACTTATATCGACTTAACTCCATAGTGTAGACACAGTATAAATCAGCACAGAGAGGCACTTACATCGGCAGGAACCAAATTTAAATAAAGACACTTCCACAGGTAGGTTGCTGCAAGGCAGCTTCCATCAACCTAACCCTGCAGTGTAGACCAGGCCTATATCTAAGGTATGTGGATAGTGGCATTAGCTTCTTTCTAGACTCCATTCCCTCTTTCAAAATCAAGACTCTTATAATTTAAAAAAAATGGAGCACAACATTAATTTTCAAAACTTTCTCCAAATTGTTTGTTTTTAATTAAGCTACTGAGAAGTCAAGAAAAGCTTATCCGGAGCAAGTCATTCAAGTAGAGACAACATGGAGAAAGGATTCTATTGAAGTCCCATCCTTATATTAAAATAACAGAAAGGTTTTAATTCAGGAAAGTAGTGATATACTTTGAATCTGAACCTCAAAATCTTTTGCATGCACATTAGCTTAGATATAGGGTATAGGATGTAGTAGATACACCTGCTTCCATGTCAAAGCATTTTCTGTGTCTGACACAAGCTCTGTGTGTACTCAAGACTGTTCAATTGTTTTGAAGAGTCCTTAATGACATATTCAATCCCACTGTGATGATTGTTTGATCAAGGACTACACTTGATAAGTGGAAGAGAGATTATTCATCATCATCATGAGAGTACTGGTGTCGCTTGACTTCATCATACATTATCCCTATACTATTATTTCTCCTTTCAAGATTAGATCTAGGATGTGATTTGTCAGGGAGAATAAAAATTATCTACCTGATAACCTGGAATATCCATTTTTAAGGATGTTTGAGCCTTATGGTTGTCACACAAGAACCCTCAGAGGATGTTCAGGGTCAGATCCTCAGCCCCATCTGGCTGCTCCAGTGATTCAAAACTACCCTAACAGCAGTTAAGCAACATTCTGAGGAATCTGCTCTACTGGAGAATCTTTAGGTGGTGAAAGCTGCCACAGTGGCTCCTACACTATCCTCTCTCACAGCAAAGCACCCCTACATGTCAGTGATCCCTGGCTCCCAGAAGAACCTGTTTGGGGCGATGGGCAACCAATGTAAGTTACAGGACCCTGTGGCTGTTCTAACTTGTGTAGGGGATCTGGTCAAAAATGGACCAGCCTCAGGATCCAGGACTTGTAAAGATGAATTAAAGATAAGTCAGCTTTGTCCTTCCCACTCAAGCTCCCTGGTCTTGCACAACACATGGCTCAGTTGGCCCATAAGCTCTGGCCCTAAGATCTAATTTTTTGAGAGCTTATGGCTATAACATTGGTCTATAAAATCATAATACTAAAAAGTCTGATGTTGATCTAATAAAAGATACACTACATTTTATACTAACTTGTATAAAGTTTGCTTTGCAGGCTGTGTTGGAGGCCCTCGTTCATCTGTGATTCAAAAAATAATTTCCTCCTGTCTATATGTCCCTGAAGCTGACAATTCCCAGCAGGAACTTCAGCCATCGTTTTGATTGTTTTGACATAAAGATTAGCTTCTATCTAAAAGAATCATGATGATATGACTTTCTTCTTACATTTGAAATTGCCTACACTATGAAATTATGTTGACCTAACTTACAGCCATCGCAGTTATTAAATCACTTGTGTGTGTGTGCACACTTGGGTCCTTGTGTCAGCGGTGTGTGTCCCCACCAGGAGCACTTGTATTGATTGTATTGTCAGTGTGGGGCATTGTGAGATGGTTCCTGAAGACCAATAACAGTCAGCATAAGAAACACAGTATCTACACTGGCACTCAGGAAGGTGGTGTTACTAAATGGACATAGAGAGACACTTATGTTGGCAGGAGCCAAATTTAAGTACAAAACTTCTGAGTTCTAATCCTAGTTCTGATGCTGGCTTTTGTGACCTTGAGCAAGTTACTTAATCTGACTGTGCCTCAATTCAAGTTCCTTTAAGGCATCCTGTGTATTCTAAGAGAAACTTACTCTTGCTCTTCATTGCACAAGAACAGGTAGCTATGAATGGTACTGTGCAAGGGAAAATTACTGATTTGTAATTATAGTTAAGTTTTCAAGATATTGTTGACATTATAAACTATTTCACTATGGAAATGCCCCTGAATACTTTAGGAAGAGCAACTTCAGAGAACGATTCAAATCCCTTTCCTTTAAAAAAGCAGATTTTTAATTACCATGAAAGATAACTAAAATTAACAGTTACTCTATGGCATTGCAGTGATGAAAAAGTACAGAAAATAATTCCAGACACGGGCTAATTTTTTTTTCAAAAATGCCTAAGTGACTTAAGTTCCTAAGTCCCATTAGGACCCTTAGCGGCTCCCTAAGTCACTTTTGAAAATGATACTTAATTGCCAAGGTCAATAGGCACTTCGAACTTTTTACCCTCAGTCTTTACCATGAAATACTGTAATTGTCTGTGATTCCAGTCTTACAGAGTGACTGGCAGTTTTATTTGATCTTTTTTCATGCTAAATACGTTTTTGTTTTTTGGGGGGGGAATTAAAATGGAGAGCTAACATGTGCCCCCTCTTTCACACTGGAAACTAGAATGGATCCCTTGCAATATAATATATAACCCAAAAAAAAGGATTCTTCAGGACAGTATGTTTAAATCTGGATTCAAATACTTGGTTGATGAAACCCTCCTCAAAGGCCAGCATGAAATCATGTAATTTGAATGTTGTTTACACAGCATTCTTCAAATTTTGCCCATCTTGTTGTGAAAAGAACCATAAGATGAAATTGTGTAGCTGTGTGTTGAGACAGACTGATAACTGAGCCCACACTCTTACATTTTTCCATACTCTTTCTTAGATTTCATCTACTGTTACCTAAATAATTAACAGAATATTACTGTACTGATAAGTCTCTGGAGTGGATTCAGAATATATTTTGAGACAAGGAAAGCAGATTGATGAATTGTATAAATAAAGGAAGACTTGCTAATTCATCAATAGAACAGTAACAGGTACTGGGGAATGGGAAGAATCCCATTCACTGTTACAGACTAGGGACCGAATGGCTAGGAAAGTTCTGCAGAAAAGGACCAAAGGGTTACAGCGGATGAGAAGCTGGATATGAGTCAACAGTGTGCCCTTGCTGCCAAGAAGTCTAACGGCATTTGGGGCTGTATAAGTAGGGGCATTGCCAGCAGATTGAGGGACGTGATCGTTCCCCTCTATTCGACATTGGTGAGGCCTCATCTGGAGTACTGTGTCCAGTTTTGGGCCCCACACTACAAGAAGGACGTGGAAAAATTGGAAAGAGTCCAGCAGAGGGCAACAAAAATGATTAGGGGGCTGGAGCACATGACTTACGAGGAGAGGCTGAGGGAACGGATTGTTTAGTCTGCAGAAGAGAAGAATGAGGGGGGATTTGATAGCTGCTTTCAACTACCTGAAAGGGGGTTCCAAAGAAGATGGATATAGACTGTTCTCAGTGGTACCAGATGACAGAACAAGGAGTAATGGTCTCAAGTTGCAGTGGGGGAGGTTTAGGTTGGATATTAGGAAAAACTTTTTCACTAGGAGGGTGGTGAAGCATTGGAATGGGTTACCTAGGGAGGTGGTGGAATCTCCTTCCTTAGAGGTTTTTAAGGTCAGGCTTGACAAAGTCCTGTCTGGGATGATTTAGTTGGGAATTGGTCCTGCTTTGAGCAGGGGGTTGGACTAGATGACCTCCTGAGGTCTCTTCCAACCCTGATATTCTATGATTCTATGATTCTACTTTAATGGGGATATCTAGGGATCTGATTCAGCAATGTGTTTAACCACATAAATAATCTTACTGGGTGCTAGAACAAGTTTTATATTCAGTAGTATTCAGAAAATACAAGCAACATGATTTACTAGCAGACATGCAAATCTGCTATCTGTAAGCATAGGAAGTAATTTACCTGTAATTAATTGTGCTGGTCAAGTCTGCATAAATTGAGGAAAAGATGGCAGTGAATGTAATTTGCTTATCTGGAGCATCTTGTCTCATTTGTCAACTTTTGGCACCCTCTTTTGGACCATTATACACCCTCCCTACCCCTTTGCTTCCTTGGTTTGTTTCTTGAGATGCACACCAAATTCTCGGAAGAGAATACATATTTCAGTCCCTTTGCATAAAAAGTGATGATTGGAAAATTTCAGTGAAAAACTAAAACATTCTAATTTTTTTTTTTGCATTCTCCCTGCCTTCTCCCATTTTTCAACCAGCTGTATGTTTTGCAATGATATTTTGTCATTATTTATGTGATTTCACCCCAAGCTATACTTTAGCACCTATAGGCCCTGACTCTGCAAACCCTTATACATGTGCTTAATTTTATGCATGACAGTAATCTCATTGAAACCAATGGGATTAATCATCTCTCTAAAGTTAAGCATGTGTATAAGATTTGTAGGACTGGGGCCTCAAATCTTGACCAATGACTTAGATATTGGCATAAAAAATATGCTTATTAAGTTTGCAGATGATACCAAACTAGGAGGGATTGCAACTGCTTTGGAGGATAGGGTCAACATTCAAAATGATCTGGACAAAGTGGAGAAATGGTCTGAGGTAAACAGGATGAAGTTTAATAAAGACAAATGCAAAGTACTTCACTTAGGAAGTAACAATCAGTTTCATACATACAGAATGGGAAGAGACTGTCTAGGAAGGAATATGGCAGAAAGGGATCTAGGGGTTATAGTGGACCACAAGCTAATTATAAGTCAACAGTGTGATGCTGTTGCAAAAAAAGCAAACATGATTCTGAGATGCATTAACAGGTGTGTTGTGAGCAAGACACAAGAAGTCATTCTTCCACTCTACTCTGCACTGATTAGGCCTCAACTGGAGTATTGTGTCCAGTTCTGGGTACCGCATTTCAAGAAAGATGTGGAGAAATTGGAGAGGGTCCAGAGAAGAGCAACAAAAATGATTAAAGGTCTAGAGAACATGACCTATGAAGGAAGGCTGAAAGAATTGGGTTTGTTTAGTTTGGAAAAGAGAAGACTGAGAGGGGACATGATAGCAGTCTTCAGGTATCTAAAAGGGTGTCATAAGGAGGTGGGAGAAAACTTGTTCATCTTAGCCCCTAAAGATAGAACAAGAAGTAATGGGCTTAAACTGCAGCAAGGGAGGTTTAGGTTGGACATTAGGAAAAAGTTCCTAACTGTCAGGGTGGTTAAAAACTGAAATAAATTGCCTAGGGAGGTTGTGGAATCTCCATCTCTGGAGATATTTAAGAGTAGGTTAGATAAATGTCTATCAGGGATGGTCTAGACAGTATTTGGTCCTGCCATGAGGGCAGGGNCCACATGTACTACTTCATTACATAAGCCGTAGTCAAAGTCAAATTCATTTTCTAGTGAGTCAAAACCTATGTAGTTGGAAATGTAATCCTCAGCTGCAGATCTTCTGTGCACCCTGTCCGCAGGCTGCTCATCAGCATCTTGCATGACATCAGATTTATTACATATTGGATGCAATGCAAAACTGGAATGGAAGAACAGAATATAGTTAGTGCCTAAAAAATATAGCAGAAGAAATACAATAAGTAAGGTTTCAGAGTAGCAGCCATGTTAGTCTATATCTGCAAAAAGAACAGGAGTACTTGTGGCACCTTAGAGACTAACAAATTTATTTGAGCATAAGCTTTCGTGGGCTACAGCCTACTTCATCCTGTTGCATCTGATGAAGTGGGCTGTAGCCCATGAAAGCTTATGCTCAAATAAATTTGTTAGTCTCTAAGGTGCCACAAGTACTCCTGTTCTTTTTGCAGATATAGACTAACATGGCTGCTACTCTGAAACCTTACTTATTGTATTTCTTCTGCTATATTTTTTAGGCACTAACTATATTCTGTTCTTCCATTCCAGTTTTGCATTGCATCCAATATGTAATAAATCTGATGTCATGCAAGATGCTGATGAGCAGCCTGCGGACAGGGTGCACAGAAGATCTGCAGCTGAGGATTACATTTCCAACTACATAGGTTTTGACTCACTAGAAAATGAATTTGACTTTGACTACGGCTTATGTAATGAAGTAGTACATGTGGCTTGCTCTCCTAAGCCTGATGCCTTCAATCCTTGTGAAGATATCATGGGATACAATATTCTCAGAGTCCTGATATGGTTTATCAACATTCTAGCTATCACTGGGAACATCATTGTATTGGTTATTTTAATAAGCAGTCAATATAAACTCACTGTCCCTCGGTTTCTAATGTGCAATCTTGCATTTGCAGACCTTTGTATAGGCATCTATCTGTTGTTGATTGCATCTGTAGATATACAGACCAAAAGCCAGTATTATAACTATGCCATAGACTGGCAAACTGGTGCGGGATGCAGTGCTGCAGGGTTTTTCACTGTGTTTGCGAGCGAACTTTCAGTTTACACACTGACTGTGATCACTCTGGAAAGATGGCATACAATCACCTATGCCATGCAACTGGACCGCAAGGTTCGATTTCGGCACGCCATGGTTATTATGATTTTTGGTTGGATGTTTGCCTTCACTGTGGCCCTTCTTCCCATATTTGGAGTCAGCAGCTACATGAAAGTCAGCATTTGCTTGCCCATGGATATAGAAACACCCCTTTCCCAGGCTTATATCATATTCCTTTTAGTACTGAATGTTCTTGCATTTATGATCATCTGTACCTGTTACATCTGCATCTACTTTACAGTGAGAAACCCTAATGTCATCTCTTCAAACAGTGACACCAAAATTGCCAAGCGCATGGCTATACTGATCTTCACCGATTTTCTGTGCATGGCACCAATATCTTTTTTTGCAATATCAGCATCACTCAAGCTTCCTCTCATCACTGTGTCCAAATCCAAGATCCTCCTGGTTTTGTTCTACCCTATCAATTCATGTGCCAATCCTTTCTTGTATGCAATTTTCACAAAGACCTTCCGCAGAGATTTCTTCATTTTACTGAGCAAGTTTGGTTGCTGCGAAATGCAAGCCCAAATTTATAGAACAGAGACTTCCTCATCTGTCCATAATTCCCATATGAGAAATGGCCATTGTACTCCAGCTTCTAAAACCAGTGATGGAACTATTTATTCATTAGTTCCTCTGAATCACTTGAACTGAAATATTTGTGTGGATTTACGTATATGGCAGCATGATTGTTTTTAACTGTGAATTTGTAAAATGATTTTAACATAACATGTAAAGGTATATTTTCAATGGGAAAACATTTTTATTTTCTGCTGTACGTTTTATTTTTATGAACAGCCAGCAAAAGTGACATATCATCTTCAGTTTTTGAAGGACAACCAACAAAACTTCAGTTAACACTTCTTTGAAGAATGTCTCAAGAATGACAAACTCTGGAGAATGTATTCTCTCCCCACACTTTTCTAAAGTTGTCCTAGGATATGTAATGCATTGTGTTTGAGAATCCAGTGTTGAGTAAGAATGCAGAATTAAAATGTTTTGCTGTAAAACATACTAGAGATCTTGTTAAGGGTACAATAACTTGACAAAGTAGTAATATATACTACACATTCATAGAATCATAGAATATCAGGGTTGGAAGGGACCTCAAGAGGTCATCTAGTCCAACCCCCTGCTCAAAGCAGGACCAATTCCTGACATTCAGATGACAAGAGCTAAAGTGCAAGATTATTTCACTTACCCCCGCACAATGGTATTGGAAGAGGAGATTTTGGTCCACATTGTTTTTGTTTCCATCACCAAAGCAGGGGCTAAAAGGCACCTTCAAGTCAGTACTGGTCCATTTCTGACCCAAATCCATGTGATGGGAAGTGCACGTAAAAGTCCACTAGCAAATGGTTGATACACTTTTCCTTAGTGAGCTGAATGTAGTTGCAGAAGTCGCTCTCATTTCAAAACAACGTTGTTTGAATCTGGTGATTAAGAGTATTTGTGACTTTGTACCACCAGATTCTGACACGTGAATGGACAAACACCTTGATCCTGCAAGTCCCTTTGGGCACCTGTAGCAAGCTGCATTGAACTTGGAGGGAAGAGCACAGGCTGCAGGAGGACAGAGTTTGGAGGAGGCAACAGCCAATTTGTATGCACTTGATTTGAATGCAAGCTGCAATTGCAGCATCATTGTATATACTTCTCTTAATAAAGAGCCAATTTCGTTTTAGAGACATGAAGTCCTCTCATGTTATTATTCAGCACTTGGTACATGAAACAGTGCTCAAAAGTGAATGCAAGATGGTTGTTCTCCAGCACAAGTTCAATGAGAAGCTAAGGGTACAAGCTAAGTTAAACACTAGAACCTACATTTTCAAAAGCAATTAGTGCTTTTAGGTGCCTTAATTTTTGACTGCCCAATTTAAGAAACCTTAAAAGGACATGATTTTCAGAAAGTGATGGGTATCTGCCATCTGAAAATCAGGCCCTTTAAGGTGTCTTGAGACACCCAGAATCACAGATCCCTTTTGAAAATTTTCTCAATAGTAAGTCTATTATCTTCCACACTGAGATGTAGTGTAGTTAGTCTCAAGTCCACTGTGCACTTGGTTCCTTACTCACAAGTGTGAAATGTCAATAAGGGAGACTGGACATGTTGGGAGACCTACACTTAGGTGCAATCCTCATCTTGTTAATGAGGTGGTTAATTCTACATTTCTTCTTAAACTTTACCACTGCTACTTGGCAAGAGTAATTTAGCAACCACACATCGATGTTCTTATTAATGTAAGAGCAAATTCCCCTCATGCACCAAGTCCTCCTTTATAACTGCAAAACGTTGAACCTGTGTAGTACAGGTTCAACACCTTACTCTTTCTGAGATTATAACTTACCCAGAGTTCATAGAATTTAAGGCCAGAAGGGACCACCCCAGATTATCTATAGAATCATAGAATATCAGGGTTGGAAGGGACCTCAGGAGGTCATCTAGTCCAACCCCCTGCTCAAAGCAGGACCAATTCCCAACTAAATCATCCCAGACAGGGCTTTGTCAAGCCTGACCTTAAAAACCTCTAAGGAAGGCGATTCCACCACCTCCTAGATAATCCATTCCAGTGCTTCACCACCCTCCTAGTCAAAAAGCTTTTCCTAATATCCAGCCTAAACCTCCCCCACTGCAACTTGAGACCATTACTCCTTCTTCTGTCATCTGGTACCACTGAGAACAGTCTAGATGCATCCTCTTTGGAACCCCCTTTCAGGTAGTTGAAAGCAGCTATCAAATCCCCCCTCATTCTTCTCTTCTGCAGACTAAACAATCCCAGTTCCCTCAACCTCTCCTCATAAGTCACGTGCTCCAGCCCCCTAATCATTTTTGTTGCCCTCCACTGGACTCTTTCCAATTTTTCCACATGCTTCTTGTAGAGTGGGGCCCAAAACTGGACACAATACTCCAGATGAGGCCTCACCATCTAATCGGACTTCCTGTATTTCACAGGCCACCAACACCACCCAGTACCCACACACTAAATCTCACAACCAAAATTAGACCAAAGTATTACAGCCCACAAGACACCAGGCTATTCTTTGCCACAGAGAGAGAGAATCTGAGGGACCAAGGTACATCAATGCCCAAGGCCCTTGCAATGGCAGCAAAATGATTAAGTGAGCTATACCCAGATAATCCTGGCAAGTGACTTGCACTCTATGCAGCAGAGGAAGATGAAAATCGCTACCAATCTGTCCTGGAGGAAAATTCCTTCCTGACCCCACATATGGCGATCACTTAGATCCTGAGCATGTTAGCAAAAACCAGCCAGCCAAGGACCTGAGAGAGAGAGAGAGAGAGAGAATGCTCAGTGCCACTCAGAGCCCTGGCCCACACTGTCCAGTGTTCCATCTCCAGCCATGGAAAAGTGTTTCTCTGCTTTATTATTCTGTTTAATAACAGAGACAAAGATTTGAATATTTTAGAAAACCTATTAATTTGATCTGCATAAAACATTTTATTTTTTGTTGGGTATTTTTCCCCTTTCGGAATGCAGAAAGCTGCTGTCCTCATCCTGCCTTCTCATGTGCCCAGTAGGATTATTAAGCCAGAAAGAGAGGCCTCCCATAAAGTAATATATGTTTTGACTGTTCAAAAAACCATAGTGCATAGTGTTAATCTAATTTCAGGGTATTTCCTTTCTCGTGGCATTTCAGAAAAAAACTACCAAGGAGCTTAAACTGCCAGAAGTTAATACCTGAGATAAAATATGTTTTTTCCCAGAGGGGGGTTACACTATCATTTAAGGTTATTGGCCCAGAAGTATGTATTCAAACTATGTTTTTTTTTCCCCACATGAACATCTTTTACAGTATTTTGTGTAATGGCCACAGATAAAATTGATGTCATTTGGTGCAAAAAAGGTATTTAGATTTCATTCAGTTTCAGCTACATTATTTCCAAGGCTGATTAAACTGTTGTCCTAAAAAATGGAAGCTGAATTCAGCCATCTCTCAAAGAGTGTGACAGCAAGGAAGGTTCCATTAAAAGGAACTCCAACAGGTAGTGCTGGAAATTTAGAAAATTTAGAAAGGGGGAAAAAAAGCTGTTATTACAAAGCTTACTATTGGGAATTGGAGCCTTAAATCAGCAGGTAAAGAACTTGATAGTCCAGGTCCACAAATTAGAAAGGAAAGAAATGTCTGGAGGAGCAAAAAGAGATATACAAAATACATGTGGTATAACCTAATGAAACATTTTTGGAAAAGAGCGAAAGCTGTGAGGTAATCAGAGAGGAATGTAACCAGCTTGTAAAACAAGTGGCAAACTTACAAGACCAGTTGTGGAAATGCCAGCATGGTGGGAGGTAGGGGATCCTAGAGGGTTTCCCACAGGTTATAGCATAACTAGGGGATGTAATTGTGCAGCAGGGCCCATACAGATTCCTACAAAGGTTACTACTGAGACCCATTCTCTTTGCATCTAGGAGCTGGAATCCCTTGTTAAGATCTTCGGACACCCTCCTAGTGATAGATGGAATAGGTTTTCTCAGTGGATGTTGAAGGGAGTGTGTCACTGTGCCTCTGTGGGTCACAACTGAGAATACCAAATTCAGGACAAGCTGCTGGGGAAAAGGGCAGACACACCCCAAAACTAGTGGTTATTCTTCCATGAGATATACCAAACCAGCAACAAAAGTAAACTTCTGGCTCACCGCACTGGCTAACAAGAAGTCAGAAATGCAGCCTCCTTAGGTATTCCAGTCCTGGATTTGACACCCAGACACTAGACTTAATGATGAGTGGTTATTTAAAACCAATTTCATCAAACAAAAGGGTTCTTCTGATCCCAAATACCAGCCACATACACAAGTCAATATATAACTGAGATCTTACCCAATAATCACGCTGTTGCCAATCCTTTAGTATATAATATCTAAAGATTTATTTATAGAAAGAAAAAAAAGGTGAGAGTTAAAATTGGTTAAAGGAATCAAATACATACAATAATTGCAAGTTCTTGGACCTGGTTTGTAGGAGCAATGGAATAAACTGCTGGCTTGTTAAGTCTCTGGTTGCTTCCAGATCATTGGAAGGTCCTCAGTCCTGTGGTTAGAATGCTCCCATTAGTATAAGTCTGTAGTCCAGAGATTTAAGCAGGAAAGAGGCAAAATGGAGATGTTTCCAGGGCCTTTTATAGTGTCTGCCAAGTGAAGAGAAATGCATTGTTCTCACTGTGGGGAATTACAAAGAACAAGATGGTGTTTGGCGTTATAGGGGCAAGTCACATGTCCATACACGCTTAACATAACATAAGAATTGCCCTATGGGTCAGACCAAAGGTCCAACTAGCCTACTATCTTGTCTTCTGACAGTGGCCAGTGCCAGGTGCCCCACAGGGAATGAACAGGACAGGTAATCATCAAGTGATCCATCCCCTGTCGCTCATTCCCAGCTTCTGGCAAACAGAGGCTAGGGACACCATTCCTGCCCATCCTCTCTAATAGCCATTGCTGAACCTATCCTCCATGAATTTATCTAGTTCTTCTTTTAACCCTGTTATGGTCTTGGCCTTCACAACATCCTCTGGCAAGGAGTTCCACAGATTGCCTATGCATTGTGTGAAGAAATACTTCCTTTTATTTGTTTTAAACCTGCTACCTATTAATTTAATTTGGTGACCCCTAGTTCTTGTGTTATGAGAAATAGTAAACAACACTTCCTTATCTTCTTTCTCTACACCAGTCATGATTTTATAGACCTCAATCATACCTCCCCTTAGTAGTCTCTTTTCCAAGCTGAAAAGTCCCAGTTAATCTCTCCTCATACAGAAGCCATTCCATACTCCTAATCATTTTTGTTGCCCTTCTCTGTACCTTTTCCAGTTCCTTTTTGAAGATGGGACGACCACATCTGCACACAATATTCAAGATGTGGGTGTACCATTGATCGATATAGAGGCAACATGATATTTTCTGTCCTATTATCTGTCCCTTTCTTAATTATTCACAGCATTCTGTTTGCTTTTTTGACTGCCGCTGCACACTGAGTGGATGTTTTCAGAGAAATATCCACAATGACTCCAAGATCTCTTTCTTGAGTGGTAACAGCTAATTTAGACTCCATCATTTTATATGTATATTAGGGATAATACTTTCCGAAGTGCACTACTTTTGCATTTATCAACATAAAATTTAATCTGCCAATTTGTTGCCCAGTCACCCAGTTTTGAGAGATCCTTTTGTAGCTCTTTGCAGTCTCCCTGGGTCTTAATTATCTTTAGTATCATAGAATCAGTGTTGAAAGGGACCTCAGGAGGTCATCTAGGCCAACCCCCTGCTCAAAGCAGGACCAATCCCCAACTAAATCATCCTAGCCAGGGCTTTGTCAAGCCTGACCTTAAAAACCTCTAAGGAAGGAGATTCCTCCACCTCCCTAGGTAACCCATTCCAGTGCTTCACCACCCTCCTAGTCAAAAAGATTTTCCTAATATCCAACCTAAACCTCCCGCACTGCAACTTGAGACCATTACTCCTTCTTCTGTCATCTGGTACCACCGAGAACAGTCTAGATGCATCCTCTTTGCAACCCCCTTTCAGGTACTTGAAAGTAGCTATCAAATCCCCCCTCATTCTTCTCTTCTGCAAACTAAACAATCCCAGTTCCCTCAGCCTCTCCTCATAGGTCATGTGCTCCAGCTCCCTAATCATTTTTGTTGCCCTCTGCTGAACTCTTTCCAATTTTCCAAATCCTTCTTGTAGAGTGGGGCCCAAAACTGGACACAATACTCCAGATGAGGCCTCACAAATGCTGAATAGAGGGGAATGATCACATCCTTAGATCTGCTGGCAATCCTCCTACTTATACAGTCCAAAATGCCGTTAGCCTTCTTGGCAACAAGGGCACACTGTTGACACATATCCAGCTTCTCATCCACTGTAACCCCTAGGTCCTTTTCTGCAGAACTGCTGCCTAGCCATTTGGTCCCTAGTCTGTAGCAGTGCATGGAATTCTTCCAGCCTAAGTGCAGGACTCTGCACTTGTCCTTGTTGAACCTCATCAGATTTCTTTTGGCCCATTCCTCTAATTTTTCTAGGTCCCTCTGTATCCTATCCCTACCCTCCAGCGTATCTACCACTTCTCCCAGTTTAGTGTCATCTGCAAACTTGCTGTGGGTGCAGTCCACGCCATCCTCCAGATCATTAATGAAGATATGGAACAAAACCAGCCCCAGGACCGACCCTTGGCTAACTCCGCTTGATACCGGCTGCCAACTAGGCATGGAGCCATTGATCACTACCAACTGAGCCTGAGGTTCTAGCCAGCTTTCGATCCACCTTATAGTCCATTCATCGAGACCATACTTTTTTAACTTGCAGGCAAGATTACTGTGGGAGACCATATCAAAAGCTTTGCTAAAGTTAAGGAATAACACGTCCACTGCTTTCCCCTCATCCACAGAGCCAGTTATCTCATCATAGAAGGCAATTAGGTTAGGCAGGCATGACTTGCCCTTGGTGAATCCATGCTGACTGTTCCTGATCACTTTCCGCTCCTCCAAGTGCTTCAAAATTGATTCCTTGAGGACCTGTTCCATGATTTTTCCAGGGACTGAGGTGAGGCTGGCTGGCCTGTAGTTCCCAGGATCCTCCTACTTACCTTTTTTAAAAATTGGCACTATATTAGCCTTTTTCCAATCATCTGGGACCTCCCCCGATCACCATGAGTTTTCAAAGATAATGGCCAATGGCTCTGCAATCAGATCCACCACCCTCGGATGCAGTGCATTCGGACTTGTGCTCGTCCACTTTTCTAAATAGTCCTGAACCACTTCTTTTTCCGCAGAGGGCTGGTCACCTCCTCCCCATGCAGTGCTGCCGAATGCAGCAGTCCGGGAGCCGACCCTGTTCGTGAAGACAGAGGCAAAAAAGCATTGAGTAAATTAGCTGTTACCACATCCTCTGTCACAAGGTTGCCTCCTCCATTCAGTAAGAGGCCCACACTTTCCTTGACCTTTTTCTTCTTACTAACATACCTGTAGAAACCCTTCTTGTTACTCTTAACATCCCTTGATAGCTGCAACTCCAAGTCTGATTTGGCCTTCCTGATTTCACTCCTTCATGCCTGAGCAATATTTTTATACTCCTCCTTGGTCATTTGTCCAATCTTCCACTGCTTGTAAGCTTCTTTTTTGTGTTTAAGATCAGCAAGGATTTCACTGTTAAGCCAAACTGGTCGCTTGCCATATTTACTATTCTTTCTACACATTGGGATGGTTTGTTCCTGCAACCTCAATAAGGTTTCTTTAAAATACAGTCACCTCTCCTGGACTCCTTTCCCCCTCATGTTATTCTCCCAGGGGATCCTGCCCATCAGTTCCCTGAGGGAGTCAAAGTCTGCTTTTCTGAAGTCCACGGTCCGTATTCTGCTGCTCTCTTTTCTTCCTTGTGTCAGGATCCTGAACTCAACCATCTCATGGTCACCACCTCCCAGGTTCCCATCCACTTTTGCTTCCCCTACTAATTCTTCCCAGTTTGTGAGTAGCAGGTCTAGAAGAGCTCTGCCATTAGTTGGTTCCTCTAGCACTTGCACCAGGAAATTGTCCCCTACACTTTCCAAAAACTTCCTGGATTGTCTATGCACTGCTGTATTGCTCTCCTAGCAGATATTGGGGTGATTGACGTCCCCCATGAGAACCAGGGCATTTCCACCTTATCCCCCTGATATGGTGGTCTATAGCAGACTCCCACCATGACATCACCCTTGTTGCTCACACTTCTAAATTTAATCCAGAGACTCTCAGGTTTTTCTGCAGTTCCATACTGGAGCTCTGAGCAGTCATACTGCTCTCTTACATACAATGCAATTCCCCCACCTTTTCTGCCCTGCCTGTCCTTCCTGAACAGTTTATATCCATCCATTACAGTACTCCAATCATGTGAGTTATCCCACCAAGTCTTTGTTATTCCAATCACAGCATAATTCCTTGACTATTCCAGGACTTCCAGTTCTCCCTGCTTTTTTACCAGGCTTCTTGCATTTGCGTATAGGCACTTAAGATAACTTGCTGATCGTCCTGATTTCTCAGTATGAGGCAGGAGTCCTCCCCTCTTGCACTCTCCTGCTCGTGCTTCCTCCTGATATCCCACTTCCTCACTTACCTCAGGGCTTTGGTCTCCTTCCCCCAGTGAACCTAGTTTAAAGCCCTCCTCACTAGGTTAGCCAGCATGCTTGCAAAGATGCTCTTCCCTCTCTTCGTTAGGCGGAGCCCATCTCTACCTAGCACTCCTTCTTGGAACACCATCCCATGGTCAAAGAATTGAAAGCCTTCTCCCTGACACCACCTGTGTAGCCATTTGTTGACTTCCACGATTCGACTTTCTCTACCTGGACCTTTTCCTTCCACAGGGAGGATGGACGAGAACACCACTTGCACCTCAAACTCCTTTATCCTTCTTCCCAGAGCCCGGTCAGGACGGTAGAGAGATGACTCAGTCCTCCTTAGGAGAGAGTCCCCGACTACCACCACCCACCTCCTTCTCTTGAGAGTGGTGGTCGTGGAACCCCCATCCCTAAGACAGTGCATCTCATGCCTTCCAATCGGCAGAGTCTCCTTCTGCTCCCGTCCTTCAGATATGTCATCTAGTCCACTCTCCGCATTAGTACCTGTGGAGAAAACATGAAAATGGTTGCTCACCTCTATCTGCATTGCTGGTACATGGACGCTCCTCTTTCTTCTTCTGGAGGTCACATGCTGCCAATTTTCCTCACTGTCCTTCTGTCCCCACTGCCCAGCCTGCTCTGATTCTTCAGAATGTTGTGCCCGTAGAAGCATATCCTGACATCTGTCCAGGAAATATTCCTTTTTCTCTTATGCAACGCAGGGTTGATACTTGTTTCTCCCGACCTTGAACATTCTCTTCCAATATGGAGAACAGCTTTCACTTTGTACAGACAAAGTCGCTTCTGTCCTGTGGAAGAAAGATAAACATGGCACATCCTGTGCAGGTCACAACCGCCGATCGCTCACCATCCATATTACCTTTCTTCTAAGAGCTTCCTCAGCTGTTGCAGTAACTACTCAGAGAAGCCTGCAAGATGAAAGCCTCAGTGGGCTCTCCCCAGGTGAACTCCCAGTCAAACTCCCTCTGTTAGTCTCTTTGCTGCTCAGCTGGTTCGCAACTGGCTGCCTTTTTATAACAATCAGGCCTACTCAAGGCCTACCTGGAACAAAGCACTCCCAATTCACACTTTTCAAACAATCAAGCACACGGTCAAACTGACAAACTGTCCCCGCTACAGACACTCAGATAGTAATTTTGTATCATCTGCAAATTTTGCCACCTCACTGTTTACCCCTTCTTCCAGATCATTTATGAATAGGACTGGCCCAGAACAGACTCCTGGGGGACACCACTATTTACCTCTCTCCATTCTGAAAACTGACCGTTTATACCTACCCTTCGTTTCCTATCTTTTAACCAGTTACCAATCCATGAGAGCACCTTCCCTCTTATCCTATGGCAGCTTACTTTGCGTAAGAGCCTTTGGTGAGGGACTTTGTCAAAGGCTTTCTGAAAATCTAAGTACACTCTATCCACTGGATCCCCTTGGTCCATATGCTTGTTGACCCCCTCAAAGAGAGTCTCTGGATAACCTGAGAGTCTCTGGATAAAGTTGAGAAGTGTGAGCAACAAGGGTGATGTCGTGGTTGGAGTCTGCTATAGACCACCAGACCAGGGGGATGAGGTGGACGAGGCTTTCTTCTGGCAACTAGCAGAAGTTGCTAGATCTCAGACCCTGGTTCTCGTGGGTGACTTTAATCACCCTGATATCTGCTGGGAGAGCAATACAGCGGTGCACAGGCAATCCAGGAAATTTTTGGATAGTGTCGGGGACAATTTCCTGGTGCAAGTGCTGGAGGAACCAACTAGGGGCAAAGCTTTTCTTGACCTGCTACTCACAAACAGGGAAGAACTAGTAGGGGAAGCAAAAGTGGATGGGAACCTGGGAGGCAGTGACCATGAGATGGTAGAGTTCAGGATCCTGACACAAGGAAGAAAGAAGAGCAACAGAATATGGACCCTGGACTTCAGAAAAGCAGACTTTGACTGATGGGTAGGATCCCCTGGGAGAATAACATGAAGGGCAAAGGGGTCCAGGAGAGCTGGCTGTATTTTAAAGAATCCTTATTGAGGTTGCTGGGACAAACCATCCCAATGTGTAGTAAATATGGCAGGCAACCAGCTTGGCTAAATAGTGAAATCCTTGCTGATCTTAAACGCAAAAAAGAAGCTTACAAGAAATGGAAGATTGGACAAATGACCAGGGAGGAGTATGAAATCAGGAAGGCCAAATCACACTTGGAGTTGCAGTTAGCAAGAAATGTTAAGAGTAACAAGAAGTGTTTCTTCAGGTATGTTAGCAACAAGAAGAAAATCAAGGAAAGTGTGGGCCCCTTACTGAATGAGGGAGGCAACCTAGTGACAGAGGATGTAGAAAAAGCTAATGTACTCAATGATTTTTTTGCCTCTGTCTTCACGCAGAAGGTCAGGTCCCAGATTGCTGCACTGGGCAGTACAGCATGGGGAGAAGGTGACCAACCCTCTGTGGAGAAAGAAGTGGTTCGGGACTATTTAGAAAAACTGGACGTGCACAAGTCCATGGGGCCGGATGCGCTGCATCCGAGGGTGCTAAAGGAGTTGGCGGGTGAGATTGCGGAGCCATTAGCCATTATTTTTGAAAACTCATGGCGATCGGGGGAGGTCCCAGATGACTGGAAAAAGGCTAATGTAGTGCCCATCTTTAAAAAAGGGAAGAAGGAGGATCCGGGGAACTACAGGCCAGTCAGCCTCACCTCAGTCCCTGGAAAAATCATGGAGCAGGTCCTCAAGGAATCAATTATGAAACATTTAGAGGAGAGGAAAGTGATCAGGAACAGTCAGCATGGATTCACGAAGGGGAAGTCATGCCTGACTAACCTAATTGCCTTCTATGAGGAGATAACTGGCTCTGTGGATGAGGGGAAAGCAGTGGATGTGTTATTCCTTGACTTTAGCAAAGCTTTTGATACGGTCTCCCACAGTATTCTTGCCGCCAAGTTAAAGAAGTATGGGCTGGATGAATGGACTGTAAGGTGGATAGAAAGCTGGCTAGATCGTCGGGCTCAACGGGTAGTGATCAATGGCTCCATGTCTAGTTGGCAGCCGGTTTCAAGCAGAGTGCCCCAAGGGTCGGTCCTGGGGCCGGTTTTGTTTAATATCTTTATTAATGATCTGGAGGATGGTGTGGACTGCACTCTCAGCAAGTTTGCAGATGACACTAAACTAGGAGGCGTGGTAGATACACTAGAGAGTAGGGATCGAATACAGAGGGACCTAGACAAATTAGAGGATTGGGCCGAAAAAAACCTGATGAGGTTCAACAAGGACAAGTGCAGAGTCCTGCACTTAGGACGGAAGAATCCCATGCACTGCTACAGACTAGGGACCGAATGGCTAGGTAGCAGTTCTGCAGAAAAGGACCTAGGGGTCACAGTGGACGAGAAGCTGGATATGAGTCAACAGTGTGCTCTTGTTGCCAAGAAGGCTAATGGCATTTTGGGCTGTATAAGTAGGGGCATTGCCAACAGATCGAGGAACGTGATCGTTCACAAGTGAGTGAATACCATTCATTACCATTGTCAGACAATGTGAAATGGACTAGTAGCCTCAGCTCCTGTGGACAAGTGTCCACATAAAAAAAACACAAGCACTGTTAAGGGTAATTGGAACCGTTGGCGTGAAGTGTCACCAAAAGCCAAGAAGGGACTTGAAGGATAAATTACTCAGTATCACACAAGCTTCAAACACACCATTGGGGCAACATGAGCATCACAGTAGACACTTCTTATGTGACATTTTTCTCTGGATAAATATAGAATACCTGTCTCTATAGCACAGTTGGTAATCTAGACCCTTTCACTAGCACCAAGTTAACTTTAAAAAGAAAGTGAGGATATACTTTCTGTAGAACTAACTTAGAATTTATGAATAAAGATTTCAGATGAATACATATATAGCAGGATCAGCTGGATTCTTTAAAAGTTGGTCTTTCTCAGTCAGGAATACCCTCATTAATAAAAAACTCAGGAAAAAATATTGCCCAAAATATGGTCTACAAGCACAAATCATAGCAGCATAGAATCATAGGACTGGAAGGTCATCTAGTCCAGTCCCCTGCGCTCAAGGCAGGACTAAGTATTAATCTACACACACACACACACACACCTCTACAGCTGTTTGTCTAACCTGCTCTTAAAAATCTCCAATGATGGAGATTCCACACCCTCCCTAGGCAATTTATTCCAGTGGTTAAACACCCTAACAGTTAAGAAGTTTTTCCAAATGTTCAACCTAAACCTCCCTTGCTACAATTTAAGCCCATTACTTTTTGTCCTATCCTCAGAGGTTAAAGAGAACATTTTTTCTCCATTCTCTTTGTAACAACCTTTTATGTACTTGAAAGCTGTTACCATGTCCCCTCTCGGTCTTCTCTTATCCAGCCTAAACAAACCCATTTTTTTTAATCTTCCCTCAAAAGTCATGTTTTCTTGACCTTTAATCATTTTTGTTGTTCTTTTCTGGACTGTCCCCAATTTATCCACATCTTTTCTTACACCCAGAACTGGACACAATATGCCAGTTGGGGCCTAATCAGCGTGGAGTAGAGCGGAAGAATTACTTCCCATGTCTTGCTTACGAAAACACTCCTGCTAATACATCCCAGAATGATGTTTGCTTTTTTTACAACAGTGTTACACTGTTCACTCATATTTAGTTTGTGATTAACTATGAGGGGACCCCAGGTTCCTTTCTGCAGTACTCCTTCCTAGGCAGTAATTTCCCATTTTGTATGTATACAACTGTTTGTGCCTTCCTAAATGAAGTACTTTATATTTGTCTTTATAGAATTTCATCCTATTTACTTCAGACCATTTCTCCAGTTTATCCAGATCATTTTAAATGTTAATCTTATCCTCCAAAGCATTTGCAACCCCTCCCAGCTTGGTATTGTCTGCAAACTTTATAAGTGTATTTTCTATGACATTATCTAAATCATTATGAAGATATTGAACAGAACCAGAACCAGGACTTATCTCTATGGCACCCCACTTGATATGTCCTTCCAGCTTGACTGTGAACCACTTATAACTCTTCTGTGGGAATGGTTTTCCAACCAGTTATGAACCCACCTTATAGTAGATCCATCCAGGTTGTATTTCCCTAGTTTGTTTATGAGCTGCTTATGTGAGACAACAGAGTCCTGTGGCACCTTTAAGATTAACAGATGTATTGCGCATAAGCTTTCGTGGGTGAATACCCACTTTCGTGGGTGAATACCCAAGCAGCAAACCCCTCTGGGAGCTGTTATCACCCACAAAAGTTTATGCTTCAATACATCTGTTAGTCTTAAAGATGCCACAGGACTCTCTGTTGCTTTTTACAGATCCAGACTAACACGGCTACCCCTCTGATACTTGACATCACGTGAGACAGTATCAAAAGCCTTACTAAAGTCAAAATATACCACATCTACCATTTCCCCCCATCCTCAAGGTTTCTTACCCTGTCAAAGAAAGCTATTAGGTTGGTTTGACACAATAGAATATCTTCCAGAATTCTCTATGATATCAGTGGCTCTTTAGCAGATGTATTTTAACAAATCTATTTCTTTAACATTTTCCAACACAGGGTGTGTGTGTACAGAAAAAGATATATTCATTATAGAGGTGGTCTGGCTCTGAACTGATGATCTGAATGCAAGTCAGGTGCCATAACCCAATACCAAATCATCTTACTCCACTTCCTTTCTGTGGGCTCCCTCTTGATAATTCTGTTGTGGACCTAGGAGACAATCCTACTTTGTATTTAGACAGCTTTGTTTTCAAGAGGTGGCAATAATATTCAGAAGTGATTTATCCTTAAAAAAAGAAGAACAGGAGTACTTGTGGCACCTTAGAGACTAACAAATTTATTAGAGCATAAGCTTTCGTGGACTACAGCCCACTTCTTCGGATGCATATAGAATGGAACATATATTGAGGAGATATATATACACACATACAGAGAGCATAAACAGGTGGGAGTTGTCTTACCAACTCTGAGAGGCCAATTAATTAAGAGAAAAAAAAACTTTTGAAGTGATAATCAAGATAGCCCAGTACAGACAGTTTGATAAGAAGTGTGAGCATACTTACAAGGGGAGATAGAATCAATGTTTGTAATGGCTCAGCCATTCCCAGTCCTTATTCAAACCGGAGTTGATTGTGTCTAGTTTGCATATCAATTCTAGCTCAGCAGTCTCTCGTTGGAGTCTGTTTTTGAAGTTTTTCTGTTGTAATATAGCCACCCACAGGTCTGTCACTAAATGACCAGACAAGCTAAAGTGTTCTCCCACTGGTTTTTGAGTATTTTGATTCCTGATGTCAGATTTGTGTCCGTTAATTCTTTTGCGTAGAGACTGTCCGTTTTGGCCAATGTACATGGCAGAGGGGCATTGCTGGCACATGATGGCATATATCACATTGGTAGATGTGCAGGTGAACGAGCCCCTGATGGTATGGCTGATGTGATTAGGTCCTATGATGATGTCACTTGAATAGATATGTGGACAGAGTTGGCATCGGGGTTTGTTACAAGGATAGGTTCCTGGGTTAGTGGTTTTGTTCAGTGATGTGTGGTTGCTGGTGAGTATTTGTTTTAGGTTGGGGGGTTGTCTGTAAGCGAGGACAGGTCTGTCTCCCAAGATCTGTGAGAGTAAAGGATCATTTTTCAGGATAGGTTGTAGATCTTTGATGATGCACTGGAGAGGTTTTAGTTGGGGGCTGAAGGTGACAGCTAGTGGTGTTCTGTTATTTTCTTTGTTGGGCCTGTCTTGTAGGAGGTGACTTCTGGGTACTCGTCTGGCTCTATCAATCTGTTTTTTCACTTCAGCAGGTGAGTATCAGGGATACTGTTCCTGATAGCTTGTAGTCCATCTTTGTGTGGAATATTGATGTAGAGGGCTTCTATGTCCATAGTGGCCAGGATGGTGTTTTCTGGAAGATCACCGATGGATTGTAGTTTCCTCAGGAAGTCAGTGGTGTCTTGAAGATAGCTGGGAGTGCTGGTAGCGTAGGCCCTGAGGAGATAGTCCACATAGCCAGACAATACTGATGTTAGGGTGCCAATGCCTGAGATGATGGGGCGTCCAGGATTTCCAGGTTTATGGATCTTGGGTAGCAAATAGAACCCCGACCAGGGGTATTCTAGGCATATGTCTGTACAGATTTGTTCCTGTGCTTTGTCAGGGAGTTTTTTTAGCAGATGGTGTAGTTTCTTTAGGTAATCCTCAGTGGGATCAGAGGATAATAGCCTGTAGAATGTGGTGTTAGAGAGCTGTCTAGCAGCATCTTAGTCATATTCCAATTTATTCATGATGACGACAGCACCTCCTTTGTCAGCCTTTTTGATTATGATGTCAGAGTTGTTCCTGAGGCTGTAGATGGAGTTGTGCTCTGCATGGCTGAGGTTATGGGGCAAGTGATGTTGCTTTTCCACAATTTCAAATTTACAAAATCTACTAAGTGTGATCATCCTATTTGTATAAATGTACCACTCTTGTATCTAAAACTAGAAATATGAAATATAACTCTGAGGGCCTATTGTAATTATGCAAAGTGTGGGCCATTAATGGTGGTTTGGAATCTTGATAACTCCCATTAACCAGGACCATTGTCTGCAGATGGCTGTGTTTTACCTGTAAGTCTTCCTGTATGTGTGTGCTGGCAAGTGGGTAATGAAATCTTGCAGTGACATGTGATCATGTCACCTGAACTGGAATCCATCTTTAACCTGGTGCTCTTCCAGTGGGGGGGGGGGGGAACCCAGAGGGACAAAGGGTTCCCGCCTTATGCAAAAGATATATATATATATATATGGGGTGGAAGAGAACAAGAAGAGAGAGGAGCCATCATGAAGAATCCTGTAGCTATCACCTGAGCTGGAACAAGAGCTGTACCAGGGGAAAGAATTGTGCCCAGAACTGGAAGGTGTCCGGTCTGAGAAAAAATCTCACCCTCAGAGAGGCTTCAGTAAGTTATCTGTATTCAGTTTGATTAGACATAGATTTGAGGATTTTATTTTATTTTGCTTGGTGACTTACTTTGTTCTGTCTGTTACTACTTGGAACCACTTAAATCCTACTTTCTGTATTTAATAAAATCACTTTTTACTTATTAACTCAGAGTATGTATTAATACCTGGGGGAGCAAACAACTGTGCATATCTCTCTATCAGTGTTATAGAGAGAGAACAATTTATGAGTTTACCCTGTATAAGCTTTATACAGGGTAAAACGGATTTATTTGGGTTTAGACCCCATTGGGAGTTGGGCATCTGAGTTCTAAAGACAAGCACACTTCTGTGAGCTGTTTTCAGGTAAACCTGTAGCTTTGGGGCAAGTAATTCAGGCCCTTGGTCTGTGTTGGAGCAGACGGGAGTGTCTGGCTCAGCAAGACAGAGTGCTGGAGTCCTGAGCTGGCAGGGAAAACAGGAATAGAAGTAGTCTTGGCACATCGGTTGGCAGCTCCCAAGGGGGTTTCTGTGATCCAACCCGTCAGACCCATTATCCGGGCTCTTGCTGTAATCAGGCACCCCTAGCATTCAACCTCCAGGTTAGGCTTATCTCATCTTAGTCCATTCAAGCTATATAGCTGTGAGTAGGTGGTGGGGTACATGCTCCCTGTACTTAGCTTATGTTCCAGACAGAAACATTCCTATGTAAAACGCATCCAGATCCCATGGTGATGGGAACCTTTTAATACTTCCTCAGTACTATATGGCAATACAGAATGCCCTTCTTGCTTCTATGTGCACTGGACTGTATGTGCCAGCTTTGTACGGTCTGTCCCTGTCTATTTTAAGTATTTAAATAGTTTTTATCCCCCTAGAGATAACACCAAGGGGATGCAAATAGCTGCATGCCCCGACCTGATAAATAGCCTCTGGAACAGCCTCTTGCTGGCTCTGCTTTGTCTCCACAGACCCACCCAAGGCACAGGGCATTCCAGAGTGTGCCAGAGGCAGGTTTGGGGGTGGCCTGGAGCAGTCAGGAGGCAGGGCCAATGAGGTTCTACATCCAGTGCTTCCTTGCCATTGCAAGGCTCATAGGGATATGGCAGCTGCTGGAGGGGGGAGCAAATTAGATCAGCCCTCAAACTGCACCAATGTGCTCTAGGGACTGCAGCTCATGGGGAGGCACAGACCCTCCCCTCTCAGCCCCTGTGCCAGGCTCTGCACTAGCCAAGGGATTAATTCTACCCTAGACTGTAAACCCTATCTGATTGTCTCTTCTATCTGCTTCCATTATGTCTCCTTCTACTGTACTTCCCTCCACACCACTGTGTTGTAATGGCTTTTCACTCTGTACCAGCCTCTCTCTAACACCCATAGTAATATCAGTTCTCATTGCTGCTTGGCAGGTGGCATCTTTTCACGTGTTCCAATCCCATGCCTCCAATGTGGTCACAACTGAGACACTCATTAGTTGCTGAAGAAGCTTTTAAGGAGGCCATGTTCTATTTTTTCACATTCAGGTGTTGTTTACTGCAGAGTCGCACATTGCCTACAGAACATTTTCCATTCATTTAATATATTTGCTGCTGATCCTCAGGTCCAGAGTCCGCACTGCTGCATTCTATTAATAGTCCAATTAAAAAAATGAATTTGCCACCTAGACAGCACCTTTGTTCTGTGCTTCTCAATACCTCAGACAACCCTGTGAGCAAGAGTTTGTGAGCAAGCATCATTATCCTCTGAATGTCAAAACTGGCCCCTAATTTTAGGTGTCCTGATTTTGGGGTGCAAAAATGTAAACAGTGAAGGCCTGACTTTCAGAAGCTCTTATTGACTTGTACAGGAGCTGTTGCTTCTCTGGAACTCAGGCTTTAAGTTGGGCACCCAGAAGCTCTTTACACTAGAGAATGGACCTGTTGCAATTGAACCAGAAACACTGCAGGGATGTGAGTTCTAATGGTGCTGTTCTGCCTCAGCCATGTCCACACTAGCACTTGATTGCATCTTGTTTTTGCTCTGCCCTCTGACTACAGGTCCTAACACAGCTCCCTGCAACAAGCATTTATGGGATATTTCTGAAGGCTTTCAGGGAGGCCAGAGAGATTGTGGGAGAAGAGGTCAAACTCTCTCACAATTCTATGGTGCACTCTAATAGGACCCTAGGAACAAGCACCATGCCCAGTTCTATTTTCAAAATGGAGGTCAGGATGAATGCTCAACTGTCATTCAGGAAGAAAGGATAGTCTAGAGCTTTAAAAAAGGAGAGAGATGGTGGAAGGTATTCCAATAGTATCTGCAGAAGCCAGAGCCTGAGACCAGCAGATAAAGGATTTATTGATGCAAGGGTCATTCCCCTTCGTGGACTGACTGATTCTGATTCAGGATTAGTGTCATGAGGTGGAGCAACACTTTTGGGTCCAAAACATGACCACAGAGTGGTGGAGGTCAAGTTGATCTTAAAATCCGAGATCACCGGTAGTAGCTGCATCACTTAAAATGGGGATGGAACCTCTTCTGTACCTTTTTGGTAGCTTGCCCTGGCATTGCAACACCAGACCATGAGGCTGAGAGAATTGATCAGTGTGGAAAAATCTTGAGTGTCCACAGGTCTGCCTCTCCCCAGCCGATAGCATGCTTCCTCTGAGATATCATTGCTATGAATGGAGATCAGTACGGAAGATGCTAATGCAGGCAAAATAGCACACATATGAGCTCCACAGTTTGTTCATCACTATTTATGCAAGTAAGTGGTTTCCACCAAACTTGAGTGCAGATGGCAGATCACACCGGTCACCTCGGCAGTGACTATGCCCTGTGGGGTGGTCCTGAAATGACTATTTACACTGTTGGGGCACTTAAGCCAGTGCTTTCTAGCCACACCAGTCCTACACCAATGAAAGCTGGAATGTTGGAGGTTCAAATGGTACTTAGTCTTATTCAAAGTTTAATCTAAACATTGGTATGATCACCTGGTCCCCATTGGAAGCATTCATGTGTGAGGACACATAGCATGTTACCAGTATGCCAAATGTGGTAAGCATGACCAATTTCTCTAAAGCAGACAAGACCCAAATGTGTCAAATTGGACACCAAAGTCTGAACTACCCAAAATTAGAGAGAACTTTTGAAAATTTAAATATAGATAATTTACTCAAGGGCATATAAGAAGAGTGTGGTAGAGTCAGTCCTAGAACCCAGATGTCCTAATGTCCAGTCCTGTGTCTTGCCACACTACCAAGTACTGTAGAGCCAGCAGCATTAGCACAGCTTGCTGCCAGGGTTACCTGGAACATTCAGCAATAGTGAAGTTAATAAATTGCTTTAGTAAGCAGATTTTTTCCATAATCCTGCTTTGTTAAATATCTTTCTGCTGCAGCATTTTATACTGTTTATAATATTGCCATAGTAACAGGATGACTCTGTTACTTAGTCTCCCTAAAATATTTTTGTTCCTGCAGATCTGTGCATTTTTAGGCTAATTTTTGGTGATTATTGTTCTGATAGCTAGAATTAAAGAGACAGAGAGAGAGAGGAAAATCAAAGCCTCCTACTGATAAAGGGTCTTACCTCATCATGGATATTCCCAAATAGTTTTTGTGCATCTCAGATTCTGAAACCTTAACTTCAAGTTCCACAATGAGACTGGATCTCATCTCTGATGCTACTACTTCAGGGAAGGGAGATAGGGAGGCCCATCCTTCAGACAAAGTGATAAGTAGAAGCGCCTTTGGCAACCATCCATGTGGAGGATTAGGTGCCATACACAAAGTCTGTTTAAACTAGGCAAAGACACCAGTCTGTGACACACCTGACACCCCCATCCCCAGTACTAAGCTGTGGTGTGATTCCTTCTGACCTGACAAACTAAACAGGTTTAGGCTAGGTTAGTAGTTGAATGGAGCATCTCAAGAGAGCCATGACTGCCAAGGGTCACACAGCTTACAGGGCATTGATGCACCTAGCAGCCCTCTCACACCTGCCTGCCTCCCCACTGGGATCGTCCATGTCCATCAGAACAGTAAGCAGGCCCCAGGGATGCCTCTGACGTTCACCTTCCCCACTGCCAGCAGCAAAGCAGGGGGAACGCTGAGGCAGTAGAACCAACAGCAGCAGTGGCAGAAGGTGAGGAGAGAGCACTAGCCTCAGCTGTCCTAGAAACCCTCCAACCCTGCTGCTCTACCCAGCCAGCTCCCACCCAGCAGCACTCCCCCACCAACCCCTATGTGACAGGTTCCCCCATCACAACTATTCCCAACCCCAGCTGGTCACAGAGAACCACCCCACTTAGCTGCTGTAAACACACAGCACAAACCACTATTCTCCTCACACACAAACACATAGCTGCCCCAGGAACTCTCTCCAGGCACTGCACTACCAACCCTACTCACCCAAGACCCCTGTTTCACCATTAGCTCCCTGTGATAAATGGAATGGGGGGGGGTAGCTCCCTTTTATGGACACCCAGTAGCTATAAAATCCCTCTTAGTAGCTGTTCTCTAATTGCTCTACCTGTAAAGGGTTAAAAAGTCTCAATGCTATGCACACGTAAAAGGAAGTGAGTGGGCACCTGGCCAAAAGAGCCAATGGGAACGCTAGAACTTTTTTAAAATTGAAAAAGACTCCCCTTTTGTCTGTCTGTGGTTGTTCTCCCAGGGAGAGGAGACAGGGGCAGCAGCTATGCTGTGAGAAGCTTGGGCCAGGTATGAAAAAAATCATCAGTATCATACCTAGAACCTACTCATTTAAAACCCCTGATATGTAACAGGTTTCAGAGTGGTAGCCGTGTTAGTCTGTATCAGCAAAAACAACAAGGAGTCCTTGTGGCACCTTAGACTAACAAATTAATTTGGGCATAAGCTTTTGTGGGCTAAAACCCACTTCATCAGATGCATGGAGTGAAAAATACAGTAAGCAGTATATATATTACAGCACACGAAAAGATGGGAGTTGCCTTGCCAAGTAGAGTGTCATTGAATTTGGCCTCATTAGCACTGACCCCCCACTTGGTAAGGCAATTCCCATCTTTTCATATACTGTAATATATATACTGCTTACTGTATTTTTCACCCCATGTATCTGATGAAGTGGGTTTTAGCCCACGAAAGCTCGTGCCCAAATAAATTTGTTAGTATATAGGGTGCCACAAGGACTCCTCATTGGTGTGGGGTTTTTTTGTTTGTTTTTTCCCAGATATGTAAGTAGATCAGGAAATGTCTAGGAAGACGCAATTAGGTTTATCTCTTTTATTTCATTATGGCTTGTGGATTCCTCTGTGCTAGCCCCAGGTGCTTTTGTCTTGCTTGTAACCTTTAAGCTGGCCCTCAAGAAAGCTATTCTTGGTGCTTAATCCTTGTAGTTGCTCTATTAAAATCTAGCACTAGCCTGAGTTCCCAGATGCATTTTCTTTCTCTTTTTTTATTAATAAAATTTACCTTTTTAGAACATAATTGGATTTTTGTGTCCTAAGAGGTTTGTGCATGTTGTTTAATTAGCTGGTGGCAACAGCTGATTTCTTTTTTTTTTTTTTTTCTTTCTCAGCTCTTCCCCAGAGGGGGATGAAAGGGCTTGAGAGTACCCCACAGAAAGGAATTTCCAAGTGTGCCTTCCTGGCCTCTCAAAGGGGTTTTGCACTTGGGTGGTGGCAGCATCTACCAATCCAAGGTCCGAAAAAAGCTGTAACCTTGCAAGTTTAATACAAGCCTGGAGTGGCCAGTATTAATTTTTAGAATCCTTTCAGGCCCCCACCTTCTGCACTCAAAGTGCCAGAATGGGGAATTAGCCTTGACAATCCATTATTCTTGGCAGCCCCTACTCTGTCCCTGGCATCCCCATACTCCCACCAACAACCCCTGGGTGGCTTGCTCATGTCCCTGAGAAAGATAACACATGGACTACATAAGAACATCAGAACATAAGAATGGCCACACTGGATCAGACCAAAGGTTCATCCAGCCTAGTATCCTGTCTGCCAACAGTGGCCAATGCCAGGTGCCCCAGAGGGAGTGAACCTAACAGGTAATGATCAAGTGATCTCTCTCCTGCCATCCATCTCCACCCTCTGACAAACAGGCTAGGGACACCATTCCTTACCCATCCTGGCTAATAGCCATTAATGAATTTAATCTCCATGAATTTATCTAGTTCTCTCTTCTTTTAAACCCTGTTCTAGTCCTAGCCTTCACAACCTCCTCAGGCAAAGAGTTCCACAGGTTGACTGTGTACTGTGTGAAGAAGAACGTCCTTTTATTTGGCAGTTATGAGAAAGTAGAGGCACTCCTTCCTATCCTCCATACTGAAGGAATGCCCCATTGCTGTTTTAAGTCCTGCCTTTCAGAAAACACAAGACTAGGATCCTGACTGCTCAGGGTCATCCTAAGGGCAAAGTGGCCAAATTACAAGATGTATAATTATGTTTTACTTCCCTAAAGTTCTCACCATTATTTCAACTAAATCTGTTACTCTTTTGCTACCTCCCTAACTCTAAGCTCTTGCAAAGTGTTACATTGTTTCACTCCAGCCATCTTTCACTCCAGCAATGGCAGCATTTCAGTAGTGGAGGGAGTGATCCCTAAATATCTCAGCATGAACAAGAGTGTTCACTAGTTTCCAGCAGAGAGAGAACTATTCAGGAATGTCTCAGTCTGCTCTTTCTTTGGAAATAATTAATTAGCAAACATTTTTTGTTTTATAACTGTCCTATGTTAATTCTAGTCTTGAGTTTCTTGCCAGGTCTAAATGGCTTCTAGTTACTCCCCAGGCAATTAAAGATCCTGTAGGTCGGAAATAATTCTAGTGCCCAATCTAGTGTCTCCTTTCCCAACAGGCACATATGCTGCTATCAATGAGTTGCAGGGGTTGTGAACCTCAGCTTGTCAAGAGGAGGAGAGGATCTTATCCTATAGGGACTTTTAAAATCTTTTTTTAAATATTTGTTGTTTTAAATACTGGGGTAATTTTGAAAACAATGACTCGATGAGGAAAAAGGTCACATGAAATTTCTCTGCAACTTTCAAATGAAACAGTAGCAAGTTCAAGAAATCCATTTTTTCAAGAAGCACCCTAGTGCAGAAGGCTTTTGAAGACCTCAATGCAACACTTAAACCCCACTTTTCTTAAGTGAAGTTAATGTAGTGCATAGGAACTTTTGTGATGTTCTGCACTGGAGGTAAAAGTCAGAGAACTAGCACAAGCCCTATGCACCATTTAATTTTCACTAAAGGTCTTGAAAATAGGGCATAAGTGATGCACAAGCCATATGTTGACCCTGTGCTGACTCTGTGCACAAGTGTGAATATCTCCAAGAGTAAATACCTATGGCCTATTAATTGTTCAAAGAAACCAAGCACTCCCGGCTTGCCTCCTCTACAAGGTGGACTATAAAGTGGATAGAAAGCTGGCTAGGTTGTCAGGCTCAACGCATAATGATCACTGGCTCAATGTCTTGTTTGCAGTTTAGTACCGAAGGTATCAAGCGTAGTACCCCAGGGGTCAGTCCTGGGGCCGGTTTTGTTCAACATCTTTATTAATGATCTGAATGATGGGATAATTTGCACCCTCAGCAAGTTCGCAGATTACACTAAACTGGGAGGAGTGGTAGATATGCTGGAGGGTAGGGGTAGGATACAGAGGGACCTAGACAAATTGAAGGATTGTGCTAAAAGAAATCTGAGGTTCAACAAGGACAAGTGCAGAGTCCTGCATTTAGGATGGAAGAATGCTACAGGCTGGGGACTGACTGGCTAAGCAGCAGTTCTGCAGAAAAGGACCTAGGGATTACAGTGGATGAGATGCTGGATATGAATCAACACTGTGCCCTTGTTGCCAGGAAGGCTAATGGCACATTGGCCTGCATTAGTAGGGGCATTGCTGGCAGATCGAGGGAAGCGATTATTCTCCTCTATTCGGCACTGGTGAGGCCACATCTGGAGTATTGCATCCAGTTTTGCCCCCCCCCCCCCCACTACAGAAAGGATATGGACAAATTGGAGAAAGTCCAGCGGAGGGCAATGAAAATGATGAGGGGGCTGGAGCACATGACTTACAAAGAGGCTGAGGTAACTGGGCTTGTTTAGTCTGCAGAAGAGAAGAGTAAGGGGGGATTTGATAGCAGCCTTCAACTACCTGAAGGGGCCAGCTGTTCTTAGTGGTGGCAGATAACAGAACAAGAAGCAGTGGTCTCAAGTTGCAGTGGGGGAGGTTTAGGTTGGATATTAGGAAACACTATTTCACTAGGAGGATGGTGATGCACTGGACTGGGTTACCAAGGGAGGTGGTGGAATCTCCATCCTTAGAGGTTTTTAAGGCCCAGCTTGACAAAGCCCTGGATGGGATGATTTAGTTGGTGTTGGCCCTGCTTTGAGCAGGGGGTTGGACTAGATGACCTCCTGAGGTCTCTTCCAACCCAGGGATCCTAGCTGAAGGTATCCGGCCACACTGCTGTAAGCATGTGCTAAGAGAAACCCTTTTGCTTGAAGTTTACTTAGTTTTTTAAATTAGGTATTAACTTGCATTTTACCTTTTATTTCTTTGTAACCAATCTAATTTTTATGCCTCATTACTTTTAATCACTTAAAATCTATCTTCCTGTAGTTAATAAAATTGTTTTATCTAAACCAGTGTGTGTTTGGATTGAAGTGTTTGGGAAACTTCATTTGGGTTTAACAAGATTCATGCATATCATTTTCTATTAATAAAATGATTAACTTTCTATGAGCTTGTAGTGTCCAGAAGGAAAGAGCTGGGCAGTACAAGACACACATTTCTGGGGACAAGTCTGGGACTGGGAATTTGCTGGCGTCACTCAAATATAATTCATGAATAGATGGCTAAGAGAACTCATATAATTCAACTGGGAGTAATTTACATACTAGAGGCTGTGTGTGAGCAGGCCAGGAGTGGTAGCTCTCATAGAGAAGCAGTGTAAAAGGCATCCCAAGCTGTAGAATTGAGGAGACACAGCTTTTCAGCAGTTCAGATTATATCCTGGGGAATGTCACACCTACTCACTAAATTGGGGGCATATCCACCTCTTATTGAAGTCAGAGTATTTCCATGGACTTCAGTGGGAGATGGATCAGATCTTTGTTGTACAAAAGCTACACTACTAGCACACCATTAGTGACCTCCCCAGCATAGAACAGACAGCTGAAAGCCCCAATTAAAAGCAAGCCAGAAACTATGAATCCTTACATTGCCCTGCAGCCTGCCAAACTAGATAGAGCAATAAAAACATGGGCAAGAGAACAGAAGGTTAGAATCCACTGTTCCATTTTCTAACCTTTCTAAGTAAACACATTTTGTTTAAATCAGAGGTACAGGCAGGTTACTGGCTAATTTGATGGAAAAGAGGCATCCCAGAGAGAGTTCATAGCCAATAGAGAGGCCAAACTGAAGATGAGGTTCCTAGAATGGAGCTGTTGTATTGTCATAACTGGAAAAATCTAACCTATTTTAATCAAGGCAAATATATGCATTTTGCCTAAAAGCAAAGCAAAAATTCTTTTTCTTATAGATAGTGGGATTTGCACAAATGTCTTGTCATCATTCAGAACACCGTACTGTTTTTAACAATTTTTGTAAGTGATGTCATTGAATGTTTAACTCCTTGAGTTTGGGGATGCTTTTTGCAACTTTCTATGAGGGGAGTAAAGGGAACACATACCTTCCCATCTCTGATGAGAAAAAATGACCAGGAACTGGAAGAAGCAGCCATTGTACAGTAGATCCTTATTAAAATGTTGTAGCTATTAAAAATGTATATGTTAGTGGGTGAATGGGGGTTGATTACAGATGCGTTTGTAGACTAAAATCTCATGTCTGGTCTCCAAACCTCAGTGTTATCAATGGTGTGTATCTTGGCAAATCAGCTCCTGAACTTGTGCATATAAATGTACTAAAGGATTTCCCAAGGTATCCAGCAACACGTTCTATATATTGGAAAACAGGACAAAGCCATTAGCGTATTTACATAAGAACGGCCGTACTGGGTCAGACCAAAGGTCCATCTAGCCCAGTATCCTGTCTACCAACAGTGACCAATGCCAGGTGTCCCAGAGGGAGTGAACCTAACAGGTAATGATCCAGTGATCTCTCTTCTGCCATCCATCTCCACCCTCTGACAAACAGAGGCTAGGGACACCATTCCTTACCCATCCTGGCTAATAGCCATTAATGGACTTAACCTCCATGAATTTATCCAGTTCTCTTTTAAACGCTGTTATAGTCCTAGCCTTCACAACCTCCTCAGGCAAGGAGTTCCACAGGTTGACTGTGCGCTGTGTGAAGAAGAACTTCCTTTGCTGCTTATTAATTTCATTTGGTGACCCCTAGTTCTTGTATTATGGGAATAAGTAAATAACTTTTCCTTATCTACTTTCTCCACATCACTCATGATTTTATATACCTCTATCATATCCCCCCTTAGTCTCCTCTTTTCCAAGCTGAAAAGTCCTAGCCTCTTTAATCTCTCCTCATGTGGGACCCATTCCAAACCCCTAATCATTTTAGTTGCCCTTCTCTGAACCTTTCCTAGTGCCAGTATATCTTTTTTGAGATGAGGAGACCACATCTGTATGCAGTATTCAAGATGTGGGCATACCATCGATTTATATAAGGGCAATAATATATTCTCCTTCTTATTCTCTATCCCCTTTTTAATGATTCGTAACATCCTGTTTGCTTTTTTGACCGCCTTTGCACACGCCGTGGATGTCTTCAGAGAACTATCCATGATGACTCCAAGATCTTTTTCCTGATTCGTTGTTGCTAAATTAGCCCCCATCATATTGTATGTATAGTTGGGGTTATTTTTTCCAATGTGCATTACTTGAAATTTAATGTGGATAAATGTAATTTGCCATTTTGTTGCCCAATCACTTAGTTTTGTGAGATCTTTTTGAAGTTCTTCACTGTCTGCTTTGGTCTTAACTATCTTGAGCAGTTTTGTATCATCTGCAAACTTTGCCACCTCACTTTTTATCCCTTTCTCCAGATCATTTATGAATAAGTTGAATAGGATTGGTCTAGACTGACCCTTGGGGAACACCACTAGTTACCTCTCTCCATTCTGAGAATTTGCCATTAATTCCTACCCTTTGTTCCCTGTCTTTTAACCAGTTCTCAATCCATGAAAGGACCTTTCCTTTTATCCCATGACAACTTACATTGGTCTTCTCCATACAAAGTATGAGAGTAAGCTACAGTCTATGGCATGTGAAATAACTGGGCCTGCAATCTGCCCTCTGCTGTGTGGTACATAGGGAGTAAAACCAGGGAATGCCTGGAAAGAGTTCAAAGGACTGCAAGGAGGAGAGAAGCCAGAAGGCTGAATATTTCCTCCAACACTACGTAGCCTCCTCTGTCTTTCTGCAAAACATCTACATGGATATTAAGGGGATGTGGCCAGGGAGCAAAGATGAGGCCAGGGATTCCTGCCATGTGGCTTGTTCTCCACACCTTCACTGTTGTGTGTTAAGTGCTGAGATGCAAAAAATAAAGATAGCACTTGAACAGCACTGGGTACACTGTGTTATGGGGAGATGAACTAGATGACCGCTTGAGATCCCTTCCACCCCTACAGTTCTATTATTCTATCATTAGAAGTCTCCCAGAAAGTAGCTAGTAGCCAAAGCTAATATAAGCAGGAGTCCACTATGCTGCTGCTGCTGCTCAAAGTTCTTGAATGAGAGACCATCTGGACATTTGGCCTAGAATCTGAGGGACTGAGTCAGAGTTTCCCACAGAAACCTGACCTCTGTAGCATTTGCAGGCTCTGTCCTCCATGCATTCCTGCCTGTTCTGTACATTGTATGTATGTGTGTAGTAGGGGAAGAATCTTAAGAGCTAAAAGCAACATAGTTTTTTATTCCATTTATTTATTATTGTGCAGAGGAGGAACAAAGGGGCCTTGATTGCTGGAGAATTGTTATGTCTAAGGTTTTAAAGTCATCTAGTTAGTACAGGTTTCAGAGTGGTAGCCGTGTTAGTCTGTAACAGCAAAAACTAACTTTTTGCTAGTTAGTACAGATACTTCACACGTTTTTTTTGACCTCCTTTTTCATATAGTCCATCACACTCTCCACTTTCAGAACCAATTTCTCTCCACCTCCTTTGTCGGTACTTCCTCTCAATATTTTCTCTCTCATATCCCTCACTCCACCAACCTTTACACATCAACCTTTCCATTTCCTTTTGTCCCCATTTCAGGTCCAATCTCTTCCTGATACATTGGGCTTCAGGGCCCTCCTCTGACCCCAGTGCACACTTTTTCTCCTTTCTGACCTTCTATATCTTTTAGAACTGACTGAATTTTTTTCAAGTGAAAAACTTTTCATTGAAGTATGATCTTTTTTTCAAAAACATTTTTATGAAAAACTTGACTTTTCCCCCAATTTTTTGGTTTTGTGAAATTTTTTTGCAAGATTTTTGTCAATATTTTTATCCAAAATTACCTTGAAGTTGTTATGAAACGGTTAGACATTTTTCAGTTACCACAAACTGGCTTTTTTTGGCAAGTGAGATATTTTGATAACCATTTTAATAATGAGAACAATCATTACATTTTCATGTACCTCAAAATCTGCCAAGAAATGAGCCTTGAGAAATGGGAACAAAATTTCCAAATATTTCATGCAATGTTTTTTTTTTTTTTTTTCATCCCTCACTTTCCTACCACTCTCATTTTTCCACTACTGTGGTGACTTTTAGACACTCACCTTTGAGGAGTGGTGCCAACTTTGAGACACTTCAGTTCTGAAAGCAAACACTGAGCTAATGGCGTTCAAATAGGTACAATAATGAGAGTGCAGGAAGGTTTGTTGGGAGGGATGCCTCACCAGGAGCCTGTTCACAGTTCCATTCAGAAGTAAAGAGATGGACACATGGAGAAACTCAATCCTGAAGATTAGAATGAAGACCAAAATGGAGACACATCTGCCTAACACAGAGAAACCCCCACAGGGTTTAGACTCCTGTTTGGAAGGGACTTTTGTAACCAAAGAATATGGTTCCTCCAGAAGAGTTCATAGGCTCATGGAGATTAAGTCCAGTCCAGTTACTGTAGTTATAAGTTATTATTGAAACTGTTAATTACATTATGGGAATTTACCAATTTTAACAAAGACCAATATCTGTGTACCATAATCTTCTAAGTTTTATGATCATGTTCAGAAAGAAGCACCACCAGGCAATATACTTCCCTGAATTCAGTATCACCAGATTGATAAGTAAGATATCTCAGAACACTATAGAAAGGAATCTTATAAATTGTTAGTTTATCCCTTCTTCTCTGAGAGGTTCCAAAAATGGTATTGAGTAAGTATTTTTCCTCCTCTGCCCTTGCAGTATTCTGTCCTGTGATTCAGTGATGGATTAACTCGTTCTTTCGCTAAGAACGGAGAGAGGGAAGAGCATCTTCGCAGGCAGGCTGGCTAACCTACTGAGGAGGGCTTTAAACTAGGTTCACCGGGGGAAGGAGACCAAAGCCCTGAGGTAAGTGGGGAAATGGGATACTGGGAAGAAGCATGAGTAGAAAAGGGCAAGAGGTGAGGACTCCTGTCTCATACTGAGAAAGCAGGACGATCAGTGAGTTATCTAAAGTGCCTATACACAAATGCAAGAAGCCTGGGAAACAAGCAGGGAGAACTGGAAGTCCTGGCACAGTCAAGGAACTATGATATGATTCGAATAACAGAGACTTGGTGGGATAACTCACATGACTGGAGTACTGTCATGGATAGATATAAACTGTTCAGGAAGGACAGGCAGGGCAGAAAAGGTGGGGGAGTTGCATTGTATGTAAGAGAGGAGTATGACTGCTCAGAGCTCCGGTATGAAACTGCAGAAAAACCTGAGAATCTCTGGATTAACTTTAGAAGTGTGAGCAACAAGGGTGATGTCATGGGGGGAGTCTGCTATAGACCACCAGACCAGGGGGATGAGGTGGACGAGACTTTCTTCCGGCAACTAGCAGAAGTTACTAGATCACAGGCCCCGGTTCTCATGGGAGACTTTAATCACCCTGATATCTGCTGGGAGAGCAATACAGCAGTGCACAGACAATCCTGGAAGTTTTTGGAAAGTGTAGGGGACAATGTCCTGGTGCAAGTGCTGGAGGAACCAACTAGGGGTAGAGCTCTTCTAGACCTACTGCTCACAAACCAGGAAGAATTAGTAGGGGAAGCAAAAGTGGATGGGAACCTGGGCGACAGTTATCATGAGATGGTCGAGTTCAGGATCCTGACAAAAGGAAGAAAGGAGAGCAGCAGAATATGAACCGTGGACTTCAGAAAAGCAAACTTTAATTCCCTCAGGGAACTGATGGGCAGGATCCCCTGGGAGAATAACATGAGGGGGAAAGAAGTCCAGGAGAGGTGGATGTATTTTAAAGAAACCTTATTGAGGTTGCAGGAAAAAAACATCCCGATGTGTAGAAAGAATAGTAAATATGGCAGGCAACCAGCTTGGCTTAACAGTGAAATCCTTGCTGATCTTAAACACAAAAAAGAAGCTTACAAGAAGTGGAAGATTGGACAAATGACCAGGAAGGAGTATAAAAATATTGCTCAGGCATGCAGGAGTGAAATCAGGAAGGCCAAATCAGACTTGGAGTTGCAGCTAGCAAAAGATGTTAAGAGTAACAAGAAGGGTTTCTTCAGGTATGTTAGCAACAATAAGAAAGTCAAGAAAAGTGGGGGCCCCTTACTGAATGAGGGAGGCAACCTAGTGACAGAGGATGTGGAAAAAGCTAATGTACTCAATGTTTGTGAAGACAGAGGCAAAAAAAGCAAGGTCAGCTCCCAGACTGCTGCACTGGGCAGTACAGCATGGGGAGGAGGTGACCAGCCCTCTATGGAGAAAGAAGTGGTCGGGACTATTTAAAAAAACTGGATAAGCACAAGTCCATGGGCCCAGAAGCGCTGCATCCGAGGGTGTTAAAGGAGTTGGCGGATGTGATTGCAGAGCCATTGGCCATTATCTTTGAAAACTCATGGCGATCGGGGGAGGTCCCAGATGACTGGAAAAAGACTAATGTAGTGCCCGTCTTTAAAAAAGGGAAGAAGGAGGATCTGGGGAACAATCAGCCTCACCTCAGTCCCTGGAAAAATCATGGAGCAGGTCCTCAAGGAATCAATTCTGAAGCCCTTAGAGGAGAAGAAAGTGATCAGGAACAGTCAGCATGTATTCACCAAGGGCAAGTCATGCCTGACTAACCTAATTGCCTTCTATGACGAGATAACTGGGTCTGTGGATGAGGGGAAAGCAGTGGATGTGTTATTCCTTGATTTTTAGCAAAGCTTTTGATACGGTCTCCCACAGTATTCTTGTCAGCAAGTTAAAGAAGTATGGGCTGGATGAATGGACTATAAGGTGGATAGAAAGCTGGCTAGATCGTCGGGCTCAACGGGTATGATCAACGACTCCATGTCTAGTTGGCATCGGGTTTAAAGTGGAGTGCCCCCAGGGTCGGTCCTGGGGCTGGTTTTGTTTAATATCTTCCTTAATGATCTGGAGGATGTCATGGACTGCACTCTCAGCAAGTTTGCAGATGACACTAATCTGGGAGGAGTGGTAGATACACTGGAGGGTAGGGATAGGATACAGAAGGACCTAAACAAATTAGAGGATTGGGCCAAAAGAAATCTGATGAGGTTCTACAAGAACAAGTGCAGAGTCCTGCACTTAGGATGGAAGAATCCCATGCACTGTTACAGACTAAGGAGCAAATGGCTAGGAAACAGTTTTGCAAAAAAGGACCTAGGAGTTACAGTGGACAAGAAGCTGGATATGAGTCAACAGTGTGCCCTTGTTGCCAAGAAGGCTAATGGCATTTTAGGCTGTATAAGTAGGGGCATTGCCAGCAGATCGAGGGAGGTGATCATTCCCCTCTATTCGACATTGGTGAGGCCTCATCTGGAGTACTGTGTCCAGTTTTGGGCCCCACTCTACAAGAAGGATGTGGAAAAATTGGAAAGAGTCCAGCGGAGGGCAACAAAAGTGATTAGGGAGCTGGAGCACATGACCTATGAGGAGAGGCTGAGGGAACTGGGCTTGTTTCTTCTGCAGAAGAGAAGAATGAGGGGGGATTTGATAGCTGCTTTCAACTACCTGAAAGGGGGTTCCAAAAGGATACATCTAGACTGTTCTTAGTGGTAGCAGATGACAGAAGAAGGAATAACGGTCTCACGTTGCAGTGGGGGAGGTTTAGGTTGGATATTAGGAAAAACTTTTTCACTAGGAGGGTGGTGAAGCACTGCAATGGGTTACCGAGGGAGGTGGTGGAATCTCCTTCCTTAGAGGTTTTTAAAGTCAGGCTTGACAAAGCCTTGGCTGGGATGATTTAGTTGGGAATTGGTCCTGCTTTGAGCAGGGGGTTGGACTAGATGACCTCCTGAGGTTTCTTCCAACCCTGATATTCTATGATGATTCGCCCTTGACTGAGACTAAAAATACTGTCATCTCTCCACTCCACTCTGCTCCTCTTCAGGGTGGGAATTAAAACAAACACACCCTAGCCCTTGCATCTGTACTTTTTTTCCTGTACATAACAAAATAATGGTAAAATATTTGTGTGATACACAAAATGCAAAATAATACAACTGATACATGCTGATTATTTGCTTTACATCTATAAAGTCTGGCACATTTCAGGGTGCAACATAAAATGCATTTGTTTGGTCCAAACTCTTAACAGACCTCTGGGCAATTTTAGGGACAAGATATACAGGTATTTCTACATAGAAGTCTCAGTTCTGCACTCAGATTCTTGGGCCCAGTGGTCCCATAAGTGAAAGAGCTCCTGCCTTGAGGATCCATGTAAAGAAAAGCCAGTGGGAAAAGCAGCTATGCAGGACCTTAGAGTTTTTGTCCCACTGGGAATTGCTCTCATGTGTCTGAGGGACAAAGATCTCTTTTGACCTCCGTTTTCTGAATGATATTTTTGTTCTTTAAACAGAAGGTGTCCAAGTGCTCAGGTGATGGTTGCCATTTATAAATCAATTAAAATGATAGTTATTTTGAATTAACAGTTTCTATATTGACTTCCTCTTCTATACTGACCTCCTCTTAGTTCCTCTCGCCCTGCTGCTTACAAACAGGGAAGAATTGGTAGGGGAAGTAGAAGTAGAAGTGAGTGGCAACCTAGGCAGCAGTGACTGTGAGATGGTTGAGTTCAGGATCCTGACAAAAGGAAGAAAGGAGAGTAGCAAAATACAGCCCCTGGACTTCAGAAAAGCAGACTTAGTCTCCCTTAGGGAACTGATGGGCAGGATCCCCTGGGAGGCTAATATGAGGGGGAAAGGAGTCCAGGAGAGCTGGCTGTATTTTAAAGAAGCCTTATTGAGGGCACAGGAACAATCCATCCCAATGTACAGAAAGAATAGTAAATATGGCAGGCGACCAGCTTGGCTTAACAGTGAAATCCTTGCTGATCTTAAACACAAAAAAGAAGCTTACAAGAAGTGGAAGATTCGACAAATGACCATGGAGGAGTATAAAAATATTGCTAGCGTATGCAGGAATCAGGAAAGCCAAGGCACAATTGGAGTTGCAAGGGATGTGAAGGCTAACAAGAAGGGTTTCTACAAGTATGTTAGCAACAAGAAGAAGGTCAGGGAAAGTGTGGAACCCTTACTGAATGGGGGAGGCAACATAGTGACAGTCGATATGGAAAAAGCTGAAGTACTCAATGCTTTTTTTGCCTCGGTATTCATAGACCAGGTCAGCTCCCACACTGCTGCACTGGGCAACACAGTATGGGAAGGAGGTGAGCAGCCCTCAGTGGTGAAACAGGTTAAGGACTATTTAGAAAAGCTGGACATGCACAAGTCCATGGGTCCAGATCTAACGCATCCAAGGGTGCTGAGGGAGTTGGCTGATGTGATTACAGAGCCATTGGCCATTATCTTTGAAAACTTGTGGTGATCGGGGGAGGTCCCAGACTATTGAAAAAAGGCGAATATAGTGCCCATCTTTAAAAAAGGGAAGAAAGAGAACCCAGGGAATTACAGACCGGTCAGCCTCACTTCAGTCCCCAGCAAAATCATGGCGCAGGTCCTCAAGGAATCCATTTTGAAGCACTTGGAGGAGACGAAGGTGATCAGGAACAGTCAGCATGGATTCACCAAGTGCAAGTCATGCCTGACCAACCTGATTGCCTTCTATGATTAGATGACTGGCTCTCTGAATATGGGGAAAGCAGTTGATGTGATATATCTTGACTTTAGCAAAGCTTTTGATACAGTCTCCCACAGTTTTCTTGTCAGCAGGTTAAAGAAGTATGGATTGGATAAATGGACTATAAGGTGGATAGAAAGCTGGCTAGATTGTCGGGCTTAATGGGTACTGATCAACGGCTCGATGTCTACTTGGCAGCCAGTATCAAGTGGAGTGGCCCAGGGGTCAGTCCTGGGACTGGTTTTGTTCAACATCTTTATTAATGATCTGGATGATGGGATGAATTGCACCCTCAGCAAGTTTGCAGGTGACACTAAGCTGGGAGAGGAGTTAGATATGCTGGAGTGTAGGGATAGGGTCCAGAGTGACCTAGACAAATTGGAGGATTGGGCCAAAAGAAATCTGAGGTTCAATGAGGACAAGTGCAGAGTCCTTCACTTAGGAAGAAAGAATCCCATGAACCCCTACAGGCTGGGGACCGACTGGCTAAGCAGCAGTTCTGCAGAAAAGGATCTAGGGATTACAGTGGATGAGAAGGTGGATATGAGTCAGCACTGTGTAGGGAAGTGATTATTCCCCTCTATTCAACATTGGTGAGGCCACATCTGGAGGATTGTATCCAGTTTTGGTCCCCCACTACAGAAGGGATGTGGACAAATTGGAGAGAGTCCAGCAGAGGGCAGCAAAAATGATTAGAGGGCTGGGGCACATATGAGGACTTATGAGGAGAGGCTGAGAGAGCTGGGGTTATTTAGTCTGCAGAAGAGAAGAGTGAGGGAGGATTTGATAGCAGCCTTCACTACCTGAAGGGGGGTTCCAAAGAGGATGGAGCTCACTGTTCTCAGTGGTGGCAGATGACAGAAGAAGCAATGGTCTCAAGTTGTAGTTTGGGAAGTCTAGGTTGGATATTAATAAATACTATTTCACTAAGAAGGTGATGAAGCACTGGACTGGGTTACCTAGGGAAGTGGTGGAATCTCCATCCTTAGAGGTGTTTAAGGTTCAGCTGGACAAAGCCCTGGCTGGGATGATTTAATTGGTGTTGGTCCTGCTTTGAGCAGGAAATTGGACTAGATGACCTCCTGAGGTCTCTTCCAAACCTAACGTTCTATGATTCTGTGATTCTATATACCCAATGCATTTTCATGCTTCAGGAAAGTGTACATTGATTATGCTGAAGAACTTTTGACTTTGCAGTGCTTTTATGTACTGTGCTTACAAACCTACAGCCCTTTCCATAGCAACTATCTTTCTCTCTTGTGATGCAGGCATGCTGACAGCACATTGCAATTAGTCTATTGTTCTATCCGAAGGACCATGCAGATGCAGTAATGCGGTCCTTGGAGATACGGTGACTGATTTCACATGTGAGCAAATTAAGTGTTCCCTCACAGGTGTGCTTCCCAAGTTTCTTTAATCACATTCAGACTATCACCTCCCAGAGGAATTTATTATGATTGGTTTTCACAATAGTCACTTTATAATAGTAAAATAATAATAATAAAAAATTCTAGGCTTGCTTTCTGGCAACACAACGTGAGTTTTTCTTGTTGGAGATTCAGGTTCAGAGAAGGACATGAAAGCCAGGATTGTGACAGCAGCAGCTGAGAAATTTTTATAGTTAAAACTTCAGAACTTCTTATACGATTTATTTCCCATGAACAAAATTATTTAAAATAAAATTCAAACGTTTTACCTCTGGGAATACAGCAGAGTTCACGGCAAGGAAAATTTGAGTGCAAATGCCAATCATGCCCTGGCAGCACAAGGTCTATTGGGCCATCTGTTCATAAATGACGTGATGTCAGAGATACCCCCAACTGCCACTGAAGTTAGTGGATGAGGTGGGTGCTCAGCACCTAAAATGATCAGGCCTAAAGTACACCCAAACATCAGGGGAAGTCTTCAGGATACATTGGGCCCTTTAAAATTGATGGAAGATTTGCCATTGACTTCAATGTGATTAGGGTCTGTCCCACCATTCCCCATGGCCAGAAGCCAGGAGAAGCATGCCCAATACACCATTTCCATTGGACAGAGGCATGCAGGCATGCTTGCATGTCTGAGCTGCAGAAATGGGGGTGTAGGACACTCCCACCCTGAGGAACTGTAGGAGAAAAGGACATGCAGAGACTGCAAGATAAATCACACTTCAACCCTTTTCCTGAGACGTCCCACTCCACCAGCCTCAGGAGGAAAATGTGGGAGCATAGGCAAAAGGAACAGGACATAGTAAACATAGTGTCACTGTGCCATGGCCCTGGTGTAGTATTCCCATCACCTTCTCTGTACAGGGTGGTCTGGCTACCATTTCATTTAAATCAGCCTATTAGGTATAGCCGTCAGCCATAGGCACCAACTTCCTCTGTTCCTGGGGGCTGCTCAACCTCCGCTCCACCCCAACTCCACCCCTTCTCCCGAACCTCCACCATACCCCACCTCTTCCTGCCCCCCCACCTCTTCCTGCCCCCCCACCTCTTCCTGCCCCCGCTCCTCCCCTCCCCCACCCAGTGCCTCCTGCACACCTCTGAGCAGCTGATCCATGGCACGCACGCAGAGGGAGCAGGAGGAGTTTATCGGCAGGGCTGCCGATGGGTGGGAAGTGCTGGGGGGAATGGAGAAGAGCTAATCCGCAGGGCTGCTGGTGGGTGCTGAGCACCCACTATTTTTTTTCCACAGAATCAGCTCCTATGCCATCAGCAGTGGTCAGGATGGTCCCAGTAAGAACCACAGCTGATGGCACTATCTAATAGGTAGTGTCATGTCAAAGGTACTATCTCCCAGCTAAACAGGCATTGTGGGTGGTTGCCATCCATCACAGTCCAGTGTCAGTCCTGTGCCTTTCTGTGCAGCCACTGGGCCCTTTGCTTTAGTAATATGGGGAGTTTCCTTGTCAGTGCTGTTCTCTGGCAAACCTGAAAATGAATAATTCAAAGTATGAAATTCCAAACTGCTCTCTCCCACACACAGCTGCAGACTAAGCCAAGTAATTTAGCTGTTATTGAAGCAAACTGTAATCTCTTTTTTCTGTTTGTAAAATGCAAAATTACATACCCATACAGAGAAAGTTTCTTTCTTTGTTAAGAAGAACAACAGAAAACTTATTGCCACAAGTATGGTAATAATATACCTAGACCAATAGGTAGTTCTTATGTCTAAGGGTTCCTTCAATCAGAGTGGTAAATATAGTGTCACTCATACTGTTCTCTGCTTACTGCCAATGGGAACCTCCATAATCAATGGTCAGGTGTGTGCATATGTTTCTTGGGGGGAAGTTACATGGTGCCTCCATCTCCCCTGAAATCTCCCCTGAATGGATGAGACTCAATAAACTACCGTATACTGAAAACAATGCTCTATGGAGTCAGTAAAGTAGCCAGGAACTATCCTGCAGAATTTTCCAGTACTTCTACTGATAGTAGCTCAGCAGACTAGCGGAGGGAAAATGTGCATGATAGTTGGAAAAAATAAAAGGGTATGCAATGTCTCCTGGAGGCATGAGCAGTGCAAAGGGAGAACAGCCACTGTGGCATTTTGTTAGAAGGCGCAGCACCCGTTCCACCCTGACTGGTGGGTGATACGGAAAGGACATAGTGCCCTGGATTTTTTCAAGGGAGTAAGTTTGGGAGGTTCTTTGCACCCATTCTCCCTTGGGCACTCACAAAAAACTGAGCAGAGCCTGGGCACTGATGTGTAAATCATTACAAATGCAGTAGAAGGCATATACATTCCTCAGCAAAACAACTAACACTTGGACAATCTGTATTTTTTAATTCTATTCCTTTTTCTGTATATACTAATTTAATTCCCTCTGGATAGGAAACATTCTGCATTTTTTGCTTTCTACCTTTTAATATCATCTGAAAGGAATAAAAAAGTTAATAAGAACAAACAAGTGACCAGGCTGAGACAGCACGGGTGCAGCTGAGGTGGGGAGTGGTGGTTTCTGTTGTGCTGTGTGCAAGATACCCAAATTCTATTTCTGTACTGTATCTCTCCTTCCTGGAGCTGGCAGGAACTAGGAGATTTGTGTAAGCAATATGCTTCTTATCAGATGTAACAATGAGCCCTATATCACCACATATTGATGACTCTTACAAGAGCCTGGCAGAAAAATCTCACTTACCAGCAAAACCAGCCATCTCATTCTTCTTGTAATTATTTACTTCGTAAAGTGTATTCACCTTAATATTTTTTCTGGCTTCCACAGCCTAAAATTTGTCAGTGTGCTACCCAGAAAAGGACGAATTTCATCTTGAGGAAAATTCTAATTTTATCTTGGGGTTGCATTCGCAGAGGCAAACCATCTCCAGGTAATGAACACACTATTTTAAAAAAAACCAACGTTGGCAGTGGACATGGAAAAGCCTGGATGGAGTCACACTGAATCAGATTGATTATGTATTGATGGATACCGGAAGAATCTTCAGTAATGTAGCGATAATAGGAAAACAAATCATTTGCACAGGCTCAGACCATCATATGTTGCGCTCAAAACTATGCGTTGATAATGCCTATGAAGATTGAGTCAAGAGAAGCCAGAAACCGAAACGAAAATGGCACTTCAATTAAGAGGCATTTGCACAGGAAGTGAATGAAATGGACTTCTAGTATAAGGTCAACAAGAACATTGATGAGGACTAGAAGAATTTGTATCACAGATAATCTCAGCAGCTAAGAAGGCAAAGGCTTTGAAAATGCTAGGACACAAGCAGAGGATCAGTGAGGAAACTGAGAATCTGATGGCAAGAAGGGTGTGCATGAAATTAGAAGGAAAAATGAAACTAGAATTCAAGATAATAGGTCATTTTATTTCTGAGGAATGTAGCCTGTGAGGGTTTTTTAAACGTGAAAGGCCATCTCTGCTATTGCTACTGACCATCTATTACTAATATTATTGTTTTGCAAGTATTATTAAATAGTTATTTATGTGACCTAACAGCAGGCAAGGTACTCTGGCCTGCAAAATAAAATAATATTTTCCACTTTAAAAATGTGATTATTAGCTAGACAGCCAGATACAGGGTCACTGAGGATTGAAAATTTCTTAGGCTTTTGCTGCTGCTTTCTTTAGCACCTGCTGTGTTTCCTGTATGGCAGGGGATTCTGGCCTGCAAAATGAAATTACAGCAGTTCCCTGCTCGTTAGAGTAGGAGACCTATTGCATTGCGAATTGAGGAATTCTGTGATTTAGGGAGCAGTTTAACAACTGCAACACCAAATGTGCTCTGTTCATTTATTTGAATAGTAGTGGTCAGGTTGTTATTTGGTAATACTGCCTACTAAATGCTCTGCCCTACATTTTGTAAAAATAATGAAATTTGGTAATACAGGAACTCAGTACAACACTGTCTCTGTTATTCAGTCTTTCCTGAGATATGGAAGAGGGCTTATTTGTGTGAAAATAATAGGTTTTGTGGATTCGCAAGATACTGTACAGATGGAATTGTAGATGAAGTTAATACTAGCGATCATACATGAAATAAAAATGTCTTAGAGCTTCTGCTGCTGTGACTGTGTTTGAGGCCTTAATTATAAGCTTAGAAGTCCGGATAGCACAGTAAAGTACTATATTATTAATATTGCTTATGTTTGTTTTTCATTTGTCTATAAAGCACCATAATGTCTTTCTCCCACTACATTTTCTATCTAGAGGTTAAATTACTAGCTGAACTTACAACTAAGGCCAGAAATAATTTTCGGAAAACCCTCCTTCCTTCTTTAATTGCTTCATTAGATAGTTACGAAAATAATAATTCTGTTTTTAAAAACTAATTAGAAGTTACACTATGTCAGTGGGAGAGCTTCTCCCACCAACATAGCTACCACTGCTTGTTAGGGGTGGTTTAATTATGTCGACGAGAGACCTCTCTCCCATTGGCATAGAGCAGCTACACAAAAGATCTTACAGCGGCGCCACTGCATTGTACAGCTGTGCTGCTGTAAGCTCTCTAGTATAGACATAGTCTTAGACGTAACCCTGAATCTATCCTGAAACAAGTCAGCAATACTCTGGGCATGGCTACACTTGCAAATGTAGAGCGCTGGGAGTTAAACCAACCTTCAGAGACCACAGCAGGGAAAATGCTGCTAAGTGTTTACGCTCTCAGCTGGAAGCGCACTGGTGTGGCCACATTAGCAGCTCTTGGAACCCCACAAAGAACAGTTCATTGTGGTAGCTATCCCAGCGTTCAAGTGGCTGCAACATGCTTTTCAAATGTGTGGGGTGGGGTGGAGTGTGACAGGAGTGTGTATGTGGGGGGAAAGAGAGTGGGTTTTTGGGGTGCTGAGTGTCTCAGCATGCTGTTTTGTAAGTTCAGACCCCCCCTTCCTCCCACCTCTCTCTCACACACTCACAGCAAGCAACATTCCACACTAATGGCTTGCTTTGTCCCGGAGCAGATAAGGATGCTGGTTGTCAGAATTGGAGCTTTGAAAGGGCATATCTGTATTCCTACAGCCGATTCCAAAACAATGACAAGAGTGGCCACTTGACTTAAGGGGATTATGGGATGTTTCTGGAGGCCAATCAAAGTGCAGTAATGTAACACCTCATTCACACTGACACTGGGGCATTTCAGCCGAGGCGCAACAAGTGTTATGTTTCTCATGGAGGTAGATTACCAGGAGCACTCCAGTTGCAGAGTCCAGGCGCTTTAAGTGCCTTGCCAGTGTGGAGGGGTTGGGAGTTAGGGCGCGTGGGGCTGCTTTAATGCACTCTAACTTGCAAGTGTAGCCACCAGAAATCTGTGCTTCTGTCAAATTTTTCCCATGCATGTGTGGAATGAATTTTGTTCTGTGCACCAATATGGAGTTGATGTGTCACAAATCACCTCCATATTGGTGCACATAACAAAAATCGTATGGCGGGGTGGGGCCAAGGGGTTCAGAGTGTGGCAGGGGGTTCAGGGCTGGGGCAGAGGCTTGGGGCGTGGTGGTTTGAGGGATCCAGCTCTGGGGTGGGGCCAGGGATGAGGGTTTTGGGGTGCAGACTGCCCCAGGGCTATGACGGGGAGAGAGGACTCCCCTCCCCCCCCCAGCTCTCTCTTCCCGCAGCAGCACCTGGGCTGGGGGGGGAGGGGCAACTCTTCCCCGGCCACGGCAGGTCTGGGCTGGGGCTCAATTGGGGCCAGGGGAGGGGCACCTCTTCCCGAGTCATGGCAGGTCTGGGTTGGGGCTGGGTTGGGGCCAAGGGAGGACAGCTCTCCCCTGGCCGCAGCAGGTCTGAGGCTAGGCTGGGGTCAGGGGAAGGACTCCTTTCCCCCGGCCGCGGCAGGTCCGGAGCTGGGGGAGAGGCATATCTCCCTGCTGCCAGCCCTGAGCACCTGCATGACATTTAATAGGCTGCTGTGCAGCCACGCAGCTTAGAGGGAACTTAGCTCCAGATACAGTAAAAGTATTCCACTTTCAATTTCAACTGAAGATATACAGGTTCAAAAGCTCAAAGAAAATGCAGCTGAAACTGATCAGGTACTGGAAACCAGGAGAGTTTTATATGGCTTTGAATTTGATTGAAAGTATTTTACACCACCAGAGATGGGGGGAGGGGAGAGGAAGAGTTACTGAATTTGATTATTTCAACCCATGATCATAAAAGAAATTATTACAAGGAAACTTGCCTCTTGTTTCACACACACACACACACACACACGCAATAAGAAACATTTGAATCATTTGGAACCATTGTCAAGGGGCAGCTCCAACCTCTTCCTGGTGGGTGGGCTGAGTTGGGCTAGACAGAATATTCGGGGGGGCTGCACTATACAGAATCCCCCCAACACACACACGTACAGCCAGCCCAAGATCCAGTCATGTCAAGTCTCGCTCTTCAGGTGTGAGACTCGTTCATAAGCATGCTCTCTCACTCTCACACACATTCCTAAGCTTATGTCACTTGTTTTGAGTAAATATATAAAGATTTAAAATATTTTTACTCCGATACTGAAAGAGACAACAAACAGTAATTGTAGGTTTGGTCACAAAACAGGTTGTGCAGAAGTTGGAAGAGCAAGGGGATATTAGATCTCTTGCAAAATGGAAGTTCTTTTGTGCAGAAGCACATTCTATACTAGTGTAGCCTAGTATGCATGTGAGAGTCTACCTTTGAATGATGAAATGTTAAAGATGACAGCATTTGTGAACTTTGAGATCAGGGAAAACTGCACCTTTGAACACATTGTTAGCAGATACCAGCACATGTTCAATCTCTCTCCATCTGAGATAGCAAAGCAGCAAGTTTGTTGATGCAGAAATCAGCTATCCTTCAGTGTGTATGGGATGAGGCAGCACTACAAACTGACACAGACAGCACTACTGTGCAATACAAGATGGAGACTGTGTGGGTATATCTTAGCAATGTCAAAAGCCCTAGTGGTCTTCTCAAGTTCCCACTACTGGCCAAAGTTGCCAGGCTTGTCTTAGGTCAGGGGTCAGCAACCTTCGGCACGCAGCCCATCAGGGTAATCTGCTGGCAGGCCGCAAGACATTTTGTTTATGTTGACTGTCCGCAGGCATAGCCCGCAGCTCCCATTGGCCAGGAATGGCAAACCACAGCCACTGGGAGCTACAGGGATCGTGCCTGTGGACAGTCAACGTAAATAAAATGTCTCACAGCCTGCCAGCGGATTACCCTGATGGGACGCATGCTGAAGGTTGCCGGCCCCTGTCTTAGGCTTTGTCTATGCTGGCACTTGGTCAGCAAAACTTTTGTCATTCAGGATGTTAAAAAAAGTCACTCAAACGACAAAAGTTTTACCGACTAAAAGCGCCAGTGTGAACAGTGCTTTGTCAACAGAAGCACTCTCTTCTGCCAACAAACAGCAGCTACACTGCACGCCTTTTAGCGGCATGGCTGTAGCGGCACAGCCATGTCACTAAAAGCCTCGTAGTGTAGCCATAGCCTTAGTTTTACCCCACTGTAATGGGGTTGGCACCCATCTCTTGCAAGAGCCCCCTTGGTCGAGTGTGGGCCTAATAATCTCTCAGTTTGTGGTGCTGTAACGGGGTGGCACCCTCCTCTCATGAGCACCCCCTTGGTTGAGTGCGGGTCTGCAATCACTCAGTCTTTGGAACAGGGTGGTACCCACCTCTTGTGAGCACCCATTTGGTCAATGGTTTCTTCGGCCAGTCTTCAGTGACTCAGACCTCTGACTGAGTCATACACACAGTGTATGTAGACAGAACAGAACAAACCCCTTTCAGGGTATACAGTCTTTAAATAGTCCCGGCCCTGGTAGGGGGCCATAGCTCCAGGGCTTCCCCCCTGGAGACAAGGTCCCTGGGCTGAGTCCTTGCTCATTCCTGCAGCCAGGCAGAAACTCCTCCTTAGCTCCCTGGTCCTGCCCGCACTGAGCTTGTCCATGGTCCTGCTGCTCTTTCAGCCAGCCAGGAATATGGTTCTCTCTCTTCCAACTCCAGGCAGCAACTGACTTGCTCTGTCTCTGCTGCTCCTTTTTATATGTCCCTTCTGGCCCCTGGCTGGCCAGTCCTGCAGCCACTATGTATGGGTGCTTCCCCTGCAGCCACTCTAGGCTGCTTGGAGGACTTGCTTTCTGCCCTCTTTGGGACAGGGTGTGGCAGGATCCTGAGGCCTCCAGCACGGAGCCACTGGGCCTAGTCCATCCCATCACACCCACTCAAATGCCAGAGAAGAGTGTTCAGTCTTGTTTGAAAGAATAAGACACCATTCAGACTAAACCTTGGACTAGATGGGATATTGTCCTCTATTATCCAAGTGAAGTTGACAAATCCTGAGCCATGTTTCAAGTTTGAGCTACCAAAAGAAGTTATAAAAACAGAAAGGAGGGCACATGGCAATATAAAAAAAGCACACGAATAAAATGTGAAACCAAATTTGATATTAAAAGAAATATGAAATCTGGATTCTTTATCTATGGTTTGTTAGCATCAAACTAATTAAATTCAATTTAATTACTTTCTTTATTTTTACATTCATTAAATGTATTGTTTGGTTGTGTTTTATTTTAATTATTTAATTTTAATTTATTTTTCATTTATTTATTTTGGAATCCAATTACTTTACTTTGCTGTAAATGTAATATGAGCAATAATATACAAACCAAATAATATTTGTACTGTAAGGTGTTTTCCAAATAGATGATCACTATGACAAGGTGATAAAAAATACATTGTTTTTAATCAAATCCACTGGTTTGAATGGCTTTGGGGTGTAAATCTCACTCTTAAGGACAGCCAATCCTTGGCATCTCTGAAGGCCCCTTTAACCTCTGAGTCCTGGGCCCAGAGTTGGGGAGGGGCAGGGCTGGGGATACCCCAGCCAGAGGTTCCTACTGTGTACCAGGCTCCAGCTGCTAGTCCCAGTCAGGCTGGGGAAGGATGGGACTTCCTCTTCCCCTACATGTGCCACTCCTGGGACCAGGTCAGACCTACTTCTGGGAACCTCCCCTGGGTGCAGGAAGTTCCTCATGCCCCTCCCCACTTCCTTCCCCCATCACTCCTCAGCCATAGGGGGAAGGGTCACTGTATGGGGAGCTGCCCCCTCCATTCCCCATTTGCCCAAAGCACCATTTCCCCTAAGGCAAACCCTGGACATCGTCAACATTCAGAACTGGGCAGCCAGATAGCAGTGGCTTCTGGTAGCTCTGAAAGCAGCAGCACAGAACTGCAGATGTAAGGATGGCATGGTATGGCATTGCCACCCTTACTTTTGTGCTGCTGATGATGGTGGTGCTGCCTACAGAGCTGGGTGCCCAGCCAGCAGCCACTGTTCTCTCCATTCTTCTTTCAGAGCTGGACGCCGGAGAGCAGTGACTGCTGGCCAAGCGCCCAGCTCTGAAGGCAGCACTGCCACCAGAAGCAGTGCAGAAGTAAGGGTGGTTCCACTGGTACTGGCAGTGGTGCTGCCTTCAGAGCTGGCTGCCCAACTCTGAATGTGGTACTGCCTCCAGCAGCAGTGGAGAAGAAAGGGTAGCAGTACCATCCTTACTTCTGCATAATGTTTGACCTTTGCACTGGGAGGAAGGTATGGGGGGGGGCTAAGACAAATTTTGAGGTGGCAATAGCCCTCACAAGCCCCCCCCCACCCCAGCACCACCCCTGCCATTGCCAGACCGCTGCAAGGGCTCAATGTCATTAAGTGAGTCATGTCAAGAGAAATCTTTTAAATATATTATATATCATTCATATATGACTCATGATGCAACATGATAGCTACTATTTTAGGACAGATGTTAGCCCAGCCTAAGTCTGCTTTGCAATACCAGAGAGCCATAAAGCAGCAGGCTTTTCCTCTCAGAGAGTAATCTTGTTGTACTGTCTGACAGAGGTCCCCTGCAGGATAACTGTGATCTCACTGAGTGAGGAGCAGACACATTAATGATGTATTAGTGCACCAAAGACTGTTGTTCTTCTAAAGATGCAGAGCTGTATTCTGACATTGATGAGGTAGTGTAGCCACAGGAAGCTTGTGCTGAATATTTAGGTTATGTAAGGATTTTTCTTTTAAAAAATAGTCTTACATTTGATTTTTCCCTATTTCTTTGGAGTGTTTTCTGATGGTTAGTGGGTAACCATGGCAAGGAGTGTCTAGCCTCACAAAACTACAAACAAGGTAGAATTTTTGTGACCTACATCATCCTAATATCTGAATACCTCCCAGTCACTAATGCACTTTATCCTCACAGCATCCCTATAGAACAGAGAAGGGATAGCCCCATTTTACAGATAGTGAATAGGGGCACAGGGTAACTGACTTGCCTAAGATCACACAGGAAGTCAGTGGCTGAGCTGGAAATTGGACTCACATCTCCTGAATCCTCCATTCCCCTTCAGTTCATAAGGTCATCTGTTCACTTCTAACAGGGAGTGGGTATGTTTTAACAGAGGTTTTCTGAGACTTACAGAAGTACCATCCAAGAAGTTGAAGTTCCAAAAATGGAAACACAGTATCAGGAGTCAACCCATATCAGAGAATAAGTGGGGCATGGATTATCCAAAGTAATGTTTAGAATGGCTAGTAGGGCCTTTTCAGTAATGTCACAGTACACACCACAGCATAACGATGCATTTACTCACTATGCATATTTTTGGTGCTGTTCAAATTATAAATATAACAACAATTTTGGAGATGGTGGGACCTGGATCCAAACTTTGTGGATTGACCCTAACTCTATAATGAACTGAATCGAAATCCAGGGTCCAAACACTCCTGAACTTTGCAACTGATCAGATCTTGATCTGAAATTTGTGATGCGGGCCAATCTCTAAGTGCAACCAGTCTTGACTTTTTTGCACATTAATTATCTATGTACCTATAATTTGTTCTACATTCACCTTTACACTCTATATTCATCACAAGAGGCACCTGTATAATTTCAGGACAAGGGTGGGGAGGAGTGCTCACCATGAGTAATCATAAGGTTTGTGAGACATGCTGAAAAAGATCTTCCTCCATTTCTCTATGATGAAAATTTAACAGCTACATATCTGCCAAAAGTGGATAATTTTGAAGTATCAGAGAGCACTTTGTGAACATGCATTATTCAAGGCCTGCACTTTTAAAAAATTATTATTATACCTTTCACATAGGGAAAAACAGACATTAGTTTGATGTACTATATAAACAAATATGAAGGGAAATTGCCAATACTGTATAAAATGTTAATATTATGCAATAAAGGTCCCACAAAAATGTGATTGATATACCATAATAATGCTTTTCCACTTTCAACCTTTCATAAGGAAGAAAGAGCAAAGTGGATCTGGGAACTTTTTTTGCATGTTGAGGTTTTTTTTGTTTGTTTGGGGGGCTGGGAGGTTGGTGGAGTTTTTTTTATTTTGTTTTTTGAGCCCTTGCTCTCAAAGGCCATTGCACTGAGACTATTCGTCTTTCAAGAGTGCTCCCAATGTGCTTTCTCCTGATATTAGGTGTTATTAAAATACATATTTATTTACATAGTATTGAAAACACTTGTTTCATTTGGCTTTTACAAGTATGACAAGGTGATGGCAAATGTCTCGGGTCAGTGCACTCATTGCATCATATCTTCTTTTAGATTGCACTGGCAAGTACAGAAGTAGATTATAGCAAACCACATTTTAATATATACCACAAACAAGATACTTTAAAGTAAAATGATTCCCTCAAAAATGGTATCTAAGGCTTTGATTTCAAATAAGCTGGAAGGGTATTCTACAATTTTTCCAGCTAGAGACTTTTATTGTGAGGCCTGAGATTGTGAAGATGGTTTGGTTTTTCTAAACTGAGCACTTCTGTGCATAAGGAAAAAGAAGTATTTCCCTGCAATGGCAAAGCTGAACCTATACAACATCATTAAAGCTCTAAAGCATGAGAAATCAATTAATGCTATTTCAGCAACAACAAATCTGCAGTACAACTGAACTGCCAGTTCAAACGGGCTCAATTCTCTGGAGTTCTGAGCACCCTTAATTACCATTAAAGCCGGTGGAATTTGAGGACACTCATGACCTCAAGGGAGTTGCGCATTATTTTGCAGGTTCAGGTCTATTACATTCATTGGGATAGAGCCTCAGCCATTTAAATTGGAAGAGCTCCCTTGACTTTCATTGATGTATAGATTTTAAGAACAGAAGGGACCATTCTGCTCATCTAGTCTGACCTCCTGTATCACAAGCCAAAGAATCTCACCCAGTAATCTCCACATCAGGCCCCTCACTTATGTTTGAGTTAGATATATCTTTCAGAACTATCTAAGCTTGATGACTGAAATTTATGGAGAATCCACCATATCCCTAGATAAGTTGTTCCAACTGTTGAAAATGTGTGCCTTATTTTTCATCTAAATTTGTCTGGCTTCCTCTTTGTTATGCTTTTTTCTGATAGATTAAAGAGATATCTACTATCAGAAATCTCTTCCACATATAGATATTTGTAGACCGTGATGAAGTCGCCTCTCAACCAGGGCTGGCGCTTCCACTAGGCAACCCTAGGCGGTCGCCTAGGGCGGCAGGATTTGGGGGGACGGCATTTTGCATTTGCCCACTCCGGGACCCGCCGCCGAAGTGCCCTGAAGATGTGGAGTGGAAGGACCCCCGCCCCCGAATGCTCAGAGGAGGAGCGCTGCCGCCTAGGGCGACAAAAACCCTGGCAAAGCTCCTGCTCTCAACCTATTCTTTGATAAACTAAGTATAGTGGGAGACTAATGAAGCTCATTCTCAGGCATGTTTCCAGTCCTCTGATCATTCCTGTAGCTATTTTCTGAGCTCTTTCCCATTTTTCAACACCCTTTTTGAAGTGTGGACACCAGCATTGGGCACAGCATTCCAGCAATGGTCTCACTAATGCCAAATACAGAGATAATACCTCCACCACTCCTATTTGATATTCCCCTGCATATACATCCAAGGATTGTGTTCATCCATTTCACTATAACATTGCACTAGGAGCTCATGTTCAACTGGTTATCTACCATGGCATCTAGTCCTTTTCAGGGTCACTTCTTTCCAGGATACAATCCCACATCTTATAAATATGACCTATATTCTGTATTCCTAGATGTGTAACACATGTGGCTGGGTTAAAATGTGTGGTATTCAAATGAGCCCATTTTATCCAGCACTCCAAGTCAGTCTGTATAACTAATCTGTCCCTGTCATTGTTTACTACTTCATCAACCTTGGTATCATCTTCAAACTTTACCAGCAATGATTTTATATTTTCTTCCAGATCATTGATAAAAATATTGAATAGTGTTTATTACCCAGGCTTCTCATATGGGTATCTAGACAATTGAAGAATTTCTTCTCTTTACATCCCTTGATGCCTTGATTCTTTATATTCATGCTTCCTTGAGTCTGAGTTATACGTTTGAACATATGTACTGTGTTAATCCATTTAGAACGCTCCTATTTAGATGCTTATTTAAAGCCCTCCTAGCTATTTCAGCTACTCTGCTACCCAGAAGATTTGTGTCTTCACCAGAATTATGCTAAGTTACATCAGCTGAAATTGGTGAATCTGATTCTCCACTTCCCTATGTCTTGTAGAGTCATCCACACCTGTGCAAAGTGAGTGCAAGGAGGGTGTAAAATGCTTTTTGTCTCATCTGGTAGTATTTTAAACTCACCTGGCATAGATCTCAAAGACCAAACATGGAGCAAGTAAGTGGAGAACCAGGCTTAATCTCTTCCTTAAATGTACTTCTTCCCATTTCCTCTATCAACAGCCTTCATTACATGCCATTTTAGCTGAAAAGCCACCTTCCTCTCATGTGCCCAAGATATGTTTGCCATAGAAAGTCCCTTTGGATCTCCAGGAAGCATAATGTATGCACAGTGTTACACAAAGATTATTAACACTGCAGTCTTTTACTGATTATGATTCATGCAATTCATGACTACTGTACTCAATAGTTCTATGTACCTCCACAAAACATTAAACACAATAGCTTCCTGTGATATGAACCATGTAGTTAAAACCACTGGAAAGTTGTTACTCCAGTATCTGTAGGTGCTGCAGGAAGATATGATATTGCGATACAAACCTGGTGCATCAACGGGGGTCTGGAACACCTACATCCTTTCTCTCAGATATGTGTATTCACACGGTGCTTTCCTCATCCCTTGCTCCTTTGAGTTTGCGTCATTGCTGTCCCAAGTAAATTGCTTGCTGGCTACTTTGCTAACAAACTGGTGATCCTGAGGCAATTCTGCATAGCCTTGGGAGAAATTATAAGATTAGCTCTGGGCACATAGCCCCTAGGGATGTATTGTTGTCAACTTTTCTAATGTTTTCTGAGGGGATGCGGGGAACCTGACAAGTAAATCTGTCATAGAATCATAGAATATCACGGTTGGAAGGGACCTCAGGAGGTCATCTAGTCCAACCCCCTGCTCAAAGCAGGACCAATTCCCAACTAAATCAAATCATCCTGACAGCAAACATGCTATTGGAAAACACAGCAAAAGAGAAACCCATTGAGATGTACAGTGCAGTGTACTGTGTCTCCTGCTGCTCCCTTTACACTTGTGAGTTTATTTATCTATATTACAAAAGATAAAACTGACCCTAGATAAAGTTTGTAAGTTGTCATGTTTTAGGAGGGGACTTTGGCACTGGGGCATTTCTTCAAATAAAGCAGAGTAACATTTCTTTCCTCTGTGTCTTTGCAAAACTAGTTAGAAAAATTATTTGCATGTAAACAATAGCAGTCTGAATCCTCTACTGCGGGAATTCTGCACCAAAATATTAAAAATTATGCCCCAAAAAATTAAAAATTCTGCACACAATATTTTAAAATTCTGCAAAATTCTGCATATTTTATTTCTCAAAATAACATGATATAATCACACCAGTTTCAATTATTTTGGTAATTTGTTTCAAAATACTTGTCAGCAAGTATGTCTGTAACAATACAGAAAATAAAAAAAGATTTAGGAAATGTTTTTTTGAAAAATAGACTCCTTACAAAGCAAATTAATACAGAACTCTGAGTAATAATTTATTTAAACTACAATACAGAACCATATTTCCTGCACCGCTCAGAAGCAGTGCAAAGGCTTGCAGGAGTCAGGGGTAATGGAGGAGCTGAGGGAGAGGGAAGTAATTGCTGGGAAGGAGCCTGGATATGAACTTGAAAGGTTGTTGGGTATGGGTGGGAAAAATATGGAACAAATTTTTTTGGAGGGAGGGATGGTTAAGGAGTGTCCCCAATGCAGTCCCTGTTTGACATCTAGTCTCTCCTATTCAGTCTGCTCCTGTCCCCATGTGTTTCTGTACCACCCTGTGTGCTTGCACCCCATGTCCATAGGTGTCCCGCCACCCCCCACTACCTCCCCCCATCCCCATGTGGCTCTTCACCCCCTTCCCGTCACCATGTGTCTGTGTACCCCCTCCCCCATCCCTACGTGTCTCTGTGCCCCCACTCAGCCATCCTCCTTCCCCCCCTGTAGCTGTGCACATCCTCCCGCTCTGCCCATGTGTCCCTGCAATCCCTCAACCAATCCCCTTCCCCCATCTCTATGTGTCTCTGTACCCGATGCTGCCTTTTGTGGGACACTTCTGAGAGTATCAATTCAGGACAAATTGCTTAAAGCAGGGCAGTTACAGCCCAAGACTGGGGTTTCTCCACTTCTAAGGCACACCAAACCAGCCAGAAAGAGAGGACTTTGATTTTACCCCACGGGCTAACCATAAGACATACAAGCAATTCCCTTAGACACTCCAGTTTCCCAGTATCACCACCAGTGCCACTCATTATGGTGATGAATGGTTATGAAAACCAATACCCAGTAAAAGAAAAAAGGTTCTCTCGATCCCAAAGGACCAAGCCCCAGGCCCAGGCCAATATACAGATTAGATCTTACCCACAAATCACACTTTTGCCAAACCTTTAGAATCTAAAATCTAAAGGTTTAGCCATAAAAGGAAAAAGATATAGATGAGAGCTAAAAGTGGTTAAATGGAATCAATTACATACAATAATGGCAAAGTTCTTGGTTCAGGCCTGTAGTGGTGATGGAATAAACTGCAGGTTCAAATTAAGTCTCTGGAGTACATCCACAGCTGGGATGGGTCATTCAGTCCTTTGTTCAGAGCTTCAGTTTGTAGCAAGGTTCCTCCAGAAGTAAGAAGCAGGATTTAAGACAAAATGGAGGGGTTGCCAGGGCCTTTTATATTCTCTACCTGTGGAAGGACACCCCTTTGTTCTTACTGTGGAAAATCACAGCAGCAAGATGGAGTCTGGAGTCATATGGACAAGATACATGTCCATGTATAACTTAGTTTGCAGGCTGATGCCATTGTTTACATGTTAGTTTGAACGTTCCCAGGAAAGCTCAGATGTGGATTGGTGTCTCCCAAAGTTCATTGTCAGTTAAGTGTTTCATGATTGAGCACTTAGAATAATAGAATTGTAGAATATTAGGGTTGGAAGAGACCTCAGAAGGTCATCTAGTCCAATTCTCTGCTCAAAGCAGGACCAACACCAACTAAATCATCCCAGCCAGGGCTTTGTCAAGCCAGGCCTTAAAAACCTCTAAGGATGGAGATTTCACCACCTCCCTACGTCAGCCATTCCAGTGCTTCACCACCCTCCTAGTGAAAAGGGTGGTGTTTCCTAATATTCAGTCTAGACCTCCCCCACTGCAACTGGAGACCATTATTCCTTGTTCTGTCATCTGCCACCACTGAGAACAGTCTAGATCCATCCTCTATGGAACCCCTGAAGGCTGCTATCAAATTCCTCCCTCCCTCTTCAATTCTGCAGACTAAATAACCCCAGTTCCCTCAGCCTCTTCTCATAAGTCATGTGCCCCAGCCCCCTAATCATTTTTGTTGCCCTCAGCTGGACTCTCTCCAATTTGTCCATATCCCGTCTGTAGTGGGGGGACTAAAACTGGACGCAGTACTCCAGGTGTGGCCTCACCAGTGTCGAATAGAGGAGAATAATCACTTCCCTCGATCTGCTGGAAATGCTCCTACTTATAGAGCCCAGTATGCCATTGGCCTTATTGGCAACAAGGGCACACTGCTGACTCATATCCAGCTTCTCGCCCACTGTAATACCCAGGTCCTCCTCTGCAGAGCTTTCCACTTAGTGGGTCCCCAACCTGTAGCGGTGCATGGGATACTTCCATCCTAAGTGCAGGACTCTACACTTGTCCTTGTTGAACCTCATCAGATTTCTTTTGGCCCAATCCTCCAATTTGTCTATGTCACTCTGGACTCTATCCCTACCCTCCAGCGTATCTACCTCTCCATCCAGCGTAGTGTCATCTGGAAACTTGCTGAGGGTGCAATTAATCCCATCATCCAGATCATTAATAAATATCTTGAACAAAACCGGCCCCGGGACTGACCCCTGGGGCACTCCACTTGATACCGGCTGCCAACTAGACATCGAGCCATTGATCACTACCCGTTGAGCCCGACAATCTAGCAAGCTTTCTATCCACCTTACTGAGACTAGTCCCTTTTCAAGAAGCTGACCAAATGCTTCACTGAGGATACTTAGAATCAAAACACTTTGAGATACAAATACATAGCCAATATTCATAACTTCAACTACAAAATGATACACACATATGGATAGCATAATCATAACCGGGAAGTCATTACCTTTTCATAGACTCCTCACACAACAACCTTTATACAATATTTGCTGCAAATATATAACAGTGGTTGCAGTTTATGTCAATAACATCACACGTCCATCTCCATGTGTCTCTGTGCCCCGATTCAGCCATCCTCCTTCCCCCTTTAACTCTGCACCTCCTCTCCCTCTGCCACGTGACTCACTGCTCACAAACAGGGAAGAATTGGTAGGGGAAATAGAAGTGGTGGCAACTTGGGCAGAAGTGACCATGAGATGGTCGAGTTCAGGATCCTGAGAAGAGGAGAAAGAAGAGCAGCAGAATATGGACCCTGGACTTCAGAAAAGCAGACTCTGAGACCTTCAGGGAAATGATGGGTAGGATCCCCTGGGAGGCTAATATGAGGGGGAAAGGAGTCCAGGAAAGCTGGCTGTATTCTAAAGAAGCCTTATTGAGGATGCAGGAACAATCCATCCGGATGTGCAGAAAGACTAGCAAATATGACAGGCGACCAGCTTGTCTTAACGGTGAAATCTTCGGTGAGCTTAAACTCAAAAAGGAAGTTTACAAGAAGTGGAACCTTAGACAGATGACTAGGGAGGAGTATAAAAATATTGCTCGAGCATGCAGGGTGTAATCAGGAAGGCCAAGGCACAATTGGAGTTGCAAGGGATGTGAAGGGTAACAAGAAGGGTTTCTACAGGTATGTTAGCAACAAGAAGGTGAAAGGGAAAGTGTGGAACCCTTACTGAATGGGGGAGGCAATCTAGTGACAGATGATGTGGAAAAAGCTGAAGTACTCCATGCTTTTTTGCCTCTGTCTTCACAGACAGGGTCAACTCCCAGACTGCTGCACTGGGCAGCACAGTATGGACAGGAAGTGAGCAGCCCTCAGTAGTGAAAGAACAGGTTAAGGACTATTTAGAAAAGCTGGACATGTACAAGTTCATGGGGCTTGTCAAGGCTGTATCCCCACTTTGAACTTTAGGGTACAAATGTAGGGGCCTGCATGAAAACTTCTAAGCTTAACTACCGGCTTAGCTCTGGTTCCGCTGCCACCATTTCCCAATTAGATTCCCTCCCTGGGAAGCCCTGAGAAACCTTTTACCAATTCCCTGGTGAATACAGATCCAAACCCCTTGGATCTTAAAACAAGGAGAAATTAACTATCCCCCCTCCTTCCTCCCACCAACTTCTGGTGAACACAGATCCAAACCCCTTGGGATCTAAAACAATTTTAATTAAAGAAAAAAGTAAAAATCATCTCTGTAAAATCAGTATGGAAATTAACCTTACAGGGTAATCAAACTTAAAGAGCTCAGAGGACTCCCCTCTAGTCTTAGGTTCAAAGTACAGCAAACAAAGATAAACACTCTAGTAAAAGGAACATTTACAAGTTGAGAAAACAAAGGAAAACTAACACGCCTTGCCTGGCTATTTACTTACAAGTTTGAAATAGAAGAGACTTGTTTAGAAAGATGTGGAGAACCTGGATTGATGTCTGGTCCCTCTCAGTCCCAAGAACGAACACACTCCCAAACAAAGAACACAAACAAAAGCCTTCCCCCCGCAAGATTTGAAAGTATCTTGTCCCCTTATTGGTCCTTTAGGTCAGATGCCAGCCAGGTTACCTGAGCTTCTTAACCCTTTACAGGGAAAAGGATTTTGGAGTCTCTGGCCAGGAGGGATTTTATAGTACTGTACACAGGACAGCTGTTACCCTTCCCTTTATAGTTATGACACGCCCCCCCAAATCACAGATAGTGTTGGACGTTCGGTTCCACACTGGCTGTGATTTTTTCCTGGAGTTCTAGGAGAAAACAGAGTTAATAAGACACATGTACCTTTAGACATACTACTGATTATATACAAACTAACAATATGTTTTATTCCAAGAACAACTGTTAATCAGTTAACTCTGGGAAACTTTCCCGGGAGAGTGCATCAGCCACTTTGTTAGAAGCTCCCGAAATGTGTTGTATTTCAAAATCAGAATCTTGGAGAGCTAAACTCCACCGAAGAAGTTTTTTGTTATTTCCCTTGGCGGTATGAAGCCACTGTAGCGCAGCATGGTCTGTTTGTAGTTGGAAACGCCCATCCCCAAACATATGGGCGTAGCTTTTCCAGCGCGTACACAATGGCATAGCATTCCTTTTCGCTGATTGACCAATGGCTTTCCCTCTCAGACAGTTTCTTACTGAGAAACACGACAGGATGGAATTCTTGATCCGGTCCTTCCTGCATTAAAACTGCTCCCACACCTCGCTCGGACGCATCTGTGGTTACTAGGAACGGTTTGTCAAAGTCTGAGGCCCTTAGCACAGGGTCAGACATGAGTGTTGCCTTAAGCTGGTTAAAGGCCTTTTGACACTCATCAGTCCACTGAACTGCATTTGGCTGGTTCTTTCTGGTTAGGTCTGTCAGCGGGGCGGNGCTTCTTAACCCTTTACAGGGAAAAGGATTTTGGAGTCTCTGGCCAGGAGGGATTTTATTGTACTGTACACAGGACAGCTGTTACCCTTCCCTTTATAGTTATGACCGGGCTGGATCTAATGCATCCGAGGGTGCTGAGCGAGTTGGCTGATGGCCATTGGCCATTATCTTTGAAAACTCATGGTGATCAGGGAGGTCCTGGATGAATGGAAAAAGGCAAATATAGTGCCCATCTTTAAAAAAGAGAAGAAGGAGAATCCGGGGAACTACAGACCAGTCAGCCTCACCTCAGTCTCCAGAGAAATCATGGAGCAGGTCCTCAAGGAATCCATTTTGAAGCACTTGAAGGAGAGGAAAGTGATCAGGAACAGTCAACATGGATTCACCAAGGGCAAGTCATGCTTGACCAACCTGATTGCCTTCTATGATGAGATAACTAGCTCTGTGGATATGGGGAAAGCAGTGGACGTGATATACCTTGACTTTAGCAAAGCTTTTGATACGGTCTCTCACAGTATTCTTGCCAGCAAGTTAAAGAAGTATGGATTGGATGAATCTACTGTAAGGTGGATAGAAAGCTGGCTAGATCGTCAGGCTCAACGGGTAGTGATCAACAGTTCGATGTCTAGTTGGCAGCCGGTATCAAATGGAGTGCCCCAGAGGTCGGTCCTAGGGCCAGTTTTGTTCAACATCTTTATTAATGATCTGGATGATGGGATGGATTGCACCCTCAGCAAGTTTGTGGATTACACTAAACTGGAGGGGAGAGGTAGACATGCTGGAGGGTAGTGATAGGGTCCAGAGTGATGTAGACAAATTGGAGGATTGGGCCAAAAGAAATCTGATGAGGTTCAACAAGGACAAGTGCAGAGTCCTGCACTTAGGATGGAAGAATCCCATGCACTGCTACAGATTGGGGACCTACTAAGTGGGAAGTTCTGCAAAAAAGGACCCAGGGATTACAGTGGATGAGAAGCTGGATATGAGTCAACACTGTGCCCTTGTTGCCAAGAAGGCTAACGGCATATTGGGCTGCATTAGTAGGAGCATTGCCAGCAGATCGAGGGAAGTGATTATTCCCTGTGACGGGTTGGTTCACAGAAACCCCCTTGGGAACTGCTAACCAATGTGCCAAGTCTACTTCTGCCTCTGCTTTCCTGCCCTGGCAGCTTAGGACTCCAGCTCCCTGTCCCGCTGAGCCAGACACGCCCATCTGCTCCAACCCAGACCCAGGGTCTGAATCACGTGTTCATTGTTGGTTTCAGTTGTTTTTGATTGGGCACTTAATTTCCATTTTTCTCAAGAAGCTGACCAAATGCTCTACTAGGCTAGTTAAAATCAAGCCAGTACACAGCCAATATTCATAACTTCGAATACAAAAATGATACATGCATACAAATAGGATGAATACATTCAGTAGATCATAACCTTTACATAGATTTTTTACAGGGCAAATGTAGTCTAAAACATATTCCAGCTATGTCACATATACAATCTTAAACATATTCCATAAAGCCTTATTGGGGGCACCATCACACCCTCCCCATGAACTTACTGCCAGGGAGGCAGTACATGTAAAATCCCTGTTTGTCTTTGGTCACACTCCCATTCAGTACCTTTAAACCATATGATGTCATTCATAAGTGTTCTAGCAAATTTTGGGGTTCCTGGTCCCCAGATGTTGAAAACAGGTTGGAGTGTAGTATTGCTAACAGAATGCAGACAGTAATATCTCTTAAAATGTAGGTGTCTTGGCATTTAGCCACAAATGCCATGAGGCAGTGTGCCTCAGTTTCCCCTTCTACACAGCAGCATGGGCCTGTTAGGCTTTTGCTGCTGTGCAAAGCTTTCAGTCTGTTTACAGGTATAGGCTGAAAAGTAACATGCTTTTGGGATTGTCTTGTCACTATCCCTAGCATGTACAACAGTCTCTTCCACCAATCAGGTATGTCACATCTCTTTAAAGGGTTTACCACGAGTATTAACTCTTTTGTTTTAACCCATAGATTAATTAGCAACAGACACAAGGTTAACAGCAAATCTAAGGTGGACAGGCTTTGTTCACTCACTTTGGCTTGTTTAGTGTCTATTGCATTTTCTCATTTCTTTGTGCACCCTGGTAGGCCCTCTGATGCAGAATCTTCTGCCTCTTTGGGAAAGGCTTCTAATTCAGGCATGTGTTTGAGGCTTTGGCAAGGAAAGCGTGCACTGCAACCATGCCTGCCCTCGGCCCTCCCTCTGGAATTTCTCTGGGCTGGACCCCACTTCCTTGTGAAGTTTCACCCATGCAGAGATTTTTTTCCCTCCTGCCTTGAAGAGGCAGTTTTCTGTCTTACAAGCATAGCAGGAACATCTTTCAATGGAGTGCCTTGGTTGGGTAAAACCCCTTTGGACACCCCACTTTCTGTTCCCAACAGGTCAGTCAGGAGGGTCCTCCCCTCCAGGTGATCTGACCCCCAGTTTTCCCTCAAAACCTCCACAGGGGAGGGGTCTGGCATTTTAAATACAGACTTTTTACCCTCCTCCTGGGAAAGATCCTCTCTACAAAAGGTGGGCAGACTCTCCAATCCCCCATCACCATCTGTCTGGATTTCCCTCTCTGGGCTTCCCTCTGGGTCAGACACTCCTGTGTCCCCAAAAAGGGAAGGTGACCCTGGTCCAGCTGTGGGCTCGCAGCTACCAGCTATGACAAACCCTTCACTGGTCAGCAAAATTCCCCTCTTTTCACTCAGGTTGGGCTTGCTTCCAGCTACAGTGTCCTTGGGGTCTGTTCCCACTGCAGCGGTCACCAAGATCCCAACTTCCACCTTCGGGACACACGTCTCTGTGCACCCCAGGGCAGGCCCTGCCCTCTGCTGACCTGCAACTTCCTGGCAGTCAGCAGCAGGAATGGCCCCCTTGCTACAAGGTACATTCCCCTGCCCTGGGGAGATGATTACAGGACAGGAGCTGGCTTTGCCCAGCCCCTCCCTCTGGGACTTGCCTTGAACACCGGGGCTACAGGAACTGGCTACAACCTTTCCTGTCCCCAAAGCTGCATTCTTTACTGCTACAGAGGAATCTAAGAGACAACCTCCTATTCCCCCAGCAGTCCATGTGACTTCACCCCTCTCCCCCCACCCCTGGGGGGCTTTTAGCACAAGATTCCTTCTCACTGTTAATCAACCCTGGGACAGACTCTGCCACATTAAAGAAATCGTTCCCCAGTAGAAATGGTGCAAAATTGTGTGTCACTATTGCAATAGTCAGCTCAGCCTGCAAACCTCCAGTCTGCATGTGTACTTTGGCTAAAGGTGCAAGGACTTTGTAACCCCCCACCAGCTCCAATTCTGCCATTTTCCCTGGCAACAAATCCTTCTGGATCAGGTCCCTCCTGACCACAGAAATTTCAGCCCCCATATCTCTTAATCCAAGAAGCGCTTTCCCATTCAATTTAACAGCATGCATATGCTCACTGCTTGGTTGTGTAGAAGCAAGCTTTACAAATCCAGTGTGGAAAGAGGCAGTAGCTGGGCTCTGAGAAGCAGCACCTTCATGTGTTACTTGCTGCTTGTTCCCACTCAGCAAGGGACACTTATTCCTCAGGTGCTCAGTGGACTTACAATGATAGCACCACTTGGGCTCCTCTGCCTGTACAGGAAATTTGGGACGAGAAACAGAGGAATGGGGAGGTGAACGCCCAGCCTCCTTTTTCGTAGGGGTAAAATGGAGATTCTGCTTTCCCCCAACCCTGTACAACTCTGCCAGTGGATTATGTTTAATTGCAGCCTGTGCTTGCTCATAAGAGTCTACAAACCCAGCTTATTCACCCACTGCATTCACCTTTTTGTCCCACAAATACTGTTTTACATCATCACTGCACATATTCAGGAATTGTTCCTGAGTAACCAAATTACACATTCCTTCAAAGCTTGTAATGCCTTTCCCCCTCACCCACTTATCTACCAAATCTCTCATTTCATTTACATAAACCACATTACTTAATCCAGATCCCCTCTTAAGACTCCTGAATTTAACCCTGTAAGTTTCTGGTGTAACCTGAAACTATTTCAAAACCGGTTCCTTAAATTTACCATAGTTTGAAGCATCATCAATAGGCATCTTATTGAATATGTCCAGAGCTCTGCCAGTCAATTTTGCTATCAATGTGGTCATCTTCCGATCTTCAGGGATTGCATGGAGTGTGCACAGTCTCTTAAAAGTGATGAAATATTTGGCAATATCACTGGATTCGTCATACTGTGGACATAGTCGCTCCCATTTGTGGATTTTTGGGGAAGTGGAGCCAGCAGCTGAAGGGTTTTGTCTCTTCAACTCCATAACAGCCAGTTCATGCTTCTGGGCCTCAATCTGGGCCTCCATAGCTCTCTTGTGGGCAGCCTCTTCTGCTTCCACATCTCTCTTGTGGGCAGCTTCCTCCCTCTCCATCCATCTTTTATGTTCGTTTTCTTTCCCTTTTGCTTCCACTCTAGCCAGCTTTAGTTTAGTTGCTGCTTCACTGGTAGTCATTTTCCTGCTTTCTTGTGTTGGGCCACACCCCCTCTGCAGTTCACTGAAATTGGGATACATTCAGCTCAGGGGCTTCTTAGTTAACAGAGACTTTCCCAGTGCCCAGTGTTCAGTCTTTCTGAGTAATTTGCAACCTGTGCAGTTTTAGCTTCTTCTGATCTTCCCTCTTACTTATTTTGCTTCCTTTTCTGTCCCTACTTCCCTTACCCGAAATAAGCAAACAGAAAATAACAAACCAGTAATGACTTTGTCTGTTCTCCAGCCACCACACTTAAAACTCTCTTAAAATCACTACCAGTATCTCAAAGCAATCAGCTGTGCACAGATCCTGCTCAACTATGCCACTGTGATGGGTTGGATCACAGAAACCCCCTTGGGAACTGCCAACCAATGTGCCAAGACTACTTCTGCCCCTGCTTTCCTGCCCTGGCAGCTTAGGACTCCAGCTCCCTATCTTGCTTAGCCAGACACGCACATCTGGTCCAACACAGACCCAGGGTCTGAATCACGTGCCCCAAAGCTGAAGTCTTAACCTGAAAGCAGTTTACAGAAGTGTTCCTGACTTTAGCACTCAAATGCCCAACTCCCAGTGGGGTCTAAACCCCAGATAAATCCTTTTTACCCTGTATAAAACTTATACATAAAGCATGACTCAGTTTTTACCAGCCAAGCCACATTCCTGGAAAGGCTCAGATGTGGATTGGCATCTTCAAGTTCATTGTTGCCTTAAATGGTTTTTGATTGGGCACTTAATTTGCACTTTTCTCAAGAAGCTGACCAAATGCTCTACTCGGCTAGTTAAAATCAAGCCAGTACACAGCCAATATTCATAACTTCAAATACAAAAATGACACATGCACACAAATAGGATGAATACATTCAGTAGATCATAACCTTTACATAGATATGTTACAGGGCATATGTAGCCTAAAACATATTCCATTTATGTCACATATACAATCTTAAGCATATTCCATAGAGCCTTATGGGGGGCACTGTCACATTCCCCTCTATTCAGCACTGGAGTACTGTGCCCAGTTTTGGGCCCCCCATTACAGAAAGGATGTGGACAAATTGGAGAGAGTCCAGCGGAGGGCAACAAAAATGATTAGTGGGCTGGAGCACATGACTTATGAGGAGAGGCTGATGGAACTGGGATTGGTTAGTCTGCAGAAGAGAAGAATGAGGGAGGATTTGATAGCTGCTCTCAGCTACCTGAAAGGGGGTTCCAAAGAGGATGGATCTAGACTGTTCTCAGTGGTACCAGATGACAGAACAAGGAGTAATGGTTTCAAGTTGCAGTGGGGGAGGTTTAGATTAGATATTAGGAAAAACTTTTTCACTAGGAGGGTGGTGAAGCACTGGAATGGGTTAACTAGGGAGGTGGTGGAATCTCCATCCTTAGAGGTTTTTAAGGCCTGGCTTGACAAAGCCCTGGCTGGGATGATTTAGTTGGGGTTAGTCCTGCTTTGAGCAGGGGATTGAGCGGATGACCTACTGAGGTTTCTTCCAACCCTAATCTTCTATGATTCTATGATTCAGGTTCCCGTTCCAGCAGCAGGTGGGGAGCATCTGTCTCCCTCAGCGGTTCTAGTGCAAATGAGCAGCAGGGCCCGCCTTTTGTACTTCCTGTTCTGCCCCACCACTTCCAACTGGGCAGGCATGGTCTTCTTGAAAATCTCAAAGGTAGGCCACACCCCCTCACTACACTTCAAAATATCTCAAAAGCTACAGGGGCCTTAACATCACATTTGCTGAGACTAATTTAATAATACTATGCTGAAACTCATTTATTAGGGATAGACAAACTTGTTTTATCTAATTTCAAATCCACTCAAACAAGGTGGATTGAATAGTTTGGCTCACACTGCAAGGCTTATGAGTTTGTGCTCTGTATAGCAAACAGCCAATATGAGAAAGACTGGAGAAGGGAAGAGTGAGAGAAATTGGAATGAACAATTAAATATATTAACAATTAAATATAATATAGTCTTTTGTCTGGTGAAAAAAATTTCCCTGGAACCTAACCCCCTCATTTACATAATTCTTATGGGGAAATTGAATTAGCTTAACATCGTTTTGCTTAAAGTCACATTTTTCAGGAACATAACTACAACGTTAAGTGAGGAGTTACTGTATTCAATAGCACACATTTTGGGAGTAAATCTGAGCCAGTTTTCTCCCTCCTGAACTTTCTTGGCTAGTGTTCCTCTTTTCATAGAAAACCTTGAAATGTATTTCTTTCCTCAAGACCTCTCATTTTCACCAAATGTTCTGTGTGATGTATGGCATTATGACGCCCTGCAATGGGTTCTGTCTGTCAGGTCAAGTTAAGATATAGAAATGGCCTGAATTTAGTGTCACTCCCAGTAAATTGTCAGCAGAATGGAAAGCAATAGCTGCCCATAATTTGAATTTCATGCCAGCTTGTCATGGAAATCTCATGTGACCGTTTGAGGTGCATGAGAACTGCTCAAATAGATGCCTGTAGCCTTTGTAACTGTGTCCAGCACTGTGTGCTGTCCACACAGCATACTGGATGCTGCAATGATAATCACATCTTCATATTCCTCTTCCATGCTTAAAAGGGGAGATGCCTCTGTGGTCTTACAGGCTTGTATGTTAAGGAAAACAGTTGTGTAGAAATAAAAACCTGGAAACCAAGTGAAAATGAATTTTAATTTGGCAGCAGTGGGTGCATGGTGTCAGGATAGTGAACCTCAAACATCATCAAACCATCAAACCCCAGCTAATCCCAGCCATATTTCTGGGCTACTGTTTTAGTTTCTCCTACTCCCCAAGGCAGTTTATTATTACAATACTTTATCTCTGGCTTTTTTCTGAGGCCAATGCCTTAGCAAGAGTTAAAGAAGAGTCTACCCATGGACCACAGGACTTCTAACAATACTCCTTTAACCCACTGACATTAGGGGTGTTCCCAAGCTGAAAGGAAGGCATCTTCATGCATAGAATAGTGATAGAACAGTGTAAAGTAACAACAATGAGTTTCTGCTATAGACAGAAAAAAAATGCTGAGTATATAAAAGCTAAGCAATATAAATACCGTTTGATAGTTTGTTGGGGAGTGTGACGGGATGTGCTTGCCCGACACTAATCTTGCAGGGCTTAATTCCATCCTATGGGGGGAGTGGGATGCAGGGACACATAGTGATGTGGGAGGAGAATGCGGTGCTGAGAGGTCCACCAGGGGAGGGCTGCGACCATGCCCCTTTCCCTTTCTTTTCTGATATTCCTTTCTTTTATTGTTGTTGTGATTGTCCCAGTGTGAACTAGGAAGATGGAAGCAGAGAAGGTCCTGAAATGGCTGCTGAAGAGCCAACAGCAGGCAGCCCAGCAGCAGCAACATCAGGTGCAGCTACTACAACAAATGGCAGCAGCAACTGGCCCAGCACCAAGAGCAGGAGCAACAATTGCTGTAGGAGATGTCTGCCCTACACCAGGCCCCAAAGGAGCACCTGGTGCAATGAATAGCAACACTATTGCAGCCCACTTCTCCACTGGACTCCCATACCTGCAGGATAGGAGCTATGAGCGGTGTAATGGGACTCCCCATATGACTGAATAAGATGGGACCCAGTGATGACCCAGAGGCCATTCTAGTAACCTTTGAAAGGGTTGCCACCACTACTTGATGGTTGCCTGGGGGAGCACTGGGCCACCTTGCTGGCTCTGTATTTGACTGGCCCAGCACAGGCAGACTACCGCAATCTGGACCCCTAGGATGCATTAGAGTATTGCAAGGTCAAGGCCACCATCCTTAACTGGACAAGCATCAACCCCAAGACATACCGACAACAATTCTGGCAGGAATGATACCCCCACACATACACCCTGATCCAGGCCAAGGGGCCATGGCCCAGAAGCTCCAGGACTATTGCTGTGGTTGGCTGGAACCAGAGAAGCTTATGGGGGCCCAGGTGGCGGAGGCAGAGGTATTGGAGCAATTTACACAGATCCTCCCCACTGGAGGAAAGCAGTGGGTAAAGTGATATTGCCGACCTCACTTGCAGAAACACTCTCCTTGATGGATGACTATCTGGCTGCCGAGGGGTTGGAGGCATGAGGCTGAATGACTGAGACTCCTTGGGACCTGAGCCATCTGCCAGAGTGAGTCACCTGCAGACATGAGCTGGGGGAACTGAATCCCCAACCTAATCCGCTAAAGGCAGAGGGAACGCTGGCCAGAAGGCAATCAGTCAACCCACCACCAGGTTGAGGGAAAACTGACCCACAGGGAGGATCGGTGGATGTGACTCCAGAGCCATCAGAGGGGGTGGCCCTGGGGAAATGTTATGAGTGTGGGCAGGAAGGACATTTCCGTTGCAACAGCATTCATGGACTGCAGCAACAGCCAAGTGCTGGCCACAGGCTACAGGGTGAGAAAAAGAGCCCCCACTAAACTACTGGTGATCTTGTGGGTGCAAAGAATTCTGGTGATAGCACTAGTTGACTTGGGCTGCAGCTAGATGCTGGTAAGAGGCAATCTGGTAAAGTCACCTGATCCAGCTGGGGCTCCCATCCTCTTGCTATGTGTCCATGGGGATATACAATTGTACCCTACTGCCTGGGTTTGTCATGGATGGACACCACACATAGGTGTGATGGGTCAGCTTGGCCCCAACACTAGCCTACCCCATGATCCTGGGATGAGATTGGCAAGGGTTCAGTGAGATTTTCCAGGATTGGAATCATCAGGCACCAGAGGAAGACAAGACATATCCACAGAAGAGGGGGCTCCTGCCTCAAGGGAGAACAGGGAACATGGGGAGAGACTTTTCTCCTACACCCAGTTCCTCTCAACAGCCAAAAGCGGGACCAACATGAACGACTGACCTTAGAATCATAGAATCATAGAATATCAGGGTTGGAAGGGACCTCAGGAGGTCATCTAGTCCAACCCCCTGCTCAAAGCAGGACCTAATCCCAACTAAATCATCCCAGCCAGGCCATGCCCCCTCGGCCCTACTGGACGTGGTCCGACGGGAGACCAGGAATAAAAGGGAGCAATTTGGTTCAGTTGGGGCTGACTGCCAAGAAGGGAGGACACACATTGCAGGCTCCAGCCTGGGAGCTGCTGAAGCCCAAGACTGCAGGAGCCAGAGGCACTGAGACCCAAGAGGATGCCCACGCACCTACAGATGCCCAAGAAGGATTGGAGCTGTTGAAAGCTGCACAGGCCGAAGAGCCCAGAGACCTCGGAGATGCCTGGAGCACTGCATCAGGGACAAGGCAGGAAGTAGCCCAGGGGAACTAGTCATTGTACCGGGGGTGTTAGCATGTTTCAGTCAGATCCCCTCTGATGCAGCGGCAAGCATACTTTCCACTGCCAGGGCCCTGGACTGGGACCCAGTAGAGATGGGAGCACCTGGGTCCCTCTACCCCAGCCACCACCCATCCCTAAGTGCTGTCCCAATTCCCTGACTGGCCGCTAGGCCACACAGCCCCGAGGGAGCGGGCAGTCATATAGACTGTGGCTATTGGGCCACACAGCCCCAAAGGAGAAGGCAGCCATAGAGATTCTGATCACTGGACCACACAGCCCTAAGGGAGAGGGTAGCCATATGGACTTATTTCTTAGAACACACTACCTTAAGACTGAGGGTGATGGCTCAGACTTAGCCACTGGGTTATAATGACCCTTACCCCACCCCAAAAGGGAATGGGGTGCACTTGCCCCGCAACAGGGAGAAATAGAGGTCTTGTAGTTAAAGTAATGGACCTATAATAAGATGATTTGGATTCAGTTCCCAACTCTGTCACAGACTTCCCTTGGGTGACCTTCAGCTCAATCTCTCCATGCCTTTGTTCCCATTCTTCTGCCCATATACATGTGCCCTGGATTCATTAATTACACAGGTTCTCTGGCCTTTATCCCATCCAAGAAGACACTTACAGATTAGAAAGGCAGCAGCACATACTTGGTGACTCCACAAGAGTGTGCTGCAGATGAGGTGCCGTGCCACGAAAAACAAGAGAAGGAGACCACCATGCCCAATTTAGCCTTGACTAAGAGTGAAGGGTATTTATTTATGATCAGGTGAGAGCCCCAAGAGCTTTGCAAGTAGGAGTCTGGTTAGCAGAATCATGAGGAAAGGGGAGATGTTCCTCAAGAAGAACTCCCATCTTCATCTAATACTAATACTTCAGTGAATACTAATGGGAAGGGGGTAGGTTTAGCGGATAAAATAAAAAAAGAACAAGTTAAAAATCACTTAGAAAAGTTAGATGCCTGCAAGTCACCCGGGCCTGATGAAATGCATCCTAGAATACTCAAGGAGCTAATAGAGGAGGTATCTGAGCCTCTAGCTATTATCTTTGGAAAGTCATGGGAGACGGGAGAGATTCCAGAAGACTGGAAAAGGGCAAATATAGTGCCCATCTATAAAAAGGGAAATAAAAACAACCCAGGTAACTACAGACCAGTTAGTTTAACTTCTGTGCCAGGGAAGATAATGGAGCAAGTAATTAAGGAAATCATCTGCAAACACTTGGAAGGTGGTAAGGTGATAGGGAACAGCCAGCATGGATTTGTGAAGAACAAATCATGTCAAACCAATCTGATAGCTTTCTTTGATAGGATAACGAGCCTTGTGGATAAGGGTGAAGCGGTGGATGTGGTATACCTAGACTTTAGTAAGGCATTTGATACGGTCTCGCATGATATTCTTATCGATAAACTAGGCAAATACAAATTAGATGGGGCTACTATAAGGTGGGTGCATAACTGGCTGGATAACCGTACTCAGAGAGTTGTTGTTAATGGTTCCCAATCCTGCTGGAAAGGCGTAACGAGTGGGGTTCCGCAGGGGTCTGTTTTGGGACCGGCTCTGTTCAATATCTTCATCAATGACTTAGATATTGGCATAGAAAGTATGCTTATTAAGTTTGCGGATGATACTAAATTGGGAGGGATTGCAACTACTTTGGAGGACAGGGTCATAATTCAAAATGATCTGGACAAATTGGAGAAATGGGCTGAGGTAAACAGGATGAAGTTTAACAAAGACAAATGCAAAGTGCTCCACTTAGGAAGGAAAAATCAATTTCACACATACAGAATGGGAAAAGACTGTCTAGGAAGGAGTACGGCAGAAAGGGATCTAGGGGTTATAGTGGACCACAGGCTAAATATGAGTCAACAGTGTGATGCTGTTGCAAAAAAAGCAAACATGATTCTGGGATGCATTAACAGGTGTGTTGTGAGCAAGACACGAGAAGTCATTCTTCCGCTCTACTCTGCTCTGGTTAGGCCTCAGCTGGAGTATTGTGTCCAGTTCTGGGCGCCGCATTTTAAAAAAGATGTGGAGAAATTGGAAAGGGTCCAAAGAAGAGCAACAAGAATGATTAAAGGTCTTGAGAACATGACCTATGAAGGAAGGCTGAAAGAACTGGGTTTGTTTAGTTTGGAAAAGAGAAGACTGAGAGGGGACATGATAGCAGTTTTCAGGTATCTAAAAGGGTGTCATGAGGAGGAGGGAGAGAACTTGTTCACCTTAGCCTCTAAGGATAGAACCAGAAACAATGGGTTTAAACTGCAGCAAGGGAGGTCTAGGTTGGACATTAGGAAAAAGTTCCTAACTGTCAGGGTGGTTAAACACTGGAACAAATTGCCTAGGGAGGTTGTGGAATCTCCGTCTCTGGAGATATTTAAGAGTAGGTTAGATAAATGTCTATCAGGGATGGTCTAGACAGTATTTGGTCCTGCCATGCGGGCAGGGGACTGGACTCGATGACCTCTCGAGGTCCCTTCCAGTCCTATAATCTATGAATCTATGAATCTCTAACCTCCAAGTGAACAGGAAAGGAGTGGTGCACTGCTATGTTCTTACAAGACAGATTGCACAGCTGAGCGTGTGAACTCCCTCATGGACAGACTCCTGCAGAGTTCACACAGCTCCACCTTATCTCTCCATCTTTACTGTTTCAAAGGGAATAAGTGTTTAAATATTTTCATATGACATGGTGTATTTTCAGAGAATAAAAATAATTAAGCATTGAAAATGTAGTGATCCATTCAACTTTGGAAGGATATAGGATAAGATATTTATCCTAACTGCCCATTTCCCCCCGTCCCTCCCTCTGCAAACTACTTTCTTCCCTTCCTCTTGTCTTCAGCATCTGATTACAGGGCCCAGAAGGTGTGGCAAGCCCTGCCACTCAGAGATGCTCCAGGATATGCCGAGCTCAATATTCCTTGCTCCCCAGAAGATCTAAGCTCTCACATAGACCTGTAGCACAATGCTCTCTGTGGGATGCACAGAGATTGGACAGTTTCAAATTTTTTGCAAGATTGTAGTTTAAAGTTGAAAGTTGCAACAACATTAATTATTATTAATAATAATTCTATATGTATTGATTATATAGACTCTCTGACCTTTACCCCCTCCCAGAAGACACTCATGGATTAGGAAGGCATATGTGACACAGGGCCAGAAAGGGTTACACAACTAGGAGGCTAACATACCCAGATTCAACCTTTAGAGACATATTAAAAGATAATTATTGTATTTTTGTGTACATTTACATATACAGTAAAAGCTGTGTTATCCGACACTTTACCAACTGGAAAGCTCCATAAACCAGCATTTCTGATCTTCATTGAAAGTCATTATAGTTTGGTTGGCACAGGGCTGGCAGGCTCCCTACATGGCTCCGCATGGCACCCCGGAAGTGGCAACATGTCTCTGCTGTTCCTAAGAAGAGGAATGGCCACAAGGGGTTCAGAGTGCGGGAAGGGGTGTGGGGCAGGGGCTCTGGGAGGGAGTTTAGTTGTGGGAGGGGGCTCGGGGCAGTGGGTTGGGGCATGGGAGGGGTTTTAGGGTGCCTGATCTGGGCGGCACTAACCTCGGGTGGCTCCCCACAAGCAGCGAGTCAGTAAACTGCGCCAGCGAGCTTTTAAACATCCAAAGGCACATTCTACCACCATTATGCACTTGCTCAGCTATAGTTGAACTGCTCCTTACTACTGTCCAGGCTTCATGAGCCATGGGAGCAAGAGGTAGGCTGGGGTAGGTGCGACCGCGCGGTGCTGCCAACTGGGAGAGCAGCCTGAGGCAGAAGCCTCCAGCTGGCATGATATTCCAGGCAGGATTGAATCTCCATTAGACGAAACTTAAAGAAAAGAATGACCTGGAGTCATTCCCATTTTTGTCCAGGCGCCCCCAACCAACCTCACCGAGGCCGGCCAGGAGCACTCATGTCTGCCCAGGTGCTCCCGACCAACCTAACCGAGGTCAGCCAGGAGCACCCATGGGACAACAATGATGGTTAGCAGTCGTATTGCACTGTCTGCCATCCGCAAGGCAAGGCAAGGGGATGCTGCTGTGTAGCACTGCAGTACTGCGTCTGCCAGCAGCACCCAGGAGACATACGGTGACAGTGCGCTGACCAGGCTCCATGCTTGCCGTGGTATGTCATCTGCACGGATAACACAGGAAAAAAGGCGAGAAATGATTTTTTGCCGTTGCTTTCATGCCTGACGACATGTACCCAGAACCACCTGCGACAATGTTTTTGCCCCATCAGGCATTGGGAGCTCAACCCAGAATTCCAATGGGCAGCGGAGACTGTGGGAACTGTGGGATACCTACCACAGTACAACGCTCTGAAAGTTGACGCTAGCCTTGGTACTGTGGACGCACACCGCCGACTTAATGCACTTAGTGGGAACACACACAATTGACTGTATCAAATCGATTTCTAAAAAATCAACTTCTATTAAATCAACCTAATTTTGTAGTGTAGATATACCCTCAGCTCTGCTTAAACTTCATTGGGGACGTTTGAGTTGCAAGACTGAGGTCTCTAGCTCCAGTCTGGATAATGGACTATAACCTATGGGATTAATTCTGAATTTTTTTAAAAAACTCTGAAGTCACCATCTCTATTAGGAAACTGACCTAAGAACTTTATTCATATCTGTATGTATAATGATCTTTTAACCAATATGCTTTCTCTTTTAATACATTTTAGTTAATAAGAATTGGCTGTAAGCATATATTTGGATAAGATCTGATATATTAATTGACCTGGTGGGTAATGTGTCTGATCCTTTGGGATTGGTAGAACTTTTTATCTGATGAACAAGATTTTCAGTAAACCTGATCATATTTGACTTGGCTGTCAGGATGGTATCTTAAGGTTGGGTTGCTTTAAGGGAACTGTGTTTTGGGCTTCTGGATAACCAGTAAGGGTATTGTAGAAGCTGTTTTGTTGCTGGTTTGGTGAATCTAAATATTAGAAATAACTACCAATTTGGTGGATCGTCTGCCGCATTCTTTGTTGTTTGTCATGATTAAGCAATCTCATTGTGGCCCCCCCTCCATAGCCCTATTTATGGATCAGGATCCCATTGTGCTAGGAGTTGTACAAATCCAGAACAAAAGACAGTCCCTACCCCAAAAGATCTATATACAATGAGACACAGACAAACAGATGGGGAGCACAAGGAAACAATATTGGCCAGCATGGTAAGCAGTAGCCTCAGCACACCAGTGGAACGACCATTGTTGTTTCTATATTTGACGTATATTTGAAAAATTACCACTTTTTGGTAATTGTTCTGATATCAGAAGACTAGAGATCAAAAATGGTATGGCCCAAACTCCATATCTAGATTTTGTGACTGTTTTTTCCAGGGGAGTTGGTAATTGATTGCGAAATTATCTAGCCTGGCATCTGAAAAGCTCAAAGAAGTCTCATGAGTACCTTGTAACCCATTAGCTCTGCTCCATGAGGTTTCCAGCTCTGGACCAAATATATCCTGATGGCCCTAGAAGGCCCCTATATAAATGTTCAATTTTTCTGAATCCTCAGTGATGGAGAGACAAATGAGGAGTACAAGAGGGGAGTGCAGACACAGACCAACCCAATAGGCGGTGATCATGTGCTGGGTGCCTCGGAGCACCTCTCAATAAAAAGGAGTTGGTCATATTAATGATTCTAGCTGTCAGGGGATGCACCATCCAGGCTCAACTCCCAGTGGTGGGAGCAGCATATAAGACAAGAGAAGAAGAGAGACTCACTTCCTGTTCCAATATCAAGTGTTTCATTGTGGGGGATGGGATCATAGCAGGTTATGTATTTAAATACTGGCCAACAACAGACCCAAAAAATCATGGTAGTGTTTGGGACAGCTTGGCATTGGAGTATCTTCACAGAGCAATATGTAGCACAGTTCATTCAGTTGGTCCTTATAAATACTGGGGGTGGTTTGAGGAGTAAGCAAACTCATAAGACCTTCCTCTGTCTAAAGCCCATCCCTACCCAGGGCCACCTGTCACCACATGTTTCTCAGCCATTGTAAACCAGCCCTGTTTCTGATGCACAAGAGGAATCACCCCAGAGATGGTAGGCTAGGTATGGAGAAGGGTCTGAGCTGTTGAAAAGAAAGGGAGGGGCATTAGATTCTCCAGGTTGCCCATTATGGACAGTCTGCAGACACCATCATATCTGTGAGGTTGAAACACATATGACCACATTTATAAGCCCCACACAGACACCCACGTAAATAAAATATTAGTGTGAATGAAGGTTGTAACACAATCCCCCAATCTCCATAAAATTAAATTAATGAAGATATCCTATCTCCTAGAACTGGAAGGGACCTTGAGTCCAGACCCTACCTTCACTAGCAGGACTAAGTACTGATTTTGCACCAGATCCCTAAGTAGCCCCCCTCAAGGATTGAACTCACAACCCTCAGTTTAGCAGGCCAATGCTCAAACCACTGAGCTATCCCTCCTCCCAACATGATGTATTACTTTAGGCATTAGCAATACCATCAGTTATTGCAAGACAAAGAAAGTCCTGAACTCATGGTAGCAACATGATGCGTAACAATCTTTTCAAGTCTGTAGATATAAGCATAAACAAAGAATTAGTTTAATTTTTAAAACCAAACATAGTAATGATTCTGCCTCAGGCCCCATTTTATCTCAGTCTCCAAAGTCTCAGAGGTTCCTGAAAGGAACAAGTAAATTTTTTATTCCTTTTGCTTTAATGTAGATTTTCCTCTCAAGTCAACCATGCCGAAGTTGCCAAATGATCTTAAATATGGTGCTTAGTTGTGACTGTAAAAAATGGCTGTCCTTAAGGAACGGGGAGTATTTTGAAAGATGTCTCAAGGTTTTAAGGTCAAATAATATTATGCGTTCTTAGCCACCTAGCTAGAAAGAATACTTCACCCTCCCCCCACCCCTGACTCTACAACATAGGTGGGAAAACTATGGCCCCTCCTACCTTATGGGTGAGATGGACTGATGAAAGAAACATCACACCTGTGCTCTGATCTCTGTGCCTACTGTCAACTGATTGTAGTGTGAAATTCAAAATCATGGTTGCTGTATACAAAGCACTAAATGGTGTAGGTTACCTTACTGACCACTTCACTACCTCCACCCCCTGCACTCATCCAGAAATTGGAAGTTGATGTCCCAAGGATAAAGCTAACAGGAACTAGAGACAAAACATTCTCGGAAAAGGGACAGTGCTTCGGCAATTTATTCTGAAGAGAAACACATGAGCACAAACCTGGCCATAGTCAAAAAAAATTGCAAGATGCATCTCCATGACCTTGGTGTGGGCAGATGGACTAGATGGCCTCAAGGTCCCTTCCAGCCCTATATTCCTATGATTCTATGATGGCAAGCTGCAAGCAGCATCACTTTATGATGGGGTTTAAGGTTTTTTGAGGGGGTGTTATATCATCAAATGTCCCAGTTTAAGCCTTGTAAAGTGCACCCTGACATTTCAGTGATGGGTGCCTAACACATGCCTAAAATAATAATGATAATAATTAGAGGCAGATTTTGCCACCTTTGCTATGCTAAGTAATACGATACCCTTCAAATAGCCCTGCTGAAATCAATGTAATTAAGTGCTGAGTAAGGTACCACCCAGCAGGCATAAAGATCTGGCCCTGAATGGACAATCCAGATGGAGTAAAAGATAGAATATTTAAACATTTGTTTCATCAGCCTGGACACCCCTACGGTTTAGGGATATATGGTGCAACCCTAATCCCTTTTAAGAGCTTTAAAGATCCAAGTATTGCAAACAGAATATAACCCTATGTAAAAAAAAATTTAAAAATCAGATTTTCAAAAATACCTAAGGGAGTTAGGTGCCCAACACCCATTGGCTTTCAATGGAAATTAGACATCTGTTGTCAGATGCCCACCGGTGTGGTGCTCTGCTCTCTTCAATGTTGATATCAGTCGGCTGTGTGCATGTGTTCCCTCTGCGTGCTGTCCCAGCTCTGCGCAGATAGCTGACACAGCAGACTCCGAGAGGACCCCCAATGACCACAGACTTTAGTAAGGTACGAAGGCACCCGGGCCAGGTTTATTGTCGAAGAGAAACACAGTCTCTAGCTCCCCGGATTAGATATTTAAGGTGCTGCTAGCTAGTACATATGTGCTCCCTGGCAATGGACCGGCTCTGTCAGTGGCAGGACTTTCCACTGCCCTCTAGGCCAGACAAAGATACTGCCCCAGGGATGCATTCTTATACACAGGTACAAACAAGTTAGACATCACTCCTGACGTATTGAGGTACAACCCCTCTACGCAGTAAGGTGCCGCCTCTCACCTTGTACATGTTGGTTTGAACAAAACAACTCTATCCATCATATTACCCTTTTGACCCTGTTTTTAGGGTGGGTCAGCTTGTTCCTTGTTATCTGTGTGGAATGTGCCAGTATCCGACTGTTCTGATATCTAGTGTCCAGTACCTTTTAGGTATGTATCTTTTTGCAGCATCAGCCCTTTCCTTGCCAGCTTCTGTGAGCCGGGCCTGCCTCTGGCTCACAGCTTACCTTTGCTTTATGTTAGCAAAGTCTTGACCATTACTTTAGTTCAGGCCTTAGGCCTCATACCAGGCCTCTGATACAAGGATTTATGTTTCAGGGCCTCCTCTTACTACAGAATCTAGCTCACTTAGATGCTTTTGAAAAATCCCACCCTGTGCACACACAATTAACTAGATATATGGAGTGAAACTGGGCTGGGGGACTCAAATTTGGAAATAAAACAATGTCACGGAGCCTGTGCCGAAGACTAGTCCTTTGCCTCACAGTCCTAAAACCTCTGCATGTGGAGATCAGTACATTTTGATTAGGGTTACCATATTTCAGCAAGCAAAAAAGAGGACGGGAGGAGCCCCGCCCTAGCCCCACCCTAGCCCCGCCCCTGCCCCTCCCACTACCTGCCCCCCCAGAACCCCCAACCCTCCCCCCGTTCCTTGTCCCCTGACTGCCCCCTCCTGGGACCCCTGCCCCTAACTGCCCCCCAGGACTCCACCCCCTATCTAAGCCTCCCTGCCTCTTGTCCCCTGACTGCCCCAACCCTTATCCACACCCCCACCCCAGGACAGACCCCTGGGACTCCCACGCCCCATCCAACCACTCCCCACCCCCTGACAGCCCCCCCCCAG